>NC_053490.1:184785567-185122651 GCF_905171775.1 Rana temporaria | reverse complement strand
AATTAGGTGATACAAACATTCTTTGTGTAACAACATTGGGCAACACAAAAATAATAATTCACAAATGACACAAAGAGGATGTTCATGATTATAATTCTGTTGCTGGTCTGTTTACTTACTGCCATCAGGGGGACTGCTAGCTAACAGCTCAGGAACAGGACCGCTATACTTTTCTGCTAGATCAATAGCCATCTGAATATCTTCACTCCATTTTTCCATTTCAAAATGAGAACTGGAAAGAAACACCCACAAATATAGTAAACAGAATCTGTAAAGGTAGATTTTTTGTTAAATAACAAACATGTTCTACTTACCTGTGCAATGGTTTTGTACAGACTAGCCTAGAACCGTGTCTTCTGGGGGTCCCACGCTGGCACTCTTCTCCATCTGCCACCATAGCAAGCTGCTTTCTATGGTGGCACACCTGATGGTTGTGTGCGTCTACTGACATATAGCATGTAGAGTGTGCTCAACCCCCGCCCCCCACACATATGATTTGATTGACAGCAGCAGTTCCCGCTGCTGCCTCTGTGAGCAGAGACACGAAAGAGCCAGTGCAAACGGGCACAACTCTGGTTCGAGATGGGACTCATGTAAGTATAAAAGGGGGTGAGGGGGCGATATAAACACTGGCACATGTTTTACCCTAATGCAATAAATGAAAGGTAAAAAATGTCCAGATTTTAGAACCACTTTAGAGGAGGAGTGGAGTAAGCCGTTCCTGCTTGGCAAACATAGCAATAATTGCATGTAAAATTTGGAAAGCTGGTTGTACCCAAGCTGATCAATCGATCAACTTCAGAACATTCAGCCTGCCCATACATAGTTTGTACCATCTATGGCTGGCTTAAGTATACAGATACGACCTATGTTGCGTTTGAGAGAATGGCTAAAGGTGGTAAATGGTAACAAATATTTAGTTCATTAAATACTGCTGCAGAATACATATCTAAAATTTGACAAACAGATCTCCAAGGTCAAAGTAAAAAATGTGATCTTGTACCATACCTTAAAAAAAGTGCAAAACAAATGGATAATTATTACAAGTTGTTTTTTTATGAGTGTTTTGAGGATACCATTTTACAACTCAGAATGATCATGTTGTTCAAAATAGGGTGTATCTGAAAATAGTTTTAAAGTAAAAACGATCTCCCTACATTCTAATCACTTAGAACTAATACCATTCTTACCATACATTTTAAAATGAACAAATTGCATACCTTGCTGCAACAACTATAGCTTGATTTTGACTTCTTAGGGTCAGACAATGAGATACTCCCCACTCCTCATCACTTTCTTCTACCTGAATTTAAAGAAACAAAAAAACCTATAACAAGCTGTACTCGCACACTGTATAAGGCAGTGCTGCCCTTCCCCATACGGGTATTACATGCTAAAGACATTATACAGTCTTTTGTGGTACAAATAGAAACAGGAAATTAAATATCCAGCATACTAAAGGGATGCATTACAACATGCAACAATTAAATTGCGCACATAAAGCTACAAAAATTTTGTCAGGTTTCCCAGTAAAACTAATCAGAACAATGAATGACAAAAATATTGTGTACCAGAAACTGCTAATACTAATGGGCTGATTTATTTATGGAAAAAAGGTTGTTTACTTAGCCAGGGATTTACCCTTAAGAGCGGTTACACACAGCCCGAATGTCGGGCGGCACAGGCCAGTTCAACCAGTGCACAAGCCTGTGTGTACGGCAGCCAGGCCGGCTTCTGTTGAAGGAGCGTGACCGAAAAAGGTCTGCAGATCGGCACCCAATCAGTGCTTTCACTCAATGGCTTAAGCGCTGACTGGTGTGTTCTGAAACTTGTCCTGAAAAAGGGTTAAAGGTTTGGTAACTGGGTTTCTTGCATTGTAGGACTCAGCCTGTCCTTAGAACAGATTCACTCTGACATTATTCAAATATCCTTTCAGTCAGACACAAGGCCTTCTCCCAAAAAACATCTAAAAAGGCACAATATTTTTTTTTCTAATGTTCGGTATGCCGTGCAACTGGGACACAAGCAATTAGTGTGGTTTTTCTCAAATTGGATAGCAAAAGTGAAAACACAATTAGAAAAGCAACTTACCGTCATGCTAAACAATGGCAGCTGCCCATGGACCTTAAACTGATTAGAAGAGGTCAGCCCTCTGCTGGTGTACAACACCACATCATTGAACTGCAAAAAAAAAAAAGAAAGCACATTGGATTCTGTTCTGTGTGCTCTACTCCACTGGTTCTCAACCACTGGGCCATGGCCCACTACCAGGCCCGCTCCAGCCCCCCTCCTCCTAGACCTCTAGCCAGCTCCAGATCCCCTAATCTTCCATTGTGTTTCCCAGTTACCATAGTGCCCAAACTACCCATGATTTCCTGCAGTGATTCTCAACCCTCCAGAGCGTCTCCAGGCTCCCTGAGAGCCCTCCACCCTCACAGTGTCCCCCAGGCCTCCTCAACCCCTAACAGTGTCCCAAAGTAGCCCCAAGTAGTGCCCTCCAGTCTCCTACAGTGCCCCTGCAAAGCCCCCAGAAGATATCCCAGACCCCCTATAGAAATCATTTCTGACAGGGCCACCAAGTCTGCTGCAGTGTCTAACCCCCACCAGAAGCCCCATTTTCCACCACTACTCCCCAGCGCCCAACAGTGACATCCAGCCACACACAGAGCCTTCCAACCTATCCATACATATTTAGCATTCCCGTACTTATACTTTTTATTCTGGTGAGGCAGGAAGATTTTGGAATAATTTACCAGACCCTGGTCTCAATAAGGTTAAGAACCACTGCTCTACATCATCACAGCACATCAATACCTTGTGGAAAGGACATCTATATAGTCACTGTTTCGGTGTTTAGATAACTGTGGTTGCAGCGGCTGTGTGAATATAATAAACAACCATGCAGATTCAATTCATGTTGTTGAGCTGGGAATGGAGGACTCTAACAAAAGAACCTGAACAGTTTATAGTTCGTTTTACTTTGACTTCAGTGCCTGCAAGTTTGTCCCCAAAACAGTAAAGGAACTAACATTTTCATAAGGTCAGAATTGGCAGCCAAGTCTCACCTCTGACAGATTCCCTTTAGACAGTTATTTATCTGTTTATATGATTTTCAAAGACAAGATCAACTTACCAGAAAAAACATCCTTTGCTGTAAGCCTTTCCCAGATAACTTGCTTAAACTCCCAAGTCTAATAAACTCCTGAGGAAAAAAATGGTTTTTGAATGTGACATTAAGGGAATATAGCGATAAATCAATATTGCTGCACTTATTTGAGGACTGATGACAGAGACATTTTAAATGTAAATGCATTAGTTCACCTTTTGCAAAAGATGTACACTGCGCTGTCCCATATGAGTATAGCAACAAAATGTGCTACCACCTAACCATCCAGGGGCTCCCTTTCCTTTTAAACAATGAAGTTCACAACTACATTTGGTAGCTTCCTAAAATCCTCGCAAATTGATCACTCCGTCCTGTGTTATTTTAGGGAGGAAGCAGCTTTTGAGCTCCCCCTAATGCCATTGGAGGGAGTGGCATCATGTTCTTTTGTGCTGCACATGCACAGTGTGTACTCTTTCTTGTTGCCTATGATGAGCCCAGTGGCTACAACAGGAGAGAGTGTACACAGGACACATGTGCGGCCCAAAAGGACATGATGCCCTCTCCTCTCATTCCACTAGCGGGCGATAGACCCAAGGGTTGCTACTTTACTATAATTACTCAGGACCGAGCCATTGCTGGCTGCAGATTTTATAGAAGCTTCTTTTAAATGCAATTGTGGCCTTTTTTGTTTAAAAAGAAAGGGAGATAGGTTTAGCACACCATTATGCTATACCCATATGGGACAGGATAGTGTGCTTTTTGTAAAGCTGAACTTGCACTTTAATGAACCATGTATACACTAGTTTACCTGTCCAATCCGTTAACCTGCATCTAGTATCACTGTTGCATGTGAGCTTGTTGCAATCCTGACACACCATTAAAAGTATACTTTTATAACAGTGAGTGCCGGTTCACCCTTGTGCGCTGCAAATTCAAAGACTTTAAAATGGTACACTGAGAATTTCCATTATGATTTCTGCTTGCCATGTGTGATTTCAATGCGCATATAGTGCGAATTTGTAAGAGGAGTGGTAACATCTCCGATTTTATTTCTATAAGCCTAGGCAAAAAAAAGAAAAGAATTCACAGTAATGTGAATACTGGACTGCGATTTCACTCTGGTCCCATAGGAATCCATGGAGCCGAAATTCGCACCACACTAAAGTCGAACAGGACCCTTTTTTGAACCGGATAAAATTTGCACCACATATATGTGAATAGCCTTCATTGGAAATGATGCTTATTTTTAGAGGACATGCAAATCTATGCTTTTCGGATTGCATCTGATCCCCATAGAATTTGCATAACTGTGAACTGGCACTTAAGCAGTGATTGCACTTGCATATAATAGGTTACCAAACAGGCCAATATATTCCCACATTTATATCAATATAGTGTGGAATTATTTTGAATACAAGGGATAAACTGTAATCACCCATCTGTTCTATATATGGATGTTCAGTAAAATTTGGATGAAGGCTGTAGGGTGGTTAATTATTGAACACCTAAGCTCAGTACAAAAGGTCATGAAGTGTGTGGCACAGAGATACGTCTGTCAGTCATTGGATTATCAGATGTTGTAATTATCCTGTGATTAATAATAATGTGGCAAAGCTGGAAGAAAAGGTAAATGATGACTTCACACTACTACACTACTTTCATCCTACTTTGCTCTGTGTTCAATGTTTCCCTATGAGAGCGTCTTGTAGCGTCCTACACAAGTCGGTCCGACTTTGAAAATGCTCCCTGTACTACTTTTGGTCCTACATTGATCCTACTTCAGGCCCATTGAATATCATTGAAGTCGGACCAAAGTAGTATCCTGTTCATGAAAGTAGGATGGATGTAGGACCAATGTAGGATAAATGTAGGACCAATGTAGCAGAGCAAAGTAGGATGAAAGTAGTGTAGTAGTGTGAACCCAGCCTTAGGGCCAGTTCACACCACAAAAATGCACTCCACATACGTTCCGGATCAGTTTTTGCTTACAATTCACACCACACGCACTTCCAGTGCATTTTTGATACAATTTGCTATGTTTCAATACAGCTCTGTGCAGAAAAAATGCAGCGCATTCTACTTTATTTTTTGCACCAGAAACTGACGGCACTGGTGTGAACTAGAGCCATTGGAATACATGGAAAACACTGCACGCATTTGTAGTGCAGAAAAAAAGTGCACAGAACTGCATCTGGTGTGAACTAGCACTGACTTTTCTTACTGCTGGCACTGCCAAAATGCCATTTCATTCACAAGAAATTTCTGGTTGAAACCCACTGGGAAACGGATTCGCCCAGAAGTGTTAATCCCCTGTGTCCTGTACAATATTACAGGACACAACAGTCCCACTTCCTCCTTCCACCCAGGCAACTCCTCCTCTCGCCTTAGGCAACCCCTCCTCTCGCCTAAGGCAACCCCTCCTCTCGCCTAAGGCAACCCCTCCTCTCGCCTAAGGCAACCCCTCCTCTCGCCTAAGGCAACCCCTCCTCTCGCCTAAGGCAACCCCTCCTCTCGCCTAAGGCAACCCCTCCTCTCGCCTAAGGCAACCCCTCCTCTCGCCTAAGGCAACCCCTCCTCCCTCTATGCCAGGGGTGCCCAAACTTTTGAAGAGCGAGGGCTACATAAGCGACTTGGTAACCGGTCGCGAGCAACAATAGAGCAGAGTGATGGATGTCATGTCTGTGTCCGCTCTAGATCGGATTGGCGGTAGGACACAAGTTGGTTTATGTCTGCCACTACTTAGAGTTGAATGGCGAAGTCCAATTGGTCAGGCTGTCTGACTGACCATGTGAAAGGGGCCCAAGGCTGCTTTCACTCTGATGCGCTGCTGTTTACCCGCACTGCAGGTGCAACGCAGTGTACCTTTGGCTTTCCTGCACTTTGCAATAGATTTCTATTATATTTTAAAGGGTGTGATACACTTTCAGAAAGCACACCAAACTCACAGGTAATAACAGAAGTCTATGGCTCAGTGCAGATAACCCGCAAGTAAACTGCGGTGCACCTGCGGATCAGTTTGACAGCAGCCGAGTAACCACTGCAGAACAGATATGCCCATATATACACTGATTTTAGTAATAAACTGACCTTTAATAACAGTATTCTATTCCATCCCAGAGCAGGTCGTCACGTGCCACATCAGAGGCCTCCGCGGACCACTGGTCGGGCACCCCTGCTCTAGGCGATCTCCTGGGACACGAGAGACAGGTCCCAGGAGAACGCCTGTCCACTCCGGGAGCGCAGTGTGAATCGTGCATGCGCCGTGCTTGCCCGGCCGTGAAGTTGAAAGCTGTCACGGCCAGGTGCCCAGAGTGGCAATGGAGGCGCTGGCGGAGAGGAGCGATGCTCCGTTTGGCGGCATCGCTGGACCATGGAACAGAAAAGTGTCTGTTTATTAAAAGTCAGCAGCTACACTTTTTGTAGCTGGCGATTTAATAAACATAAAAAGCCTGGAACTCCGCTTTAAGTGACAACTTTGAGGTTCACAAATCCAAGATGGCAGTGCCCAGCAGAAGTCTCTGGGCTTTTGGATTTCTACAGGAAGGAAAAGGGAAAAAAGGAAAATACCATGCAAAAAATAGGTTAAATACACATATATTTTATAGGACTTTATTTTTATAAAAATGAATGGTCTAGTGACAGGGTATCTTTGAGGGAAGGCAAAAACGTTTAACCACTTAAGACCCGGACCAAAATGCAGCTAAAGGACCTTGCCCCTTTTTGCGATTCGGCACTGTATCGCTTTAACTGACAATTGCGCGGTCGTGCGACATGGCTTCCAAACAAAATTGGCGTCCTTTTTTTCCCACAAATAGAGCTTTCTTTTGGTGGTATTTTTTGGTTTATTTTTGCACTATTAACAAAAATAGCGCGACAATTTTGAAAAAAAATGCAATATTTTTTACTTTTTGCTATAATAAATATCCCCCAAAAATATCTAAAAAAAATATTTTTTACTCAGTTTAGGCCGATACGTATTCTTCTACCTATTTTTGGTAAAAAAAAAAAATCGCAATAAGCGTTTATCGGTTGGTTTGCGCAAAATTTATAGCGTTTACAAAATAGGGGATAGTTTTATTGCATTTTTTATTAATTATTATTTTTTTACTACTAATGGCGGCGATCATCGATTTTTTTCGTGACTGCGACATTATGGCGGAAACTTTGGACAATTTTGACACATTTTTGGGAACATTGTCATTTTCACAGCAAAAAATGCATTTAACCACTTAAGCCCCGGACCAATATGCAGCCTAAAGACCCAAGGGGTTTTTACAGTTCGGGACTGCGTCGCTTTAACAGACAATTGCGCGGTCGTGCGACGTGGCTCCCAAACAAAATTGGCGTCCTTTTTTCCCCACAAATAGAGCTTTCTTTTGGTGGTATTTGATCACATCTGCGGTTTTTAGTTTTTGCGCTATAAACAAAAATAGAGCAACAATTTTGAAAAAAAAGCAATATTTTTTACTTTTTGCTGTAATAAATATCCCCCAAAAACATATATAAAAACATTTTTTTTCCTCAGTTTAGGCCGATACGTATTCTTCTACCTATTTTTAGTAAAAAAAATCGCAATAAGCGTTTATCGATTGGTTTGCGCAAAATTTATAGTGTTTACAAAATAGGGGATAGTTTTATTGCATTTTTATTTTTTTTTATTTTTTTACTACTAATGGCGGCGATCAGCAATTTTTTTCGTGACTGCGACATTATGGCGGACACTTCGGACAATTTTGACACATTTTTGGGACCATTGTCATTTTCACAGCAAAAAATGCATTTAAATTGCATTCTTTATTGTGAAAATGACAGTTGCAGTTTGGGAGTTAACCACAGGCGGCGCTGTAGGAGTTAGGGATCACTGTGTATGTGTTTACAACTGTTTGGGGGTGTGGCTGTAGGAATGACGTCATCGATCGTGTCTTCCCTATAAAGGGAATGACGCGATCGATGCGCCGCCATAGTGAAGGACGGGGAAGCCGTGTTTACACACGGCTCTCCTCGTTCTTCAGCTCCGGGGAGCGATCGCGACGGAGCGGCTATAAACAAATAGCCGCGCCGTGGTCCCGGATCGCTCCCCGAGCGGACCCGACCTCCGCATGTAGCGGGGGGGGTCCCGATCGGACCCCCCACCCGCTAATAGGGGAGGACGTACCCATACGCCCATGTGCCTGTACGTGCCATATTGTGGACGTATATGTACATGGGCTGGTCCTTAAGTGGTTAAAATGCATTGTTTATTGTGAAAATGACAGTTGCAGTTTGGGAGTTAACCACAGGGGGCGCTGATGGGGTTATGTATTCCCTGAAGTGTGTTTACAACTGTAGGGGGGTGTGGCTGTAGGTGCGACGTCATCGATTGTGTCCCCCTTTAAAAGAGATCACACGATCGATGCAGCCGCCACAGTGAAGAACGGGGAAGCCGTGTTTACACACAGCTCTCCCTGTTCTTTAGTTCCGGGGAGCGATCGTGGGACTCCAGCGGCAATCGGGTCCGCGGGTCCCGCAGCTTCGGACCGGGTCGCGGGAGCGCGCGCCAACGGCTGGGTACTAGTACAGGACGTACCTGTACGTACATGTGCCCAGCCGTGCCATTCTGCCGACGTATATGTGCAGGAGGCGGTCCTTAAGTGGTTAATTATATTTACCAAGTATGTTTGGTTCAATCATAGGGACCCTCTGTTTTCTCTCAAACTACCACAGTTTTATCACCAGGCTAATGCAATAAATGAACACAGTACAGGATTCATAATCTGCTCACCCTGCCAGGTATCACCAGATTGTCAATGCCTGTCAGATCTTTCCTGAGCTCCTGCAATTTCTGATAGTTTTCCATCTTTATCATTGCTCCATGAAATTGTGCTACCATCTCTGAGATCTCAGCAAGGGCAGCTGTTGGAAAGTCAAGAAGGTTTTACAATTGTTAAAGTGTAAGTAAAAGTGTGACATATTAAAAGTATTTTGTTAAATCTGTTTGAAAAGTACCTGTTGATTTTGCCAGCAATCTCATGAGCTGATGACTTTACACAACCATTGTTCCCAGTTACTGTGTATCTATGTGGACTACAGAACACCTACACCTAATATGCTATGTGAAAAATGATATGGGGAGGTGTTTTGTAGTCCTAAAGCTCACAATACATGTTTCAATGTGTTTGTACAATCTCCTTTTTAGCTCTACCAACAAGTATGATTAAATAGAAATTGATTGGATAGATTATGTAGGTCCTTACATTACACAGTTTTGGTAGATCTAAAGTCAAGTGTATTAAAATGTTACAGTCAGATTGTAATGTGTACGGCAAGCCTTATACACTTCATGTTCTAGGGTAACCATGTTGTTACTTCATGGACACAGTGCAGTGGGTAAGGTTTGTTATCCTAGGACAGGGAGTGTGTTACTGGCAGGATTAAGAAGTGAACATATAAAGGAAAAGACCTTAAAAATAAAACAAATGCAGCCACTACATCTAAGGACTGATAAGCTGCAATATGTCAAATCTGTGTTCTTCACTTCCCTATAAAGTTATGAATACAATTTTTACATGCAATGATCCGTAGTATAATGCAAACTGTTCCAATGCAGTACTCCCAATTAGATTGTGTAGCTGCAGTTATAATTATATAAACACACTCAAAGCATTAATACTAATAATCACACAAACGTATATAGAACAAGATGCACCATCATTCTAGTAAATATACAGTTTTACAGACATACCCTGTGTTGTGGGTTGACTTAGTTGTTGCATTATTTAAAAAACGGTCAGTGTCATAATGAATGACCGTGCTTATAATTTGCAATTTACAAACCATCAGCTATATAAATTCTGTAGAACAGTGTTAATTTTGGCAGCACATTTCGATTTAGTTTTAGTCTTTTGACTAAAATGGGATTTTAGTTTTAGTCCTATTTTAGTCTTCTGCAATTGTTTTAGTCATAATTAGTCGACTAAATCTCCAGTACATTTTATTCAACTAAAACAAATTTTAGTCGTCTAAAATGTAATGAGTGTAGTTAAATTGTAATGCATTTTTTTATGCATTTCTCTACAATTTTCGTATTTAGGTTTGCACATGCACTACAGACCAGTGTTAATTTTAACGTCAAATTTCAATTTAGTTTAGTCATACTCTTGATTAAAATGCCACTTTAGTTTTAGTCATCTAAAATTTTTTTGTCGCATTTTAGTTGACTAAAATAGTATTAATTTAGTGTACGAAAATGTTTGTCAACTAAATTAACACTACTGTAGAATATTATTATTAATAATAATAATCATCATCATCATCATCATCATCAATCATCAATCATCAGTAGACTCTGAATGCAGCAGACATGTTTTATCCGTCACATGAATTGTGTACTGCAGAAAAACAAACTGCTTGTTGTCACAAAGATCAACATGGCTTATGGACCACTGCCTATTCATTTACCTCCAGGCCATTTCAACACACAGTAATCCACACGTTCTACAAACACAAACTGGTACATGCACTAAGGGATTAGCTTATATCTGCAAAACACGATGTAGAAAAAAATAAAATAAAACATTTATGGAACTCTGGGATATTCTTTTTCTGCGTTTGTGTGCATGCAAATTATTTAGCAGAAGAATGCACTTTCTTTGAAATCTACCACTTACATATGACTATTTTCTACTTCTATCTTATGTTAAAAGTGAGTCTGTCAAACATCTTAAACATCTAAGAAAAAATAATCGTCAACAAGCAAGAGATATCAAAATGTGTCTATCATCACTGTTAAGCCTGGTACACACTATTCGTTTTTTTCCATTCAACTCAGCTGGTTGAATGGAAAAAAACTGTCAGCTGCAGTCGGAAAGCGCTATACTAACTATGCAAAGTTAGTACAGCGATCTCCCCTGCTGAGCTGTTCGTACAGCCCCCCCCCCCCCCGCCAATTACTCCGATCATCACGAAAAGAGATAACCCCCCGAATGGGACTTTAAAGGCCAAAACACAATATAGATATAAAAAATATTAGGACAAAATGAACCTATTGACATTGGCTCTGAACGCACATTCAGCACCTAAGTACATAAAAACATAAAACATGGGTGCACCCATCCATATTTGGGGATAACGCCCCTAGCGATCCTCACAACCTCCCAGGTCTATTCTGACCAATATAGAAAATTGTCCTATGATTCCCATGGGCATCTGGACAACCACCTGTCTGCATACATATCAGCAGGTCTTGGACTTCACCCAAGTTCCACTCTTCGGGAGCGTTCTTTGTGAAGCTATCATTATTTATCTTCTCCTGCAAATAATTTATGCATACGAACAACGCTGGGGAGATCCACATCTACTTCATCAGCGAATGTCAAATCTCGCATAATATCCACTCCTGAAGCCCCTGATGATGGTTTGATAAAAAACAGAAACGCGTCGGACAGCATCTACCATTTGGAGAGTGTTTTTGATGTTACAGTTTACGTTGTGTATTGTGTTATGTTCTGTTTTTTCTTTTTGCCATCCGACACACGCATTGCTTTTTGGTGATTCCATATGGGTATGGAATATGTTTTATGTTTTTATGTACTTATGCCAATGTCAATAGGTTCATTTTGTCCTAATAAATATTTTTTATATCTATATTGTGTTTTGGCCTTTAAAGTCCCATTCGGGGGGTTATCTCTCTTTTCGTATAGACCAGGGATGTGGCCAACATCACAATTGTTGGATTCAGTAGCACCTCCTCCTATATTTACTCCGATCATCGATCTCTGCCATAGGCTGAGATCGCTGATCAGGAGTATGTTGTCTGCTGGTTTTTCAGCATGCATGTTTGACAGAAGAGCTAGCGATACACCAGAATTTCGACAGCTGAAAATTGTGTTTTTGGCATTTTGCCCATAGAAAAAAAAGGTACCGATAATGGTGCTGAAAATGTGATTTTGCAGCGATTTTGCTTTGCTTATGGGTCCTAGGTCATGTGACTCAAAAAACACACCAAAAACGTAACATGGGTGCGTTATTGATGTGTTCTTGCCGAATTCTCAATGCATTTCAATTGCGTTTTTTTTTTTACTTACCAAAAATGCCGTAAGCAATATTTTTAACACCACAATGGAAGCGCAATGGAAGACATACAAATAATTTAAAAGGATGCATTTTTTTTTAGCTTTTCTTGGACTAAAGGTACCGATAATGGCTGACAAATTTATATTTATTTAAATGCATGATATTATTTAAAAATGTGAATACAATTATATATAAAAATAAATATTTTTTCAATCTTTTTCAGTTTCGCCAAGTGCATCCTGAATTGTAGGTTTCGACACAATTTAAATTTCGGTGCACCTCGAATTGTAAGCTCCTTGAGGGCAGGGACTAGTGTGAATGTGCAATGTATATGTGAAACGCTACGTAAATTGATGGCTCTATAGGAGTATCTAAAATTAATAAAATAAAAATAAAGCTGCAATGTTTCTTGGGTGATAGTAACCGGTTTGAATTACAGTCAAAGCTAAATATCACCCATTAAACTTGCCTATTCAATAAAAGTGACTTTGTCAAAGATAAAACTGCTTTGATATATCATGACAGTAATGAAATGAGTACTAAATATAGCCAGCACATTACAAATCACCATTGTTAATCCTGTAGTTCTTCTTTAATTCTCACCTCGAGTGTCCCGGAAATCTGTGTGATTTGGCGAGTAGTGCTTGCAAAGTCTCTCCATGATTTGCTTGTAGTGCATAAGTCTGTGCAGGGGTCGGAGGAGAAACATGTTCAGTGGCAGGTAGCACACCTTCTCCTGTTCAAAGTCTCTGCACAGAATTTCTAGTTTGCGGGAATTTTTAATTGCCTTTTCCAGCTCCATCAACACCTCATAGTGCCTTTGATAGTTGGTTGTGAATTGCTGAAAAGAAAAGCAATTGTGTCAAGAAAAATAAAACTAGCTGTTAATATCAGAGTTTACTTTATTGACATGGGATTACTTTCTACAAGTGTCACTAAACCTACATCATAAAAATATAAGCCTAGGCAACAAATTTTACCACAAAAAACTGGGAAAACGTATTGACTCGAGTATAAGCCTAGGGTGTCCATCTGCATGCCTCACTGTGCCCATGTGCATGCCTCACTGTGACCATGACTAGACTGACGTTTAACATGTGAGTCTATGGAAGGGGTGTCCGGCTTTGAAAAATCGGTGCTCCCAGCAGTAGGTCCCCCAGACAACAGTTTTCACACTTATAGAGGAGAAATGGGGCTACATGTGTGCCAAGTTCCGGGTCCAGGGGACCTACGACCGGCCAGTACCGGGTCCCCAAAGTCACTGAAGAAATTACAGTTTAACATGGGAGTCTATGGAAGGGGTGCCCGGGGTTTTAAAAATCGTTGCTCTCTGGCCATACGTTCCCCGGACAACAAACTATGCACACTTGTAGAGGAAGAGTGGGGCTACATGCGTGCCATGTTTGGGGTCCAGGGGACCTATGGCCAACCAGTACTGGGTTGCCAAAGTCCGGGAGATCAGGTGCAAAAAGGTGACTCGAGCATAAGTCAAGGGGGGCATTTTCAGCACAAAAAAAATTGCTGAAAAACTCAGCTTATACTCGAGTATGTACGGTATCAATAAATGCTGTATTACATGCTGTTCATATTCACTCAAGCGCTACGAAATTTCATTTCTGTATTCTGCAAAATCCTGGTTGAACCTGCTACTCTCTATCTCCACCTTCTGTTAATATCCCCAATTCAGATAGGGATTTTGCAGAACAGTGTTGGCAACTCTGTACATGCTCAGTTTTCAGTGAGTTTCTATACTGAGCATTTCTTCCCTATCACATCTAAGCAGTCCATGTGACTACAGTGAGGGAAAAAAGTATTTGATCCCCTGCTGATTTTGTATGTTTGTCCACCTACAAAGAATTTAGATTTTATTGGTAGGTTTATTTTAACAGTGAAAGACAAATAAAAAATATCCAGAAAAATGCATTTCAAAAAAGTTATACACTGATTTGCTTTTTAATAAAGTAAAATAAGGATAGGAATCCCCCCCATCAATCAGCAAGATTTCTGGCTTCAATGTGTCTTCTACACAGGTATTGAGCTGAGATTACATACACTCTCTTAAAGGGAGTGCTCCTAAGCTCAGCTTGTTATCTGTATAGAAGACACCTGTCCACAGAAGCAATCAATCAGATTCCAATCTCTCTATCATGGCCAAGACCAAAGAGCTGTCCAAGGATCTCAAGGACAAGATTGTAGACCTACACAAGGTTGGATTGGGCTACAGGACCATCGGCAATCAGCTTGGTGAGAGGGTGACAACAGTTGCTGCGATTATTTGCAAATAAAAAAAAACACCAAATAACTGTCAATCTCCCTCGGTCTGGGGCTCCATGAAAGATCTCACCTCGTGGAGTTTCAATGATCACGAGAACGGTGAGGAATCAGCCCAGAACTACACAAGAGAATCTTGTCAATGATCTTAAGCAGCTGGGACCATAGTCACCAAGAAAACAATTGGTAACACTACCCTGTGAAGGACTGAAATCCTTTCTTTGTCAGTTGGCAAACGTACAAAATCTGCAGGGAATCAAATACCTTTTCCCTTTACTGTATAGTCACACACGTGGGCTTATACACAGTGGTATAGAACAGTCCACTCCCCCCTCCATTCCCAGCTATACACAATAGGGGCGGGATATTACATGTAGATTGATGGTGGCTTTGCCTCCCTTTTATTCAAAGACACAGGCTGGGGGGGCGTGACACATCCAGTGACTGGCAGAAATCCGCCCACACCATGTTATTGCCAAAAAATAATAAAGATTTGATTTCAAATATATATTTGTATGACAATTTAAAACAGTTAATTGATATAAATTATGTATTTTTACTCTTCATTCCAAAGGCTTTTTTTTTTTTTTAACATATGACCAGCGGCAGAGGACTTAAAGCTCCTCCTGCTTAGGTTTCCCTGCAGACAGGCTGGGAAAGAGCTGGGTCATGTTTCAGCTGTATATCGATTAGGAAAATGGTACTTCGATTTTTTTATTATTATTAACACAATTAGAGTGCCATCATCCACATACAGGAATATAAGGGATACTGTAGATTAAACAGTGTGTGTTAAAGTGATTGTAAATAACCTTGCAAAAAAAAGCTTCCCAATAATGCTGTACAGTGGGGGAGTGTTAGGACAAGTCTGAACATTTAAGGAGAGCAGGCTGAGTTCCCAGCATAACTATAGAACTGACCACGGTGTGCTCTCCTGCTTATTGTGGTCGGTTTTTAATAGGAAAGCAAGGGGACTAGCAGGAACACCAGAGATTTCATACTAAGGAAGCAATATGAAGAGAAAAGAATACGTTCTCATACAAGTACATCGTACAGCAGTCACATATCAGGAACATGAAATGTTGGTCTAACAAACGCTTTAAAAGTATCACTAAGGATTAGCATTCACATTTCTGTGTGTGTGATCGCGTTAGGATGTATACATAAACACGTGCTGTCCACAGATAAACCAGTTGCCACTGAAGCGGAGATTCTGACCTTTTCCCTTTAGGCCCCTTTCACACTACTACGATTATAAAGTCACGTGATTTTACCGTAATTTTGCCGCAATTTCAGGGAATGCCTATGTAAGTGGCATCAAATACGGACCAAAGTAGTGCAGAGACTACTTTGAAGTCAGAACTACTTAATATAAATGGTTGTCATTGGAAATCATAGGAAACTACTTGTCATGCTACTTTGCCATCACAAATCATGGGACAAGTCGTATAACTGTGAAAGGGGCCCAACAGGTTGTCTTCAGCACAGAACTGACACTCGCTTGATACTTTTTACATTTTGCACAACACACTCTAAACGTTAGAGCATGAAAACCCCACATCCAGCACCACATCCATGATAAAAGGGAGTACCTTAGTTTATACATCTTTTCAATTCTAATCTAGAATTGAACATTACAGGCCCACTTACAATATCTGTTCCAGTGCATTGTGTCAACATGGGCATTCCCAAAACACTTTAACCACTTAAGGACCTTGGGTGTTTTTCAGATTTGGCGTTTACAAGACTAAAACTGTTTGGTTTTTTTTGCTAGAAAATTACTTAAAACCCCCAAACATTATATATATTTTCTAACACCCTAGAGAATAAAATGGCGGTCATTGCAATACTTTTTGTCACACTGTATTTGCGCAGCGGTCTTACAAGCGCACTTTTTTTGGGAAAAAAACACTTTTTTGAATTAAAAAATAAGACAACAATAAATTTGGCCCAATTGTTTTATATATTGTGAAAGATAATGTTATGCCGAGTAAAATGATACCCAACATGTCACGCTTAAAAATTGCGCCCGCTCGTGGAATGGCGTCAAACTTTTACCCTTAAAAATCTCGATAGGCAACGTTTAAAATATTCTATAGGTTGCATCTTTTGAGCTACAGAGGATGTCTAGGGCTAGAATTATTGCTCTCGCTCTAACGATCGCGGCGATACCTCACTTGTGTGGTTTGAACACGGTTTTCATATGCGGGCGCTACTCACGTATGCGTTCGCTTCTGCACGCGAGCTCGTCGGGACGGGGCGCTTTAAAACATTTTTTTTTGTGTTTTCTTATTAATTTTCTTATTTTTTACACTGAAAAAAAATGGGTCACTTTTATTCCTATTACAAAGAATGTAAACATCCCTCGTATTAGAAAAAAACATGACAGGTCCTCCTAAATATGAGATCTGGGGTCATATTTAGACTTAAATGCAAAAAAAAATGTTGTCATTTGAAAAAATGACATTTAAAAAATGTTGCTTTAAGAAGCATGGGCGGAACTGAGGTTTTGACGTCACTTCCACCCTGCTATGCTATGAGGATGGGTGGGGGCCATCTTGCCCTCCGCTGACACCCGTAATCGTCCGCCTCCGCAAAGATCTGGATTTGCGGACGGAAGAAAATCCTATTTTTCTTCCGTCTGCCGGATCGGATGAACACGGACATACGGTCCGTGTTCATCCAATCCCCCATAGGGGAGAGCGGAGGAAAGACAGGGCGGTCCCTGCACAGTGTGCGGGGACCGCCCTGCCAGCTCAGCGGGGATTTTACGGAGGATCCCCGCTGAGCTTTTGCGGACACACGAAGCGAATCATTACTGATCCGCCCGTGTGAAAGGGCCCTTACTAAAGCTCTTAACCATCTTTACACAATTAGCTATTATCAATGTTTTTTTTTTTTCAGCTTTACTGTTGATAAATAAAAAAAAAAAAATGTCCACAGCAGTACCTTCATACCCTGGATATTCTTCAACATGACATCCCCAATTTTTTGATGCTCGCCTTTCATTTGAGAATTGGACCTTCCTTCCCTGTAAAAATTTAAAATTTAAAAATGAACATGGCATCATTAGAAAATAATGTTACAAGTATATATCATTACTGAAAACATCAGATTATTTGTGAATTCATAAGCTGCTCGTTTGGCCCTTTTATCAATGGAGATTACCCATTAAAGCTTTTCTCAGGGTTTTTGCATTTTATTTAAACAGGTCTTTCTGTTTATTGCTATTTTTCCACGTCACATTGATTGCATTTCTTCTAACCAATGACCTTTGTTATTTGGCACACTCAACCCGAAGCTCTAGGTTCAGGCAAAGCAAATCAAATTAGTTAAAGGGGAAAGATGCATTTTTCATACCTAGGTGCGTGCAGTTACAGTGACTGAAATGTGATTGCTTCACTTTAAAATACAAAACACTGGCCTAGTGCAGTAATCAATGTTACAGTATTTGAATGGACCTCATATAAAGCGGTCATTGCTAAAAATATAGTAATTTTCCAACAGCCACCTATTAGATTTGTATCAACTTTCGATTGAAAAAATAATTGAACAGATCGAGGCAACCTAACAATAGTTTGTGTTTTAATATTTAAATGACAGAAATGATGGTTGCTATGATCTGTTCAATAGCTTTACAATCAAAAGCTTGCTGAAACTTATAGAAAGCTGTTGATGTGATGTGCAAGGCTAACCAATGCAACTTGATATCATATGTGGACATGGCAACAAACTCTAGTAACCCTGAGTAACCACTCAGGTGTAATTGTACTACAGTTTTAATTGTTATAAATTTGCTACACTCAAATTACAGTAAAACTTCTATGCATCTAGTCATCCCCATACTTAAAAAGCGCTCACTAGACCCCACCAATCTTAAAGCGGTTCTCCACCCTAAAGTGGAGTCCCGCTGATCGGAACCCGCCCCCCCTCCGGTGTCACATTTGACACCTTTCAGGGGGAGGGGGGTGCAGATACCTGTCTATAGACAGGTATTTGCACCCACTTCCGGCCACACGCTACGGGCGAAAGACGGGTTTTTCTGACTTCCCGTCTGTCGCCCGTTGTGTGCTGGGAACACTCGGCTCCCAGCACACAGCGTGTGAGCCAATCGGCGGGCGCAGCGCGACTCGCGCATGCGCCGTAGGGAACCGGGCAGTGAAGCCGCAGCGCTTCACTTCCTGGTTCCCTCAGCGTGGATGGCGGGGGGAGCAGCAGAGAGACGAGCGATCGCTCGTGCTCTGCTGCGATCAGCGCTGGATTTCAGGACAGGTAAGTGTCCTAATATTAAAAGTCAGCAGCTGCAGTATTTGTAGCTGCTGGCTTTTAATATTTTTACCCCGTGGCACATCCGCTTTAAGCTATGCCCCATCTCCTTGCTCCTCTTTTTGTCCAAACTCCTTGAACGTTTGGTCTACAACCGACTGAGTGACCACCTCATTGAGAATAACCTTCTTCATCCCCTTCAATCTTGATTTCGCCCTAAACACTTGATGGAAACTGCACTCCTAAAACTCACAAACGATCTGCTAACAGCTAAATCCAATGGACACTATTCTGTACGCCTACTCCTGGACTTTTCTGTTGCCTTTGACACAGTGGACCACCACCTTCTGCTCAAAAAACTTCATGTCTTTGGTCTCTCTGACTATACTCTTCGCTGCTTCTCATCCTACTTATCCAACCGCAAGAGTTACTTACAATTAGTAAGAGTTACTTACAATTCTACTTCCTTCTGTTTCTTTCTCTGCCGTAGTCTCTCAAAGGTTCTGTTCTTGGACCTCTCCTATTCTCAATTTAGACTGCCTCCCATGTCTTCCAATACCATCTCTAGGTTGACGACAAAATGTATCTTTCTACCCCACAGTTCACTCCTTTAGTCTCGTCACAAATCACAAACTTATTAGCAGACATATCAGCTGAATGTCAGACCACTTCCTCAAACTTAATCTATCCAAAACTGAGCTCATAAATCCCCCCTCCCCATGTGCTTCTTGCCCAGATTTCTCTGTCGAGAACGATGGCACAACTATCAGCCCGTCCCCGCATGCCAGGGTTCAAGGGGTTCTTGCCGCCTCAACCAAAAGCTTCTAATCGACTCCTTGGTTATGTCCTGCCTCGACTACTGCAACTCTTTTACCTTTACATACCATTACATAGGCTATCCCCCCTTCTGTCCATCATAAATGCTGCTGCCAGGCTCATCCACCTTACCAACCGTTCAGTGTCTGCTCTCTGTAAATCCCTCCACTGGCTTCTGCTCACCCAAAAAATTAAATAAAAAATACTAAACAACTTACAAACCAATCCACATTTCACCCCCCAGCTACATCACTAACCTAGTCTCAAAATACTAACCCAATTGTCCTTTGTTCCTCCTAAGACCTTCTGCTCTCTAGCTCCTTCGTCACCTGCTCCCATACTCACCTCCAGAACTTTTCCAGAGCCTCTCCTATCCTATGGAACTCCTTACCCCAATCTCTCCTACTCCTACTGTTTGCTTTTAGACGATTCCTGAAAACCCTCCCCTTCAGAGAAGCCTATTCTGCACCCACTTAACAAATGTACTTTTATTCATCCCCCACAGTTAATACCGTTTGTATCACTTGACCCTCCCTCCTAGAGTGTAAGGTCTAACGAGTAAGACCCCCTTATTCCTCCTGTATTGAATTGTTTTGTAACTGTACTATCTGCCCTCATGTTGTAAAGCGATGCAAAAACTGCTGGTGCTATATAAATTCTATATTATATTAATTTTTGATACCAAAGGGAAATCCTGATGAGAAAGGCACAGTAAAACCAGTGCAGTTGACAAGATGCCTCACCCTCTAGCCTCTGCCTTCCTGGCTAGTAGTTAAAGCTGAGCTCTGGGCCAATAAAAAAGGCACAAATTAATGCAAATCTGTATTTAGTAATACTCCATTAAATGTATTTTGTAAATGCAATGAGAGTAAATTTACTAGTCCCTGTACAGCAGGGCTCAGATTGGATGAGGAAGAAGCAGCACAAAGACAATAAGCTGTCCTGTATTTTTGAAATGCACTTTAAGGGCTCATGCACACAGGATGTCTTAGCAGCTGCTTTTGGGGTGTCTGGCTTTTTTTTTTACTGCCTCTGAACTCTCCTCTTTGTCAGCTTATGTGCCCATGCACACACATTTTCAGAGGAGTTTGGAGGCATAAGCATTTAGGGCAGTAAAAAAAAAAACTGCCAGTGCGTCTGTCCAGGGGCAGAGGCTGTTTGGCTGCGAAAATGCAACAGCGTTTTTGACATTGCTTATTCCTGACAGCAGCGCTGCCGTTTTTTAAACCTCTCTTTAAACCTCCTGTGTGCAAGAAGAAGTATAGCCAAAGCTATTTTGTCCCTACTTCTCCTATAGGTCAAAGGAGTGCACTTATTTATGCTCTCATGTGAGCCGTTTTCAGCCGAAAGCGGGCTAAAGCCTGCTGTTGGCAGGTGTAACTGTAACTGATGTTGAAATGTAACAGTGAGATATGGAAGTTTCCCCACAGCACGCAGCAGAACAACAAGTTATTGAGGGACAATTATCTCAACACAGCACAATAGAAAGTACATGACAGAAGTTCTAACTCTTCCTTTTTCTATTTACACAAAAAAAATATGTTTTGGCTGGATTTCTATTGTAAATCCAAATCTCTTTTTCAATCATTTTAAAGTCTCAATACAATCTACTAGGTTAAAACAGATGTTGTATTAGATACAACATTTTGATAGATTATTAGACTCTTATTAGATAATATTCACACTTACACCAATCAAGCTAGGATACTTTACTCAGAAATGGCCTCTTTTCACATTCATTTACTTTTCTTCGTAGGGCTGATATAGCCATTTTACAGCCCAGTGTTTTTCCCAGGTTATTTTTTTTGGTAAAGTAAAAGCTGCAATACATTTAGATGAATGCAAACGTATTGATATCTTACCAAAGCGAAAGTCTCTGATCAACTTCCTTTAGGAAGTTGGAGTGGAACTTGTGTAAGGGATCAAAGTTGGAGAAAATAAGATTTCTTAATTGCTCTGGCATGGAGTCATCCTTATTTACTGTGTTCTGAAAGCACTGAGAAACAAAACAAAATTAATTGTAATTTTTATAGTCCTCTTATTAACAACATGTTCAAAGAAGACATTTTCTATGCATATTGGTACATACAGAAATTCCTTAAATGGAGCATCTGTTATAATTTGTATTTCTGTTGCTGTAATAGTATAGCTTTACCTAAAATGAATGTGCGGTAATTCACATATATTGTTTTCGTGCCAGAGTAGAAAGAAATGCAAGTTCATGGTTATGAGGCCTCAGTGTCAAGATTTCTTTAAAGAATGTTTTTTCTCCTGCCTCAGCTCAGGTCTGATAATAGACACTCTGCAGGTTGCTCAAAAACGGTAAAATGGTCATGTAGTATTTGTAACACCATAGTCTATAGATTGTCTTATCAGCACTGAGCTCAAAACGTAAATTTATTTTATTGGGATTTCATGCAATAGACCTACACAAAGTGGCACATATTTGTGAAGTGGAAGGAAAATGATAAATAGTTTTCAAAATGTTTTACAAATAAATATGTAGAGAGTGGCATGCATTTGTATTCAGCCCCCCTGAGTCAATACTTTGTAGAACCACATTTTACTGCAATTACAGCTGCAAGTCTTTTGGGTATGTCTCTACCAGCTTTGCACATCTAGAGTAAAATGTTTGCCTATTCTTCTTTGCAAAATAGCACAAGCTCTGTCAAATTGGGTGGAGAGCGTCTGAACAGCAATTTTCAAGTCTTGCCCCAGATTCTCAATTGGATTTAGGTCTGGACTTTGACCGTACCATTCTAACAGAGGAATATGCTTTTGATCTAAACCATTCCATTGTAGCTCTGGCTGTATGTTTAGGGGTCGTTGTCCTGCTGGAAGGTGAACCTCCGCCCTAGTCTCAAGTCTTTTGCAGACTAACAGGTGTTCTTCTAATATTGCCCTGTATTTGGCTCCATCCATCTTCCCATCAATTCGAACCATCTTCCCTGTCCATGCTGAAGAAAAGCATCCCCACAACATGATGCTGCCACCGACATGTGTGTTTGTTCAGGGTCGTGTGCAGTGTCAGTTTTCTGCCGCACATAGCGTGTTGCTTTTAGGCCAAAAGTCCAATCTTGGTCTCATCTGACCAGAGCACTTTCTTCCACATGTTTGCTGTGTCCCCCACATCCCTTCTCGCAAACAGGATTTCTTAAGGCTTTCGTCTTGCCACTCTTTCATAAAGGTCAGATTTGTGGAGTGCACGGATTATAGTTGGCCTGTGGACAGATTTTTCCACCTGAGCTGTGGATCTCTGCAGCTCCTCCAGTTACCATTGGCCTCTTGGATGCTTCTCTGATTAATGCTCTCCTTGCCCGGCCTTTTTAATTTACATGGAAAGCCAGGTCTTGGTAGGTTTGCAGTTGTGCCATACTCTTTCCATTTTTGGATAATGGATTGAACAGTGCTCTGTGAGATGTTCAAAGCTTGGTATTTTTTTTTTTTTATAACCTAACCCTGCATTAAAACTTCTCCACAACTTTATCCCTGACCTGCCTGATGTGCTTCTTGACCTTCATGATGCTGTTTGTTCACTAAGATTCTCTAACAAACTTTTGAGGGCTTCACAAAACAGCTGCATTTATACTGAGATTAAATTACACACAGGTGGACTCTATTTACGAATTAGGTGACTTCTGAAGGCAATTGGTTCCACTAGATTTTAGTTAGGGGTATCAGAATAAAGGGGGCTGAATACAAATGCAAGCCACACTTTTCGGATATTTATTTTGTAAAAAAAAAAATTTGAAAACCATTTATCAATTTCCTTCCATTTCCCAATTATGTGCCACTTTGTGTTGGACTATCACATAAAAATCCCAAAATATACTTTTTACATTTTTGGTTGGAACATGTGGAAAATGTCAAGGGGTATGAAAACTTTTTCAAGGCACTGTAGATGACTATGTAGCTTGATCATTGCACTGGGCTGACAGGACAAGAATACAAGTAAATATTAATTCTAAAAAAAGTAACTCTTAAGTGGTAAGGCGGCAATATATAAAGAGTGCAAATTCACAGTATTGCAAATGCTCATTAGTGTTTTTGTTACGTTTTGAAGGGTATACAGAACACGGAATATTTGCCATATAGGCATATGTGCAGTCTAGCTTCATGATTTAAAGACCTACCTTTGTCATCAGAAACCAGACACTCACTTTCTATTTCTAGTGCATGAATCTGATTGGTTATCCATAGAAACAAACATTATCTTTCAGACTCCTAAGTATGTAGCCTCGTGTATGAGAAACATAAAAGTTTCTGTGTAGAAGATGAAAGAACTGCATTTGTCAGAGGAAGTGTTGATCTCCAGGTTTTATATAACTTTAAAAAAATAAATACATTTGGACCAGGCTAACTTCACTAACAGTTGCAGTGGCTGAAAGTGCAGTATAAAGTATATGTAGCCTCAGCTGCATACAGCAAACAATACCTCTCTGTGTTCAACTATCTATTTACTGAAGAATAGTGAATGTATATTTGAACATATGGATCAATGTACTTTGCAGTAAAAGGGAATATTACCACTGTAATGACTTCAAGATCTTTAAGATAGGTGCACTCTGTAGTTGAAACCTCCTTTGCAATATAGTAGGCTTTGTCAGTGGGAAATCTCTGCGGAGAGGAAAATGTAATAGTGAACAGAAAGGAAACATTTCACATTTAGCAGTAGCAATGCATTCCTTTGCTTCTCTTGAACAGGTTTAGGCAACATGCTGTTCTCCAACCAGGTTTGCAAAAGTGCATTATTAATACCTGCATTTTTCACAGTAAAGACAAGCTAAGTTGTGTATTAAAGCCCAGCTTTAGCCCAAACTATTTTTGAATAAAGTTAAGTCGTCTTAGGCCTGTTTCACATGTGTTTCAGCAGTATGAATAGCAAGCTTTTGCAAAACTATCGGCAAGCTTTGAGCAGCTTTCTCTAAGCCTTTAGAGTGCCCCTCAGCTGCTTCTTGGAAATATTATACACATCTTAAAGTGGGGGTTCCACGGCCAAACTTTCTTTTTTCAGCATTCACTGGGGTATAAGCATAGGAAGGCACACTCACTACTTTGGTCGCTGTATATAACCGTGGTCCGTTTTCTTGGCAAAGAAGGACTTATAAAATCCATTTGAAGGAGTTTCCATTTTTCTTGTGGGCATTGTGAAGCCCACAAGCAATCACTTCCTGAAAGCGGTGAAATTTCTTGAGATTTTGCGGCACGGTGTCTTGTCACATTCGGCTCACCATCACATATTGCTCTGGAAGTGATGTTTCATTGCCACCATCTTGCTACACCCCACACTCCTGCACAGTAATGATAGAGTGAGAAGGGGGCAAGCGGACATCTTGTTACACCCACCGGAGTTTTAGATTTCACAGTTATTTTCAACACAAAACGGATTTACAAATACTGTATTTAAGCATATAAGCGCTGTTTTATGTTGAAAATAACTGTTAAAATCTAAAACTCTGCTGGGTGTAACAAGATGTCCGCTTGCACCCTTCTCACTCATTACTGTGCAGGAGTGTGGGGTGTAGCAAGATGGCGGCGACGAAACGTCACTTCCGGAGCAATTTGCGATAGGGAGCCGAATGTGACGAGACAAGTCCCACATCGCATTGCAGCGCCAGGGAAAGGATAAGATACGCCTACACCCGTGGGAGGGGAATCCCAGAAGTCACAGTTTAGATCGCTATACTAAAGGTATTTATTTAAAAAAAAAATGTTGTGGCAATTCAGTATGTGCGCTGTGCAATGATTGTTTAAGAATAATGTTGTCAGTTTGGGTGAACCTCCGCTTTAAGCAGAATTTTTCCCATAACAACTTGATAAAAAAAGAACATTCTTTAGCAAAGGAACATGCAAAGGAACATACATTCCACATTAATAAATATGCTACCAACATTACTGTGTACTGTAAATTGCCTTCACCATTGTCCCTGTTTCTTCTTGCTGGAGGCTGCCGTTTTGCTGAAGCCCAGAGCCCCTGAGCAGCACTAAATCTTTAGGCCATCAGCAAATCGGCCTTTACAATTTGAGCAAAGTGCCAAAAACTAGAGAGCAAATGAGCATGTGCAGAGACACATTAGCGCTAGGCGTGTCAGGAACTTGAGTTTACATTCATTTCAATGGCCAGAATAAATTCATATTGTTGCCAATGAAATGAATGCCCAAGCGCTTGATGTGCCTAAAACTTTCTCACCAGACACTATATATATATATATATATATATATATTTTATAAAGCTATACCTGCAAAAGGGACCAGCCTGAAGTGATCTAATGGGAGTGCTGATTGTCTCTTTACATAAGTCACTAGCAGACTTCAGTAGGCTTTCAACCAGGTTCAAGTAGGGAATCTTTCTAGCAGCTTGTTTAAAGTGACAATCAACGTTCTCATAAGGATCTGTGTTCAACATTTACAAACTGGAGCTGAATAATACTTTAAAAGTTTCAATAACATTTGCTAAAAGCTCTGCAAATGCTTTCTAAAAATTAGCCTCTCAACCTGCACTTTTACAAGATGAAGCCCATGTGAAACATGTCTGAGGACCTTTTTAAAAAAAATGTTTTGCTGTCTGATTATCTGTTGGGGAAATTCTTCATTTGTTACGTGTTAAACAGGCTCATGAACACATTAGGCATAAAAAAGTCACTTTTAATGGCATTTTTTTCTGCTTCTAAATGCCCATCTATGTTAGCCTATGTGCCCATTTACATATAGGCACTTACAGGCATTTAAAGACTGAAAACCCCCCAGTGCATTCAGAAAAGGGAGCATTTTGCTGCAAAAAAAAAAAACGCCTGATGCACCTAAACACATGTAAATGCCTCTAAACACGTTATCGCTAGGCGTGTCAGGAACTTGAGTTTACATTCATTTCAATGGCCAGAATAAATTCATATTGTTGCCAATGAAATGAATGCCCAAGCTCTTGAAGTGCCTAAAACTTTAGGCACATTTTTAACTCTGCTTTTCTCCTGTCTGAAGAAAGGCATTTAGAAGAGCTGGGTAAATGCCCAGTGGGTATATGGCTATAAAGTGCACAGGGCTTGCCAGTATATGAAGACACACAAAAAACACACGCACAGAGGCTCTTCCCCAATCTTAAATATTTTTTGGTTAATGTCTTTATCCCAGGTGGAGAGATGTCAGAAGGATCAAAATAGAAAGGCAGAAGAGTACCTTTTTCCGGCTATCCTCCTCATCATCAGTTCTGATGCAGATGGGCTCATTCAGCAATGGACTAATGAGAGGAGAGGAAGGCTTTCCATCAGGACTTAGGTTTGGAGATAATGTGGAGTTTAGTCCTGTTGTTGCTCCTTGGGAATTAATTGACAGTTCTGAAAGGTGTGGACTCCCTGTTAATGAACCTATAAACAACAAAGATACTTATTAAGTGTGCTGCACTTTTTAATCCAAACTAAACATAAAATATCAACCTACTCTAAAGCACAAGTACACTAGTAGAAATACACACAGCTCTGATACAGAGGGCTTAATCCCCAAGAGACAAACGTATCCACCGACTAATGATTACAAGATTAAAAAAAAAAAAAAAAACACATTGGCCCATAGACTAATGCCCCATATTTAGTTCTCCTGAAGGATATGCTCTGTAAATTATCAAAGCAGGATTTTCTTTCTCCAGCGTGCTAGAAAATCAGATATTTAGCTTATAGTTGAGCTATAGGTACACATGAAGGATCATTTAAATTGTTTTTACAAATTAGACATTAGACAAGACACAATATATGAGGGAGTAAATCTGCTCAGCAACTACATTACAGAAAGGACATGTGTTAGGAAAGATTCTACAGAGGTCTACTAATTGACAAAACGTCACTTTAGCTTGGACAAATGACAAAGGCTGGAAGGACTACATTGCCAGTACTACACATAACAAACACAGTATACCTTTTGACGTAATTCCATTCATGCTCCACTGAACGCTTGGGACAGAGATACTAGCAAAGCTAGTCATTCATTCAATGAAGAAAAATACACACAGGATAAGTAGTGATGGCAAACAAATAGCACATCAGGTCTTGACAATTTGAAAAGGAAACACGAGTGCCATCACAGCTGTAGGATTGTGAATGCCAGAAGGTTAAAGAAAAGATTTACAAGAACACTTCAAAAATTTGTAAGAAAGAAATGGGAGAATCTTCATAGGTGTTGGCTATAAAAAAACAGTACAGCAGTGAAGCACCCGATGGAACTTCAGTGTTAACTGTGGCATTCCCAGTGTTTGTACAATAAAAGATCAATAATCGTCCACAAATTTTATTCACCAATTTTTATCAATCGACACTTGAAGTATAACCACTCTTTTTGTATAAAATCTCTCAGCCTCCCTTCCTAGCCCCTAAGCTAATATTACCTACAAATTTCTCATCATGGTGCATACTTACCTCACTGTGGTGGTCTTTACATGCTCCAAGCAGAAATCCTCCCCAGTGCAAGCCACATCTGGGTAGTAACACTCTTACACAGACAAATTATGAAGCTGTACTTCTACAGCAGAGATGCTAGAACAGGGGTGCCTTCTGATGTGGCCCATGACCTCCTGTTCTAGGACAGTGGGTCGGCAAGCCCAGATCGCGGGTTTTCACCCGCCATCTGCGAGTATCAGTGTTGAGAATGGAGCCCGCAGTAAGAAGAAGAAGAAGAATAATGCAGCTGTAGTAGAGAGCTGAGCCAATGCTTGCAGAATAGTGCCAGCTCCTGTCACAGGCGGCTTGATGCCAAATGCATTACGGTTAGGACAGAAACAGCCAGAAATACCTGCAGGGTGATTCAAAAGTTCAGATTTTTCTTCATTAAAATCCCATTGCAATGGGCATATCTGTCCTAGTTCTGCACTGGTTACTTTGGGCTGATTTAAAAAAGATCTGCAGGTGCAGCACAGTGCACCAGTGTGTTACCTGCACTGAGCCGTAGACTTCTGTTACTACCTGTAGGTACTACTCCTGAATTCAGAAGTTTTGGTGCACTTTCAGAAAGTGAACCACACCTGCAGGATATAATAGAATTCCATGGCAAAGTGCTGCTAACCCGCAAAAAGGCCACTGGTGCGCTGCACCTGTGTGTCAGTAAACCGCAAGACCATCAGTGTGAAAGCAGTCTTGAGCACTTTTCACATGATCTGTCCGATCCGGTCCGCCTGTACTATTTATGTCTATTTACACCTGCCTACCTCCTATCTGTCTGGGCGGATTGGATTCGAGGGCCCATAGAGTAGAGCGAGCTGTGTCTGCTCTGCATATGCAGATTAGATGCGGACCTGTCATCCGCCCACTCTGCTCATCGTGGCAAGCGACTGGTTACCAAGTCGCCTAAGTGGCTCTCGCCCTTAAAAAGGTTGGGCACCCCTGTGCTAGAAGTAAGGCTCCAGCATATCTGTAGGAAGTTATTGCGCGTGGGAAGCTAGCGCCAGGGGAGATTTTTCCATGGCTGTAAATAGCATTGGAGAAGTATGCACTGGGTGGGGCAATTTCGGGTTCTAAAGGTTCTGGTTCTAAAAGTGCTTTGTTTCTTTGATATAGACTCAGTGAGTCACCACAGTGATTCATTTGTCATTGAAGGGCTCAATTCAAAGGTTTAGACACATTGTGCATTAAAGCACATACAGTGATGAAAATAAGTATTTGAACACCCTGCTATTTTGCAAGTTCTCCCACTTGGAAATAATGGAGGGGTCTGAAATTGTTATCGTAGGTGCATGTCCACTGTGAGAGACATAATCAAAAAAAAAAAATCCAGAAATCACAATGTATGATTTTTTTTAACTATTTATTTGTATGATACAGCTGCAAATAAGTATTTGAACACCTGAGAAAAACAATGTTAATATTTGGTACAGTAGCCTTTGTTTGCAATTACAGAGGTCAAACGTTTCTTGTAGTTTTTCACCAGGTTTGCACACACTGGAGGAGGGATTTTGGCCCACTCCTCCACACAGATCTTCTCTAGATCAGTCAGGTTTCTGGGCTGTCGCTGAGAAACACAGAGTTTGAGCTCCCTCCAAAGATTCTCTATTGGGTTTAGGTCTGGAGACTGGCTAGGCCACGCCAGAACCTTGATATGCTTCTTACAGAGCCACTCCTTGGTTATCCTGGCTGTGTGCTTCGGGTCATTGTCATGTTGGAAGACCCAGCCTCGACCCATCTTCAAAGCTCTAACTGAGGGAAGGAGGTTGTTGCCCAAAATCTCGCAATACATGGCCCCGGTCATTATTAATACAGTGCAGTCGCCCTGTCCCATGTGCAGAAAAACACCCCCAAAGCATGATGCTACCACCCCCATGCTTCACAGTAGGGATGGTGTTCTTGGGATGGTACTCATCATTCTTCTTCCTCCAAACACGGTTAGTGGAATTATGACCAAAAAGTTCTATTTTGGTCTCATCTGACCACATGACTTTCTCCCATGACTCCTCTGGATCATCCAAATGGTCATAGGCAAACTTAAGACGGGCCTTAAAATGTGCTGGTTTAAGCAGGGGAACCTTCCGTGCCATGCATGATTTTAAACCATGACGTCTTAGTGTATTACCAACAGTAACCTTGGAAACGGTGGTCCCAGCTCTTTTCAGTTTATTGACCAGCTCCTCCCGTGTAGTCCTGGGCTGATTTCTCACCTTTCTTAGGATCATTGAGACCCCACGAGGTGAGATTTTGCATGGAGCCCCAGTCCGAGGGAGATTGACAGTCATGTTTAGCTTCTTCCATTTTCTAATGATTGCTCCAACAGTGGACCTTTTTTCACCAAGCTGCTTGGCAATTTCCCCGTAGCCCTTTCCAGCCTTGTGGAGGTGTACAATTTTGTCTCTAGTGTCTTTGGACAGCTCTTTGGTCTTGGCCATGTTAGTAGTTAGATTCTTACTGATTGTATGGGGTGGACAGGTGTCTTTATGCAGCCAATGACCTCAAACAGGTGCATCTAATTTAGGATAATAAATGGAGTGGAGGTGGACATTTTAAAGGCAGACTAACAGGTCTTTGAGGGTCAGAATTCTAGCTGATAGACAGGTGTTCAAATACTTATTTGCAGCTGTATCATACAAATAAATAGTTAAAAAATCATAAATTGTGATTTCTGGAAAAAAAAATTTGATTATGTCTCTCACAGTGGACATGCACCTACGATGACAATTTCAGACCCCTCCATGATTTCCAAGTGGGAGAACTTGCAAAATAGCAGGGTGTTCAAATACTTATTTTCCTCACTGTAGCTCTGCTGTGCTGTCTTTTTGTCCAACCCATAGTGCTTATAGGAGTGGATTGTCACGTAATAAATGATTAGCACCAAAATAAAGACTGTTTGTATCCATTTTAAAACGTATCAAATTAACATTAATTAATCGTAACATTTATTGTAAAATACAGAGATCTGCTACTGCCGATCATGTGATGAAGAATGTAATTGAAGAATTCTATGTGCTAGATTTCAGCACTTGATTTGCGCTGTGTAAAATAAGCAAACAGGTATTCTTTACTCAAACTAAAACACTCAAACTAAAAACAGCAGGCAGCAGTGGGGTGCTTTTCATGCTGCAGTTGTGTGCCAGCACTCTAATAAACGGTGCTAGTAGGTACATATATCATTGATATATAATAAGCCTAAAACAGAACTGGTTTCTAACTGGACAATACTATATTGCTTTCCATTTAGCTTGTTAGGGGGGAGTTTTTTAGTGCGTTTGGAAAAATGGCCATGTGCAGTTCTAAATCTACAAAACAATATTAAACACACACTTCAGGAAGAAATTACACAAAAGTGTGCCAATTTTATTGATGCTAAAAACCAGTATTACAAATTTAAACATTTTGAAGTATATGTGTATCACAGGAATCCTACTTTGCTAAATATCAAAAAACAGTTAAGAGTATGTTTACCCATTCACCTATATCTGCAAAGACTCTGGCTCCTTGCACACACTGGGAAATGAAAAGGGTAAAAGAAAATATCCAAACCAACTGGTGCCATAAAATAAAAACAGGAGAATACTCTAGCACCAACTTACACAAGACAGGCAACAGTGTGAGGGCACAGAAAATCTTGGTCATTCACAAATCTAAAAAGATTAAAAAGCATGCAAAAATCTTCACTTCATGACCGAACTACCAACAAGCTAGCCTACAGTTCACTAAATCTATTTACTGTCACAAAACAAAATCAGAACTTGTCCAAAGACTTTCCACTACATACATATCCAAAAATAAGGTGATCTCATGAATAATTAAGCAAATTACATTTATATGAAAATTATACGAGGCCATTAAAATGAATTACATCCTTTAGAAGCTGGGAAGACAAAGTTTCTACAATTCATTGGCCAGGATGTGGAATTTTTTAGCAATTACATCTATTTAGAGTCATATGTAACTAGCCGAAATGTAAATGCAATTGTGATTAGCCAGGTTTTTATATTTAAAGCATTTTACAGATGTAATTGCAACTTCTAGGCTTTTTATATACTTGATTAATAAGTAAAAAAAATAGTTTCAAATTTACATATTTTCTGTATATGGCACCATAACACATATTTATGTTGGGTAACACCACTAAAACAGAATTCTATAGCCCTTTTATATATAGAAACTTTTCTCTCTTATGAGCAAAACATTTTTTTCAACCCTCCTAGAACAAATTCAAATCTACTGCATTACATTTTTGAAGGGATTCTCACCAGAATTTTGAAATATTTGGGTTTTAAAAGTGCACTTTTTTAGTCTCCCAATCTTTGTAACATTTAAACACAGTGTGATGAATCAGGCCAGCCAGTAGTGAAGCCTTATAATTATTAACTGCATTATTTCAAAAGTGAACATATTTTCAACCTACTGCTGTGCATATGTTTACGTTTAAAGGGTTTGTAAAGGTTTTTTATTTTCCAAATAGGTTCCTTTAAGCTAATGCATTGTTGGTTTACTAACCTCTTCCTCCGATTTCCCTTCTAAGTGTTTTTTTTCTTTGTCTGAATTTCTCACTTCCTGTTCCTCCTCAGTAAGCTGTTCGGGCTGACTAACCCCCAGTCAGAACGGCTTGGATGATGGGGTCAAGCTTACTGAGGAGAAACAGGAAGTGAGAAATTCAGAGAAAGAAAAAACATTTGGAAGGGGAATTGAAGGAAAGGGTAAGTGAACCAACAATGCACTAGCTTAAAGGAACATATTTAGAAAATAAAAAACAAACCTTTACAACCCCTTTAAAGCGGTGGTTCCCCCTAAAACTAATTTCTAACAATAGATTCGTAAGACCCGTTACACTGCGGGTAGGCTGGCTTTTTTTTTTTTTTTTCGAACATACCGAGATCTCCCCGTCTCGTCCCTTGGCGGTGGGCGTTCCTAGTTGATTGACGTTCCTCGGACGGGCGCGTACGTGACGTCACGACTTTCCGAAAGAAGCCGAACGTCGCTGCGCATGTGCCGTATAGAGTCGGCTCTATACGGCGCATGCGCAGCGACGTTCGGCTTCTTTCGGAAAGTCGTGACGTCACGTACGCGCCCGTCCGAGGAACGTCAATCAACTAGGAACGCCCACCGACAAGGAACGAGACGGGGAGATCTCGGTATGTACTAAAAAAAAAAAAAAAAAAAAGAAAAAGCCAGCCTACCCGCAGTGTAACGGGTCTTACGAATCTATTGTTAGCAATGTGTTTTAGGGGGAACCACCCCTTTAAGAATAACTGGGCCTTCACTTGGGTGGACATACTAAGGAATTCAATAAAATTGGTAACTAAGTTACAATTAGCTGTTTAAGAATCTCTCAGTTGAATAATCTCCCAAAACTGCTTACAGAATCTTTCCAGAACCCAAAAGCACACAGTGTAGTTATTAAAAAAAATACACCAAATACATGTATTTAGTAGCAGCGGTACACAAAAAAAATGTGTTCCTTAAAGCAAACATTTTACATTTGCTATAGCATAGCAAATATTGCTAATGAGAGTAGTCCAACATAATTACTGGCCAATTAAAGATCAAATAATTGCTTTTATAATGCATCTTGAAACCCACTGATAGTTTTCAAAAATCAGAAGATAAAGGTTTTCTGCATTTTTAGCCACAAATATATAAAAAGGTATATGTAGGAGGAGGAGGAAATGAGACAAAATAACTCATTAACAGGTCAACAGCAGCTGATAACCATAATAATGGAAAACTTTTCAGCCAATATGCTGTTGGCGTACATTCCTAAACATTTAATTATTACAAAGAGCTCAATCCCACACTGCTAATGTTGTAGCCCGTTTTCTTCTATACAGGAATTCAATATACAGATATGTTCAGTTATTTAGATGTATTCTAGTCATGTGAAAAGGTATACATATGGAAATTACTGACTTTTTCAACATATTTGAACAACCATTAGATCCCGATTTGAATAGTGCTCACTGTTAAAGGTGATATACTTGCACAAATGACAAATACAATTTCCATTGAGCTCTCTTTTCAATGATTTAGTTGGCCAAATACAGATAGAAAAAGTGCACCCCTACATTTACCACCACTTTAAATCCATGAAATTAGAGTAGAATGGAGTGTTCCAGATCAGAAACTTCTAAGGCCTCGTACACACGATAGGTTAACCAGAGGACAACGGTCTGAAGGACCGTTTTCATCGGTCCAAACCGATCGTGTGTAGGCCCCATAGGTTATTTAACCATAGGTTAAAAAAAAAGCCAACTTGCTTTAAAATTAACCTATGGTTTCCTAACCGATGGGAAAAAAACGACCGTTAGTAGGCACGTCCATCGGTTAAAAATCCACGCATGCTCAGAATCAAGTCGACGCATACTTGGAAGCATTGAACTTAGTTTTTTTCAGCACGTCGTTGTGTTTTACGTCACCGCGATCTGACACGATCTTTTTTTTAACTGATGGTGTGTAGGCACGACGGACCATCAGTCCTTCAGACCGTTTTCCTCTGGTTAACCTATCGTGTGTATGAGACCTAAGGCTAGGTTCACACATATGCAGGTCTTGTGTGCCTTGTATGGGCTGCTGCTCTAAAGACTGTAATTGAGTCTTCCAACATGAGAATCATCTAAAGCACACCAGCAAATGCACCAGGGATGAGAAAAAAAAATAGAGGGTTAAGGATTCTCCTAGTTAAATAAGCGATTTTAGTCCCATTGATATTTTTAGGGGGTGGGGGTGGATGTAGGCAGTTCATGTAAGGAAACCCAGATGAAACTGTGGGGCAGTTATACAAAATGCCTACAAAATAAGTAATTTCCGCTACATGGGGCAATATCAGCTTTTGATTCCAAGAGTGTACTTACTTTTTTCAATGTACACCATTACATCTATTTATAGTTTTTTTGAGTAAATGGTTAAAAATGCTAATTTTTCTTGAGTTCTTATTCAAGCATACCACCGTTATCTGTAGGCACTGTTTAAATAAAGATCTAATGTTGGTAATGATGTTCACTTGCAATATGTTGAAAAAGACAAGAACTTCAATAGAGTATACTTCATTCTTCATATGACTGCATGTAGCTCAGTCATCTCTATAACCATCAACTTTGTGACACATGATTCTATAAAGTTCAAAGATTTGAGACAAAACACACCTAATAAACCGTGTGCCTAAAAATAACCTAAGCACAGGTAAATGTAACATTTATAAAGAAATTTGGTCAAAATGTATAACCATGTGAAAGCTATTGCAAGGAGTTTTTAGCAAGAAAGTTTGCACATAAGAGAGAAGCAGAGGTACTACCTTTACCTTGCACCAGTGAATAAAATGCAAACACAGATGTTTTAAAGCATGAAATACAGAGAAGCACAGTAGGCAGAAAATCTAGTGTATGTTAACATCTTACCCAGTGACTATGTTATCGCCACAGATGGTCAGCAAATTGACAAAAACAGATAACAAATGACAGTTGTACAGTAGGTTGGATTTAGGTAAAGTTGTTGGCGTTGTTGAAGTTAAGCAATGCATTACATGCATAGAAATTCACCAAGCTGAACATTACATGGGCAGCCAGTGACTTTCTCAGCCAGTACACTCATGTAGTAATATCACACGGAGGTTCATTTTAAAAGGGGAGAGTTTAGTGGGACTTTATATGAGGAAATGACACAGTCAATTGCCTCCATCCCTGTTAATTGTATAAAGAAAGAGCGAAGGAGAGCGGGACTTTAAATGAAGTATGTGCGGGAAAAGCTTGAAATGGTAAAGGATGATTGAAGTAGATTATGATCATTTAATACTTTCATATAATGTATCGTACATAACTATATTACATCATTGAAGAAGATCATAAATATACAGTATTAAATACCTATATAGATAGATTCAAATTCATGTCAACAAAAAGACAAAAATTATAAGATTAAAATACATAGACTTTTATGGAAAGCTTAAAGCAGTTCAGAACAAAAGCCGGGATACACAGACACAAAATGCAATATGGGGTATTGTAGTAACATATAGTTGGAGCATGAAGTTGTTAACTCTACGCATTTCGCGACTTTAAGTCGCTCATCAGGAGCAAAGATGCATTGTGTTTCGGGGGTATCCCTATGTAGCTGGCATGGAAGTCGAGCCAAAACAGACCCCAATAGGTGTAGATCCTGCCAGGGACTGAGGCAGGGTGCTGAACGGCAGACGGCTCCCCACACATAGAGGCGCACACCCAGGATGGACAAGCATCAGGCAGGAAGTAATATATGGACTTAGGTCAAGATAATGACTGTAGAGTCAATAATGATGCGTAAATGCCTTGCAGTCGGCTCATTGCACTTCACAGCATACACGCATCATTCATTCAAGTCTATATATTACTTCCTGCCTGATGCCTGTCCATCCTGGGTGTGCGCCTCTGTGTGTGGGGAGCTGTCTGCCGTTCAGCACCCTGCCTCAGTCCCTGGCAGGATCTACGCCTATTGGGGTCTGTTTGGGCTCGACTTCCATGCCAGCTACATAGGGATACCCCGAAACACAATGCATCTTTGCTCCTGATGGGCGACTTAAAGTCGTGAAACGCGTAGAGCTAACAACTTCATGCACCAACTATATTTTACTACAATACCCCATATTGCATTTTGTGTCTGTGTATCCTGGCTTTTGTTCTAAACTGCTTTAAGCTTTCCATAAAAGTCTATGTATTTTAATCTTTTGTCTTTTTGTTGACATGAATTTGAATCTTTCTATATAGGTATTTAATACTGTATATTTATGATCTTCAATAATGTAATATAGTTATGTACGATACATTATATGAAAGTATTAAATGATCATAATCTACTTCAATCATCCTTTACCATTTCAAGCTTTTCCCGCACATACTTCATTTAAAGTCCCGCTCTCCTTTGCTCGTCCCTTATCACACAGAGGTGTCACCATCTCATACTACAACTGCTGTCCATGGTGTAACAGAGTATTTTTCACTAGTGCAAATATGTAATCACAAACATGTTTGAGTAGTGAAAAAGACACTATTATGTAACAGTGATACCTTTTAATAGCAAACAATACCACTTATTAGACCAACATCTTTGTTAGGCATATTATTTGTTAGCCGTTCAAAGATTTAGGCTCCATGCACACTTGTGTTTTTTTAAGCTCCTAGAAGCTGATAGTCGCATTTTTCTGCTCCTATAAGCTAAATAATGTTATCCGATGTGTCTATACATACTACTTTAAGCTATTAGCATTTTTTTTAGCTTCAGTGTCTAGGAGCAGAAAAAAAAATTGTTTTTGTAGAGCTTATTGGAGCGTTTTTCCAGCAGAACACCACATAATAGCATTTTTGAGCTTTTTTTTTAAGAAACTGCAAAAATGCCAACGCTACTAAAAAAAACACTTTTGCCAGCATTTTTTATCCAGCGTTCCTTTTAGCTGAAAAATACGTTGGTGTGCATGGCGCCTGTGTCTTTAGTTGGCCATTAAAGTTTTCTGGCTAATAAAGCGCAACATTTGTTCCCTGTTAACACAGTACAACATTCTTTTTGCTTCTGTTTCAGTTCAAAAACCATTGTTACACCTTGGTCATGAATGTAGTGCTTTTTAAAAAATGCCCCTCCCAGATGAACATCAGTGATCTTTGCCATGGTAACAGCAATCTTAAGACATCACAGAAAACGTAGTGTTGAAAAATGTTTTGCCTTTACCTACCACAGGTTCTTTTTAATAAAGGCCAGAGTGTAAAAAGGAAGATATAAACAACAAAGAAGGACTTCTAGGCAGTAAGGGGAATCTGCATGTTCACAGTTGACAGATAAAGAAAAGCATGGAGAAAAGTAAGGCATAACTCTGTTTATCTCTATTTCAGTCCAACAACTATGAGGAGAGCCAGTACAACTGTTTCGCTCATGCTATTCTAGAATGCAGAAGACATTACAAGTGAATTTGAGGATTAGCCTTATGATATATATATATATTTTTTTAATTTGATCTTTTAAGTTCAGTTAAAATGGACTTGGCTGAATGTTGATAATGCAATAAAGTGTAACTAAAGGTCAAACTTATTTTGTTCCCATTTTAGGATAGAGTAAGGGAAGGTTATGACCCCGTCAGTTTTTTTTTTTTGGCCATCTGTGCCCCATTTGGGTGATTTCCCTTCACTTCCTGTCCCATAGCCAAACAGGAAGTGAAAGGAAATCACTACAACGTGAGGGAATCTCAGTGTGTCACCAGAACTAGTGTCTTCATTAGAAGATTTCCTCTCTGTTACGTGTTCTGATGTCAACCCAAAATTTGGTATTTTTTTTAACTTTTGGTGTTAATGGTAAAAAGGACAAATAGAGAGGGTGAAACTCCCTAAAGGTGCACAGACAGCAATACAATACTGACAGGAGTTTGGACCCTTCTTCATTCTACCCAGAACTAAAAAAAATAAAAGTTACACTTGAATTAAAGGCCCATAGCAGAAATTTGGCATGGTCATTTAGAATACAAAATTACTTGAAACCCTGGCTGATTAGATCACTGTTGTTGCAGGGCAAAGTGCCATTTATTCATAAAGGGGTAATTTAAAGAAAGAACATTAAAACAAGATCAGGAAAAATGTAAGTAACAGAGGATAAAACATGCTGGAGGATGAAGACAGCAGCCCCTTCCACATCCTTTGAGGTACAGTACATGCAGACAAAAGCAGTGCTTAAAAAAAAATATATATATATATATATTATAGATATCTGACTTTGTAGTATGTTAACAAATGACAAGAATGAGAGTGAACTTTCCAGAGTTATACCCCACAAGCATATTGGTGTTCAAAGGAATACTAAAAAAAGTAAAGGGCACAACACATTGCATAAAAGCAGCCCATACGTTAGTGGCATTTGCAAGATGTGTAAACCACCCAGAAATGTTAAAAAAAAAAATGGTTCGTCTTTCAAATAATTTGCAAAACCCTCAAGATAATCACATACTTCAGTCAACAGATGGCTGTTCAGAAAGAAGCCAAATGATGATTTGCATAAACATGCATCCTGCTCTTTGCAGACACCAAAAATGCTTCTCTCCCTGCTCAACTCCACTATATGGTATCCTATACAATGGTTTGTCTTCCAGGATCAGTACTAGGTTAACAGTTTGAGAAAAACAATCATTTTTATCCGATTTTTTTCACATAACAGTTTAAAGTGACTTTCATTTTCATTCGCCAACTAATGTAGTATAGTGTATAATTTTTATTACCAACGCCGGTATAATAGTAAAGCATTATTACATACAACGCAATCTTGCTTCAGAGTCTGACCTTCTGAACTCTTAGCCAGGGCCGAGGTGGCTTTGTTAGTTGATATCATATGAAAAGGGACCATGAGACTGACTTAACAGAGAGTGAAAATTAAAGGCGCTTTAACGTTCCAATATATGCTACGCAAACAATTCCTACAGATAATGCAATGCACAATTACTAAGTGACATTAAAGGGGGGAAATATCATTACGTGAGCATAACATGTACAAATATTTTGGAATGTAGTATCCGCTCAAAATATATAGTAGTAAATTAGTATATTACTCAAACTGTGAAAAATACCGCCTTTCAAAAAGTTGGTAAAACTACAAAATATCATGTGAGAATAGACTCTACCCTGCAGCACTGTATCACTTCATAATAAACAATAGGCACTGAATAAAGAAAATATATTCAATCTCTAATCTAAACAATACGTCTCATCACATGTATGGCTTACAGTACAACTGTGGCACTAAAGTGTAATGTTCAGTTACCACCAGAACACCAGTTATGTTTTGCTAAATTACATTAAAACAAGAGGTTGAGCATCAGACTTTAAGAAGGCTGCATTTAAAAATTAGTGCAAATCAAGCTCAACAACTTGAGTGGCCCCTAACGCCTTTTCAAACACTGCTATCCTATGTGAACAAAATTAAAATTTACCAAACAAGTCATCTACAAAAATCAATGTAAGTGCTATTACTACAGTACAAAAGTCCAATACGAATTAAAATTTACAAAACAAGTCATCTACAAAAATCAATGTAAGTGCTACTACTACTACAGTACAAAAGTCCAATGAGAAATCTCTGCAAACATCAATACTAATAATTTATATAATACAATACCTAATTTACTTCTAGAACTGAGTAAAAGATAATGTGCAAACTACCTCCAACTACACGACTTTTTCTAGCATGCCGTAAACAATTTTAACCTGTGCAACTTTTAACAGCCAAGACGAATGCTTTCCTATTCAACTGCTCAGCAGCTGAAAATATGTGCACCGTCTTCATCACTAAAACTAAGGCAGGTATCCTCATCCTGCATCTCTTCTGCATACTCCTCCAGCTGAAGGCTACCAAATGAGTAGTTATTTCTTGGCATGGGTGAAGAGCTTAACACTATAGGGTTTCCGTAAACAAGTGGGTGGCTGAAAGAATCAACCATGTCTGAATCTGTATCACTAGATTCACTACCACTACTGGTGGAACCATCAGTCATGGGGACAGCACTCATTTGCTCTTGTACTAGAGTTGCTGGCCGCAATACTGGACTGCACCTATGCTGTCTAGTGTCAAAAATGCCATTTGACATAATTTTAGTTTCCAGGGCAGCCATTTTGGAAAGATGGCTTATTCTTTGCTCTTCAGCTTTATGGTCAGTAACTGGTGTGGAAGACACCGGACTTAAAATAAAAGGATCAGTATCAGAATGGTTACGGTAACCAGCCCTAAGTTTCTGAATGTGTGGACGCTCCAGTGATGGACTATACCTGGTATAGCCATAGCTTTGGCTAACCAGTTCATTGTTTTCTGGAATTACCTCCCCGTTATTTTTATTGTATGCATTTGCTGAGATATAACTGGGTGAATCTGTCCTATTAAAACTCATATTTGGACTTGATCCTTTACTACTGGGAGACAAAGGAGCAGCTAGGGGACTACGGCTGCCTGGTCCATTGAACATTTCATCTATTAAAGAGCTGTGCCTAGGCATTTTTGGACTCCCGCCAGCATAAAAAGACATACCAGCTGAGTCATCATCAATATACTCCTCAATAATGTTAGAGGATGACCTAACCGAGGAAATTTGCTGTCTCAGTTTGGAACGTTTGGGATAATCATCTGTTTGATAGATTCCATTACTACAATGAAATCCAATCTCATCATTGTCATTTGTTTGGGACTGAGAGCGGACCAAAAGCGCTCTGTAAATATCATACTCGCTATCTACATCACTGCAGTCAATGTAAGGAATTGAGTTACTGCTGCCATGAGCAGCCCGGGATGCTGGACCTGTGCTTGGCTGGTGTGCATTCTTCATATTAAGCTGAATATGATCTTTGGCTGTATCTTCCCCATCATCTGTCAAATGAGCACCTTCCTTTGCTTTCTTGTCCAGGGAGATCTTCTTAGGAGAGGGGCTTTTGCGCTGCACTGAAGCCTCGATCACTAGCTTTTCTTCCTTGCTTGGGTATAATGTTTGAATCTCATCAGGCTGAGAACTTTGTGCAACAGACGTTTTGGGGCTCTGTGGCAAAAGCAAATAACACAATCAAAAGAAGTAATAAAAGAAAACGTAAGAAATGTTGGTGAATTTTGCAGAGAAGACATTTAAGCTGTTACACAAAGGGGCCAAATGAGAGTATGAACTGTCTTTCCCCAGCAAGTTCTCCCTGGGATGTAAATTGTATTAGGCTACTTTCACACTGCTCCAAAAATGTGGTAAACACACACATGCGTTTTTGCCACTTTTGGTGCATTTTGCATCTGTGAAAAAAAGGACATTAGAAAACCGCACCAAAAACAAAATCGCAGGTGTGTTTTAGGCACATTTTTAATTTTACAGTCAATTCAATAGGGAGACAGGTTTTTGGCACGTTTATTTACCACATTAACATGCACCAAGATCAGTGTAAAAGCCTTATTACGTAAAACAAGCACCATTGTGTGATGCAGACTTGTCTGTTGCTTTCAGTAGCTATCTTTTGTGGTATTTACCCTCTTGAAAGTTTCACATTTTATTATCATAGGACAGTGATGACGAACCTTGGCACCCCAGATGTTTTGGAACTACATTTCCCATGATGCTCAACTACACGGCAGAGTGTATGAGCATCATGGGAAATGTAGTTCCAAAACATCTGGGGTGCCAAGGTTCACCATCACGGTCATAGGACATTAAATCATAGTGGATCTGTTTATTTTTTTACACTGGTCCAAATATACTCCGATATCTCACTTAAAATAGACAAACTGGTGCTCTTCTTGCTTGGGCAAAAATAGCAAACATGTGTAGCTGTCAGAAAAGGTATCAGTTACCAATTAAATTTCCAATAAGGGTAGGAAGGGAAGTTCAGCTTAATTGTTTATTAACCACTTGGGATCCGCCTGCCGTCAATTGACGGCTACAGTGCGGATCCCAATCTCCAAACTGCCGTCAATTGACGTCCGCCCCTTAGGGCGGTCCCCGCGCGCGCTCCAGAGCGCGCTGCGGGGAAAATCTGTGTTGGCCGTGTCCCTCGGACACAGCCAATTACAGATCGCCGCGAACGGCCAATCAGAGTGGCCGTTCGCGAGGCGATCTGTGCGGCCAATGAGAGAGGATCTCATATGTAAACATATGAGATCATCTCTCATTGCCGTTTTACACAGAGACAGCGGTGCTGTCTCTGGAGAGGAGACGGATCTGTGTCTCTTGTACATAGAGACACAGATCGGTCACCCCCCCAGTCACCCCCCTCCACCTACAGTTAGAACACTAAGCAGGGATACATTTAACCCCTTCCTCACCCCCTAGTGTTAACCCCTTCAATGCCAGTCACATTTATACTGTAATTAGTGCATATTTATAGCACTGATCGCAGTATAAATGTGAATGGCGCCAAAAATGTGTCCGATGTGTCCGCCATAACGTCGCAGTCCCATTAAAAATCACAGATCGCCGCCATTTCTAGTAAAAAAAAATGATTAAAAAAAAATAATTCTGTCCCCTATTTTGTAAGCGCTATAACTTTTGCGCAAACCAGTCGCTTATTGCGTTTTTTTTTTTTTTTTTTTACCAAAAATATGTAGAAGAATACGTATCGGCCTAAACTGAGAAAAAAAAATGTTTTTTTTTTTTTAAATTGGGATATTTATTATAGCAAGAAGTAAAAAATATTGTATTTTTTTCAAAATTGTCTCACTTTTTTGTTTATAGCGCAAAAAATAAAAACCGCACAGGCGATCAAATACCACCAAAAGAAAGCTCTACTTGTGGGGAAAAAAGGACGTCAATTTTGTTTGGGAGCCACGTCGCACGACCGCGCAATTGTTAGTTAAAGCGATGCAGTGCCGAAAGCTGAAATTTCACCTGGGCAGGAGGGGGGTATATGTGCCCAGTAAGCAAGTGGTTAAAAACACATAAAGGGCTGATGATATATAATGATTATACAATGGGCAATTCTTATGCCGCGTACACAAACAACGTTTTTCTCTACGTGATTCCTCTCAAACCTGCCCTGCATACACATGATTGTGATAAAAAATGCTCGAACAAAGCATGGTGACGTACAACACGTACGACAGCACTATAAAGGGGAAGTTCCATTCGGGCTGATTATTCTAATTTCCTGTCTCATAACTTGCACGTTTTTTTCCTCATCAAAGCGTACACACGACCGTTTTTCATGACGAGAAAATCGACGATGTGAAAAACTACAAGAAAAAAATAGAGCAGGTTCTAAATTTTTAATGCCCATTTTTCTCGTCAAGAAAAATGCTCTGGAGCATAAACATGATTGTTTTTAATGACCAATTTAAAAAATTTAATTTTTCTCGTCATGAAAAACGGTCATGTGTACACGGCATTAGTGTCCTTCCCTTTCTGCCACTTATGATGTACAGTATACCATCTTCCTCCTCTTGAAGTGGACCCATGGTTCACAAAACATGTTGTGAAGTTACTGTCTGTCCATCGGTGACCTTTTGGACCAATGTTAAAATGATATCATACCAAGATCAAACTTGACCTTGTGCATTATATAACATCCTACTGGCCTAACCTGGCCATTTCAGGACATAAACAAACACTCTTGTTTTTAAAGTAGCTCAGACTACGTCAGGTTTACCTCTAGGATTTCCTTGAATTTTGCTTTATTTTTTATTTTAGCCTCTACCTTTACATGCCTTCCAGGACCTGTTCCAGGGAAACACCCCTACAGCAAATTCAGCCAAACTTGAAACCTCATTGACTACACACAGGTTTATCTCCATTTTACTATTATGCAAGTCTGGAAATCATTGGCTTTACCATACTATTTATAGGAGTCACATTTATGCTGTTCGTTTTGTGTTTTTGCACTGTAATTTATTTAAATCACTTTTCAAAAATATTTTCACTGTATACTTTTGTTGATTGGTGTTAAAAAACAAAATTATATTTGTTATTCCAAGCTCGATGACCATAGAACATAAAATATAGAACATAAAAACTTAAAAATGGTCAGGGGGGTGAGGTTGCCTAGGTTCTGCTAAAGGCTATGTGTTACAATGAAAAAATTATTCAGATATTAGAAATTAAAAAAACGGAACAGACCACTGCCTGTGTAGACTAATAGTTTTATATATTGCAGTCAAATTAAAGGGGTTGTAAAGGTAAATGTGACACTTTCTCCCTGGTGTGGAGAAAAGCCTCGAGGGGGCGAGCAGGAGGGTCAGGACTCCATCTACTTTGTAGATAGAGAAAGGTCCTGACACTCCTGCTCGCCCCCTCAAGAGGCTTTCTCCACACCAGGGAGAAAGTGTCACATTACTGTGTTTAGTTACAGACAGAAGAACAGGAAGTGAGGATTTCTCTGAAGAAATAAGGACATTTAAAAGCAAAATCGAAGGATGAGGTAAGTGAAGGAGGACTGCACTAAGGTAAAGGAAGCTATTTAGGGATTTTTTTTTACCTTTACAACCCCTTTAAGCTGTTCGATGCAACCACAATCTATGTTTATAGCTTAGGTCCTCAACTAATTTAAAATAAACCTGTGCTTTGCCCTTCAAAAGGAGAATTTTGGAGCTTAAAAAAAACAAAAAAAACACTATACTCCCCTCCATGCTGCAGCTGTCCTCTGCTGGCTCTAAGCCAAAGAACTTATTGATCACTTGATCACATGACCACAGATCACACGGTTCCCATACAGCTCTGAGCGGAGAGCAGTAACTGTCAGTCACCGCGCTCTGCACCTCCAACCCTCACGGGAGTGCCGAGCTGGTGAAGGGGTGGACACAGCTCTAAGTTCCGCTCTGAGAGTGGAAGTCAGCTGTCTATCAGGCAGCTGGATGGATCCTGACAATATGGTTGTCACAGAGCCTGGAGAAGTTCTGTGATGTCAGCTGACAATGGACTTCAGCCTAGTATTAGCTGACTCTGGGTCACAGGAAAGCAAAAGTAAATACACTCCTGTGACCCAGAAGAGAAGAATGAACAAAAAAAAGCTTTTGCCATATTCTTAAATTAGTTCAGGAAAGTTCTGTGCAGCCTATGAGTCCCTGGAGTTGAACTTTACACTGGTTGGTCCAGTACTGTCATATGGAGTGGGTCACTTGGTCCTATACCCAGGTATCACCTTCAGCTCCTGGCTCTAAACATAGCAGCAGGGGAGCAGGGGAAAGGTAAGTATATGCTGGAGGGGGGGGTAAATCAAACTTGATTATTTACCCTTCAGGCTCCATGTACACTAGCCTAAAAAATGCTCCTAGCAGCAGCTTTTGAGCATTTTTTTTCTGGTTCTAGAAACAATAATCTTATTCTAGGCATCCATTCACACTATATTAGTCTAGAAGCATTTTTGAAGCTTCATCTTCTAGGAGCGGTAAAAAAAAACGTAATTTGCCAACAGAAAAAAGCTGAAAGTACCCAACTGCTGCTAAAATTTTGCTAAAAGTTGAAAGAAAAATGCAAATATGACAATTTTTTCATCCAGCATCTTTTTGGCATTTTTTTTTAGCTTACAGTTTGCATGGAGCCTTAGGGCTTATCTGAAGGATATTAATACCAGTAACTGCAATCACTCAGTTCATATTGCTCTTTTACAGGACAGGGGGCATGTGTCTATTAGGAGCATCTGACCAGTGCAATTGGCACTGACAGCGTGTTTTCCAGGCTTGAACCATTGTCAACCAGGCTTTTCAGAGGGTGGTACATGTAAACCTGTGGTGTCAGGCTGGTAGTGGGACTACAGGCATAGGGGTCCTGTCAGCACCAGGGAAAGAAGCAAAGACACATCCTGACAAGGCTACCATGGCTATACACCTGTGGTTAGTGTAGTCAGAACAGAACAGGAAGCCTGCAGCTTGGAGGGGACTGGCAGGATCACCAGTTGCATTATGGTTTGTGAAAAATAAAGACAACAATATATTTATTAGGATGTTAAATGAAAGGCACATAATGCAATTTATATTTTAGGATAACACACTTTCATGGGCAAAGCACAGGTTTAATTTACCTGTCCAAAATCTGTATGCATATAAGAACTTATTTTTAGACACCATTTTAGTAATGACATAAATATTCCTTCAAATATCAATATATTAAAAATGTATATTTATATATATATATACACATATACTAACTTGTTTTGGCACCTCTAAAATCTGCTCAGGTGAGTGGGCAGTCAGACTTCTTATAGAACAAAGCTTGCTGTGCTTCCTGTAAAAATAGAGTTTATGTACTTATTTTTTAACTGATGCACATTGCAAGTCATTTTTACCACCCTCCTTCCCTTACCAATGTTGCTAATTTCCCCAGTAACATCAAAGATAAATGTTTTCTGGTTGTAAAACAATTGTTTAATTGATATTCACTATGAATAATACAATGTACAAGACCATGACTATGTGTGTAATACAAATACTCATAACAAAGTTTTAGCATGACTGCTCCTATTCAGTGTTTGCAACTAGAGATAGGGATAGGACTTTTAGCACTAGTAATTGTCAGGAATGGATCGCCTCAGTGGGATTTTCTTCTTTCAGCAGGCATCATGATTGACATTGATCTGCATCATTTGATGTGTGATTGACTATGGATTTACAATCATGGCACTTTTTTTTCTTTTATTATCATTAAAGTGTCAGGGTCTTAATTTATGGTTTACTTTTTTTGTGAAAGATGGGACTTCCAGATTCCAATAAACCCCCCTCTTTACTGCCTGCTCAGGCTGCATGCTTGGATAAGGGTATGGATTTTGTTTTTTTTGTTGTTGTGTGAGTTTCCCTTTAAAACTCATGCAACCTCGAGCCCCATATGGAATTTGGGTGGGACTCCATGCCAATTTTTTTTTTCCACTGGGTTTCCTAACAAATATAGCAGTCCCTCTCTCATTTAGGATAAGGGCCTGGTATAGATAAGCCTCCCATTTATTTCAGTGCATCTTTTTTCACACCGAGGCGGTGCACTTGCAGTGGAAAAGTTCAGCAAGCAGAATCTTTGGAGCAATTTGGGAACGCTGTATACAAAGCTCCCAAAACACCCTGCCCACTAAAATGAATGGCCATCGCTTCCAAAGCGCCTGAAAAGAGCTTTGGAAGCACTGCAACAGGGGCGCTTTTAATCCCTTCCTCGGTCACTAGTGGGGGTTAAACACGCCACGCTAGCGGCCGAAAAGCACTGCTTAAACAGCGGAAAAGCACTCTCATTGACTTCAACATTGAATTAGGGTTCAGATTCAGCATTCAAACTTTGGTAATGTACGCTAAACCAGCCTCAAATCAAACCCAGGTTCAGCTAACTCCTATTGGCAATCAGACTGCTTTCTAAGACATTTTCAGTGCTTTTTGCATCACAAGATAGAAAATAACCTCTCACCTTTCAAACTGTACTTTTTTATGGCCTCCTTCTTTCACATAATCCAAAACTTGCTTCTGTGTACGACCACTAACAATAAATCACAGCAGATTATTAATGGCGTTTTTAGTGAATACAGTCTGGTATCATACATGTTTCGAAAAAGTGTTATCAGGTAAGTATTTTTGGTAAAGAGTTTTGCATATCTCTTCTGCTATAAAAAAATAAAATGTATTTACCTGTCAACTAATTTTTTTTTCATGTATACTGCCTGCAGCGCATCTTGCAGACCAGTGGCGTAACTAGAACTTTCAGGGCCCCAGTGCAAGAAACCATTAAGGTCCCCCCTGACCCCCGGCTGGTGGAACGCCAAGGCCTGGTCACAAGTGCGACACCTGGTTGTTTTGCCACTGGTGTCAGTAGTGTCAGTAGTTTTTTATTCAATTTTTCTACCTTTTTTTTTGTACAATATTATTTTTTTTAAATATTTTTTATAAGTTTTCAAAAGCCTCATTGGGGGGTACAGAGCTTCCAGTCCATTCACAAACTCAAGCATAGTAAACACAGTTTAGTAAGTTTTAGCCATGAACAGACAGCCAGTAATCTGCATCATTGACTCTCCAACAACAGTTGAAGGAGGAAGTTACTGGCCCTGAAAAAGCACAAGAGAAGGTGGGAGTAGTGGAACAAAGAGCAAAGACCCTGTATTTGTGGAGGAAGACAAAACAGACTTAAAGCGGAGGTCCGTAAAAAAAAAAAAAAAATTAAAAACAAGCAGCTACAAATACTGCAGCTGCCGACTTTTAATAAATGGACACTTAACTGTCCAGGGTGCCCACGATGTCGGCAGCCGAAGCCGAGGAATCGCTGCCCCCGCTGCCATCCTCTGTGAGGGAATCAGGAATTGAAGCTTTCGGCTAAACTCCCCGGTTCCCTACTGCGCATGCGTGAGTCGCGCTGCACGTCTTCACTGGTCGCCGCTGTCTCCTGGGACCAGTGTGTTTCCCAGAAGACATCGGGGGGTGACGGGAAGGGGCGTGACTCACACGGGAGTCTATGCCCGGAAGTGGGTGCAAATGCCTGTATTATACAGGTATCTGTATCCCCCTCCCCCTGAAAGGTGCCAAATGTGACAATAGAGGGGGGGAGAAATTCCGAAAAGTGGAGGTTCATTTTTTGTGCGGACCTCTGCTTTAAGTGTGCAATAATGTGCAAGTATGCTGTGCAAATGTTATTTTATTGTTCCTTCTCTGGTTTCTCCTTTCCATCCCTTCAACATGTTTAAAATATTTTTAAATAAAACATTTCTGTTTTCATTACATATCTTATTTTAGATCCAGCAATGTCATCACTATCACTGTGCTTCTCTATGAAATGCATGCAGATCATAGCTGGAAGGAGCACACAGCACCCTGCCACAGCACTTAGCCCTGATATAAGCACTGGGCTGGTTTTTGGGCAGACATATCAGAATGTCATAATGCATTTATTGGTGAATTTCAGGATAGAGAAGTAGTTCTTAGGCAGGCTGCATTTGCATGCAAGTGTACATGCTCACCAGCACACCATGGATAAATAATCACCGTCCAAAGGTTTGTTTATTGTAGAGAGATCACATCACACAGACAAGTACAATGTTTTGGAGTCGCGCTGGACCCCTTTGTCAGGCGAAGTGGTCCTGCGTGGCTCGGAAACGTTGCACTTGTCTCTGTGATGCGATTTCTGTGCAATAAACAAACCTTTGAACAGTAATTGTTGATCCATGGTGTGCTGGTGAGTGTGTACACTTGCTTGATGTTTCTAGGACGGAGCTGGTAATCGCTGCAGCACCCACCATTTTACAAGTCTTCTTTGCCAGGAACATGTGCAATAGGAATATAGATAAGACTGAATTTGCATGCAGACTACCCTAATAAAGCACACATGTCATGCTAAGCCTCTATGATTACAAGAGCGGAAATCCAATAAATGAAAGGGAAGATCCAGGGATAGCCAGGGTGAGCAGCATAGGGATAGATAATGCTAGACATCATTATGCAAGGAAATGGGGTGGCCTCTGATTAACTGCAGGTACTAATGCACATTGCGAGCAACTCAGTGTGCAGTTAAATCAGAGTAAGTAATTTTAAGACAGGAAATGAGCCTGTACTACTGTGCATAACTAACATTAAGGCTGCATTCACACCTTGGCGTACAAAATCGCGGCGTTTTGTCCCGCGAATTGCGGCGTTTTGTACCGCGATTTGCGGTGACAAAATGCCGCGATTGTGAATGCAGCCTCACCCCCTCTATGGAGATGGTTCACATCTCCTATGCCGAACGCCGAAAGCCGCCTGAAAAAAAGGCCCGGGACTTGTTTTCAGGCGGCAGGCGTGGAGATGTGAACCATCTCCATAGAGGGCAATGTGAAATCATCCCTCCAGCGTCTCGGGGGCTGCTGCGGCGTCGCACTACAGGCGTATATACGCCTAGGTGTGAACGGGGGCTTAAGCTACGCGCCAGCTTTAAAAAGGAAGCCTGTCAAGACCCGTCACAGGTGGCTGCCATATGAAAATGTTGGTTGTTCTTTGTGGCTTTCCTGATATGCTTACTTGTTCGAGGTCAGTGACAAAGTATTGTAGCCAGTGGGTCAGCCTAACAGCCAACCAACCAGCATTCTCAGGAGTTCCCTGTATTTCTCATGACAGGTTTACTAGTAGGTACATTTAGAATAGATTATTTTCTACTGACTTAAACAGTACAAAATCAATTTAAATAAATGATATCACAATATATTACTTGCAATGTTGATGCTGTAGCATACAATTTTCATGAATGGTATGACTTTAAGGCCGGATTCACAGCTATGCGAATTGGTTGCGGCTTAAACCGCATCCAATTTGCATAACATTATAAAATACATTGTTTTCAATGAGGCTGGTTCACATATGTGCGATGCATTCGCACTGCGCATTGCCGAAAAAACGTGTGCCTTTTCTAGGCATTGCAGTGCGGCTCAGGTGCGAATTCAAGCCGATTATCTTCTATGGGCACGCATCTGATTCGCAGATGTGTTGATTTCTCTTCAGGATTTGTCTCATTCACCTCAATACACTTCCCCCCTCCCCTTCCCCTCTCCCAGGTCTCCAAATTCGCAGCTAAAACGGAGATGATCTGCTGAACAGTTCTCTTACCTCTGCAGAGATAAGAGAGCTGAAATTCGCACCGCACTAGTGTGAATCTGGGCTTATAGATTTCATGTGGTATGGTTGAGTATGACAACTGTCTGATGTAAAAAGAGTGGTTAGCTACTGAACACACAACTCCTTTACTTTATTAAAAAACCTTTCTAACAAAACAGGTTCTTTGTATACAGTATACATTCAAATGTATGAGACACAAGAATTACTCCAAATGATAGAGAACATTACAATACTAAATCACATAGCCTCAGTCTCATTGTGCATGTACCTGCAAGTAAAACACAAAACCCGAGGGCTGAAGATGTAAAACAGGGTCGTGTGTCATGTTTTCTGAGCGAGACATATCAGGTTTAAAAGACAGTTTGACAGGTATTAGCTTGAGGCTTGCACTAGCACTGTGTTCAACAATGGACGTCTCCTATATAAACTATTCTCCTCTGGAAACCAGTGCAAATTTTACCAAGTCCAAATAAATACCCAGAAATATGTCATCATTGCTATTTTGCACAGAACGTTTAAAGTACAATGTTGTAGTAACAATAGAGCAAAAGTTTTGATTTGGTTTCGTTTTGGAGTAGGGAAAGTATAGACCTTTATTACAGTTTTTGAAGTGGTTCTAAAGCCTAAACATTTTTACCTTATGAAAAAGTTCCCCCAAGGTTTTTTTTGTGCTCAACAACCCCCTTGGGGGAATTTTTCCATATTACAATTTGTTCGGGGTGTGCAGCCTATTCATTTCGAAATGTGTGATTTCTCTATTTAAACATGTTTACCTTAACCCCTTCATGCCCAAGCCTTTTTCCGACACTTGTTGCCTAGAAAATCACTTAGAACCCCCAATCATTATTTATATATATTTTTTAGCAGAGACCCTAGAGAATAAAATTGCGATCGTTGCAATATTTTATGTAGCACTGTATATGCGCAGTGGTCTTTCAAATACAATTTTTTTTTAAAGAAATACACTTTCATGAATAATAATAATAAAAAAAAAATAAAAAAAAACAGAACAGTAAAGTTAGCCCAATTTTTTTTTAGGTATAATTCAAAATATGATGTTACGCTGAGTAAATAGATACCAAACATGTCATGCTGTGAAATTCCACACACTTGTGGAATGGCGACAAACTATGGTACTTAAAACACCTCATAGGAGACACTTTACAATATTCTACAGGTTACATGTTTAAACCCCTTTCACACTGAGGCGCTTTTCAAGTGCTTTCACGCTAAAAAAAAGTGCATGAAAAGCTCCTGCAAACTGCTTCACATCAATATCAATGGATTCTTTCACACTGGGGCGGTGAAAAAAAGTCCTGCAAGCAGCATGTCTGGAGTGCTTAAAAAAGCGCCTAAAAAACACCCCTGTCCATTGAAATTAATTGGAAGCCCTAAAAAGGGCACCAACGTTGATTGAAAAAGCACAACAAAATGGTTCTTTTACTTCACGTCACCATAAAAAAAAAAAAAAAAAAACATTTTATAGGCAGTTTTCGAGTGCCTCAGTGTGAAAGGGGTCTTAAAGTTACAGTGGAGGACTTGCGCTAGAATTATTGCTCCAACGATCTTGGCAATGCCTCACATGTGTGGTTTAAACACGGTGTTCATTTGTGGGTGTGACTTACGTATGCGTTCGCTTCTGTCCCTTGAATTTTTGAAACATCCCTTTGTGACAGTAATAGGCAGTGGCAGGTACTCTTTATGGAGGGATCTGGGGCATCAAGAGCTATTGGCTCAAAGTGCTGTTAATCAAAGCCAGTGAGGAGGGAGTGGGGGGCAGGGCTGTGTCAATGGACACAGTAGTAAAGCTTGGGAGGGAGCAGGCATGAGTGCCCCCATGGGAAGCGACTTTCCGTGGGGGCATTGGACAGATAGGAAGAGCCAGCAGCGCTGGCAGGGTGCCCAAAAAAAAGGAAAGAATTCATGGACAGCCGCACACCAAAATAAACCTAAAAAGGTAGCCTTTATTGGTGTAAAAAGGATAAAAAGCACTACAAAGCACAGCACAGCAAGCAGTGGGGTAAAAAATCTGATGGTCACCAGTCATCTCTATGACCGTCAGAGGACCCGGGCGCGATGTGATGACGTCACGCCCGGGTACCATAAGTAAACAAAGCCATGATTGCGGCTAGTGAGCAACACTGATCATGAGATCAGTGAATTTTTTTTCACCGATCTCATGCTTTCCAGCCTGGAGGAGAGATGCGGGGTCTTATTGACCCCACATCTCTCCATAAAGAGGACCTGTCACACACATTCCTATTACAAGGGATGTTTACATTCCATGTAATAGGAATAAAAGTGATATCAAAAAATAAATAAAAAAAAACATAAAAAAAGTGGTAAAACATAAATAAATAAGTAAAAAAAACAATAATTTTTTTTTTAAATGCCCCTGTCCCCGGTAGCTCGCGCGCAGAAGCGAACGCACACGCAAGTCCCGCTGACATATGTAAACGCCGTTTAAACCACATATGTGAGGTATCGCCGCGTGCGTTAGCGTGCCAGCAACAATTCTAGCACTAGATCTCCTCTGTAAATGAAAAACTGGTAACCTGTAAAAAATTTCAAAGCGTTGCCTATGGAGATTTTAAAGTACCAAAGTTTGGCGCCATTCCATGAGTGTGCGCAATTTTAAAGCGTGACATGTTAGGTATCTATTTACTCGGTGTAACATAATCTTTCATATTTTACCCAAAAAATTGGGCTAACTTTACTGTTTTGTTATTTTTTTAATTCATGAAACAATTTTTTCCCCAAAAAAAGGCATTTGAAAAATTATTGCGCAAATACCGTGCAAGATAAAACATTGCAATGACCGTCGTTTTATTCCCTAGGGTGTCTGCAAAAAAAAAACATATATAATGTTTGGGGGTTCTGCGTAATTTTCTAGCAAAAGAATGATGATTTGTACATCTAGGAGAGAAGTGCCAGAATAGGCCCGGTATTGAGGTGTGTATAAAAGCCCTGTTACAGGGGTTTTTAAGGTAAAAGTTTTTTTACCTTAATGCATCCTATGCATTAAGGTAAAAAAACATCTGACAGCACCGGCCCCCCCCCCCCCGAGCCCCCGTTTTACTTACCTCACCGTTCGAAAGTCCCGGGCGCGTGCTTGTCATCCTGTTCGGTTCCCAGCCTGGCCGTTTATTGGCTAGGCTGGGCGGATTGATGGCAGCGCAGCCATTGGCTGGCGCTGCTGTCAATCACAGCGGATGACGCGGCGCGCCGGGGGGCGGGGCTGAGTGATACAGTCGGCGGCAATGACCGCCGCTGTATCACGGGAGCGCGCTCGCAAAAGCTTTCCACCATGCGAGGGAGCTTGCATGAACATGGAAAGCTTTTGCGAGGAGGAGCCGAGACAGCTGCCGAGGGACCCCAGAAGACAGGATTCGGGGCCACTCTGTGCAAAACGAGCTGCACAGTGGAGGCAAGTATAACATATTTGTTATTTAAAAAAAAAAAAAAATCTGCCTTTAGTGTCCCTTTAAATCTGTAAATAAAATAACTACAAGTTCCTTTTACCACTGTGGCAGGAAGGACTCCTAGTTCTCAAAAAAACACAAATGCAGCGATGTCACAGCACTTGTAGTCCATTGATACTCCCTGCAGTACAGTAATTGCAGGTCCGAAGTTGAATACAGACCTGCAGCTGAAGCAATAGTCTGCAAGAGCCAGAGCTTTGCACTAAATGTAGTTGCAATGCTTTGCATGCGCCAATGAAGTAAAATAAACATAATTTTGTTTTATTAAAAAATATGGGTGCATTTATTTATTTTTTTGCAAAAAGTGAACTATGCATTTAATGAAAGCGAATACTACTAACACATTTCAATACAATGATAGCTGCATTAGGCTGCATTCACACCTAGGCGTTTTCACGCCAGACGCCCGCCGCTATTGCAGCCTGCAATACGCTGGAGGGGTGATTTTACATTGTCGGCTATGGAGATGGTTCACATCTCCACGCCGAACGCCGAAACGCCTGAAGCTCAAAACAAGTCCCGAACCTTTTTTTCAGGCGGCTTTCGGCCATAGCCGACAATGTTGATCACCCCTCCTGTGTATGTTACCGCAGCGTATTTTACCGCGTTTTGTCGCGGCAAATCACGGGACAAAACGCCGCAATTTGTCACGGCAAATCACGGTAAAATACGCCGCGGTCAGGTGTGAATGCAGCCTAAAACATTACATTAATCTTTTTTTAAATAAAACTTTGTTTTCTTTTTTTTTACATGCATTAGTTACTATATTGATCCTGATTACTCATCCTTTACAAAGAGTGGAGATATATTCAGACATATTAAACAGTGTAGATTTTGCAACACTGCATAGCATTACTTGATGCATGTCAGTACAGAAAATAATTTGCACAGCAACCAGGTCCTTACCTGAATCTAAATGACGAACCTCGACTGAAAAGGATTGGTTTTGGCTTTGGTTTGGGTTCCTCAAAAAGCCTGAAGAAGGCATGGTACTCAATAGATATCTTCCAGAAAGATTTACAAAAATCTCGACTAGCCATCATAAATTCCAGCGTGTCTTGGTAAGAACTCTAAGAGAGACAAAATATAGCAAACCGATAACTCAATGTACAAATACTGACTGGTGAACATGGTAATTAGGAAAAAACATGCATAACATAAGTGTTTGTATAATCCACATGAAAACATGACCATGTGCAGCATACAGTAGTCAACTTCACACATGAAATTATTAACAAAGCATATTCCTCTATAGTATGCATTTGTCTCCATCCAGAGCACTAAGTGTATTTTTTGTCCACTGCCTTATTCCTCTGCAATCAGCATGAGTCACTTCTGACAAGAAAACAATGGTGATAGGCAATGGCACAGACTGGGATTAACAGCCTCAGCTCTGTTCCTGTGTGAGGGGGTGTGACCTCATTCCCTCCAATCAGATCTCTGAGCTCTTGTCATGGATATAACCTCAGCTCTCTGCCCCTGCTTTTCAACACTAAGAGAGCCTGTGCAAATTCTGCACTTTAAATGTATGTAGGGCAAAGACAGCTGTAGATAAACAGATACAACTTATGTGAGTGAATATGTTTTACCTCTGTGTATCACATGAGGATATATGTTAAAGTTTACAACTGTATTAAGTCAGAAAATAAGCGTAATTTACATACACACTGTTAAACTACCCTCATGGGGAACACTTTCACCCCTTCTGCCAGCGCAGACAGGACTGACCAAATCAGTCCGTTTAAGCAGGCTGTCAGCAAGCATGCAGTTAGTTTATGTTTGTGATGTGAAAACCCAGCATACCCTGCAAACCGGATGCCACAAATGCACTTCAATTAAATATTCATTTTGAAAAAAATTACAACTAATAAATAAAGTGATATAAAAAGATTTTAGCCTCAAAAAAAAAAAAAAAAACACTATACAGTACATATCCATATGAAGTGTTTATAAATAAACTTTACAGCAGATATTTCCAGATGTGATAGGAGCTAAACAGATATTCATTATCACCAATATCTATTTTACTTAGATAATTACAATCCCACACTAATTCTGTGAAAATAAACAACTGAAAATAGGAACATTTCACAGTTTTTCTTCATGTACAATTATGTGGCTTGCAAGGCCTGATAAAACATAATTAGCTCAGAAGTAACAGCCCTTTCCACATGTAGTAATGATGCCATTTGTCACTGTATCCTGGTATAAAATGCCTTACATTGATTTAAAATTTAATTGCATGAAAATAATTAATGTTAATAATTGAACAGTGACCTATAAGCAACATATGATCTAACCCAATTAGTGTGTAATTGTATCACATCAAAGGTGTAAAATGATTTAATTTTTTTACATTCATGTGTTTTAATCATACCAGACTGCAGTTCATTTAATTGCCTAAAGTATATACATTATTTTATACATAATGTAAGCATTCTGTACAAACCAGATGGCTGCTCATTGTCGAAGATTGTACTTTTCAAGGGTTACTTCTCTGCAAGCACTTTTTAATTTCCCATTAACCTCTGGCCACTGGGGGCAGTGTAATATTAAAAAATATAACAGATAATTAAAATGCAAATACTGTGCGCAGAACAAACTTTGCTTGAAAAGGTAAAAAGCATAAGGTGACATGGGTTGCTTGGATTTTTCCTATGATTACATAACCTTTGTTTAATGCAATCTGAATTGAACACATGTTGTTACTTACATTTGCATCTGGACGCAGTTTTATGAGAAATCGCTTCCTCTTGAAACTTAGTTTTCGCACTTTAGCCCAATTAAATGCATTGATTTTTGTGTGACCCTAAAAGAAAAAAAAAAGTTTTTTGAATGTTTTTATAATAACCTGTGTGTTCCTTGTAAACTTGTTGAGAAGACAGCAGCTATAAAGCTGAGCACCCAGGAGCAGATCAAATCATATTTATGCATAAGGCTGCCTCAGTGGCTTCTGTAAAGTATGACTCTACCCTGTGAAAATAAAGAAAACTTTAAGCAGCACTAGCCGTGTGTCCAGAGTCATGCAGATAAATTCCTGAAAAAGGAGGTTGATAGCCACTAGAGAGCACTATGTAGTACTCTCAAACTCCTCAATATCAGTGAAACAGTGATGATATTAATATAAAAAAAAAGATTAAATCAAAATTATGCATTTAAATCAATCTTCTTAAAAAAAATAATTCAAAAATAAATAAAATATTGTTGTAAATAAAGTCCATAAATGTTTAACACATGAAATGCCAAATACCGGTGCTCTGTGCCAAATTCCAAAATCTGTTGAAAACGTGTCCAAAGAAAAAGTGATGTATCCTCCACCAAATTATGGATTGGCTCCTTACCAAATCGCCATGATCCCTATGACAGGGGATCATGAACAGCATATAAAAGGTAGTCACTCCCAGTCACGCAGTTCAGACAGATACGATCCTTTAACATTGGGTCTCATCCACAAGTGATTGAATTCACCAGCATAAATGCCCACCGTGTAAAAACCAATAACAGCTCCACATAGCGCATTAAATGAGTAAAAAGATTTATTAAAAGTTGTATTGCATTTACAAGCATGCAGTTAAAAAATTGCCTCGAATCTGATGTGCCGGCCGGTACACAAATTCCCTGACACCGGTCCACTGGGGGAACGTTTGGAGCTCTTGGGTGACGACAGCGCGCCGCTCCGCCCTACGTCCTTTTCGTAAAATATTACTTCTTCCAGGGGCACCGGGTGTCTGGGAATTTGTGTACCGGCCAGCACATCAGATTCAAGGCAATTTTTTAACTGCATTCTTGTAAGTGCAATACAACTTTTAATAAATCTTTTTACTCATTTAATGCGCTATGTGGAGCTGTTATTGTTTTTTACATGGTGGGCATTGATGCTGGTGAATTCAATCACTTGTGGATGAGACCCAATGTTAAGGATCGTATCTGTCTGAACTGCGTGACTACCTATTATATGCTGTTCATGATCCCCTGTCATAAGGGATCATGGCGATTTGGTAAGGAGCCAATCCATAGTTTAGTGGAGGATATATCACTTTTTCTTTGGACACGTTTTCAACTGGTTTTGGAATTTGGCACAGAGCACGGGTGTTTGGCATTTCATGTGTTAAACATTTATGGACTTTATTTACTACAATATTTTATTTATTTTTGAAAAATATTTTTTAAGAAGATTGATTTAAATGCATAATTTTGATTTAATCTTTTTTTGGTATTATTAATATCATCACTGTTTCACTGATATTGAGGGGTTTGAGAGTGCTACATAGTTCTCGCTAGTGGCTATCAACCTCCTTTTTTTGGTATATTAGTGATTTATATATACCATCATATATCACTTATGTGTATTTTGAATGTTTTGCGATTTAAACACTTGTTTCACATGGTTACACGCGATTTATATTTTTCTCACATTTTGTTTTTGTATTTATTGTTTACATGGTAATCGCAGCTCTTAGATTGAATAGACTGTGTTACAGCTTTTCTTTTCTTTCTTTCCCTTTTCCAGTATTTTAGCGCAGTTTCTTTCCAATTTCCAAGATAAATTCCGGAAATTGACCATATTGTGAATAGACTAGTATCCTTCCATGGCAAAATGATTGATCTTTCTGCTGCTTACTGCCAGGGTTTGTGAAGAAGTAACTCAAAGTAGAATGTTAAGAACATAGTATTGGTGGACATACACAAAGATTATATATACAATGTGCATTATATTTCAAAGTGCATCTACAAAGTGATCTTTCAGAAAGATCATGCATAGGTTCAGTACAATGTGCACAGGTTTTGGAACTTTAACAAGTTTTATGTTCTGCCTAATCCTACTCCTGCAGAGTCGATATAACCCAATGGTCAGGATTAAGCAGGTGTTGTGCATGTCGAACTAAAGAGAAATTCCTGTTTTATGTTGCTTTTTAACCACTTCCTATATATCCTCGTGTTGAAGTGGTTATACCAGGGCCATGGCTGCAGCCAAAACCCCTATATATTTATATATATTTTTTTTTCAGGTGGCAATGCTCTGTAATGTAAAAGCAATCCTAGTGGCTAAATAGCTGCTGGATCGCTGGAATGGTTTCCCCACCCACCAGCTCCCGCCACCTTTCCGGGTTCTCCTGTTCCACCAGCTCACCATCGAGGTGACAGAGAACTGGATGTTCCCAGATTATCTCTATGGTCTGACAAGGTAGAGAACTTGTCACACAATTCTATGTGCAAGAAAATTGTGAAATCGTATAGTTTGTCAGGGAATTGCAAAACCTTGCACTGCCCAATTAAAGATGAATTTTTTTTTATTTTTTTTTGTTTCTTTATTATTTTCTGTATGAAAGAGCAAAGTCTGCATTTTCCATGTGTCTTTTTAATAAAATATACATGAAATATTACCTTTGAACATTTCATATTTACCACTTGCACTCAGACTCTTATGCCGCGTACACACCATCACTTTATGTGATGACAAAAAAACGACACTTTCTGTGAAGTAAAAAATGACGTTTTTGAAACTTCAATTTTCAAAGACGAAGTTGCCTACACACCATCGTTTTCTCACAATGATCTTGCAAAGTGAGGTTACGTTCCACCACGTTTTACCATTGAAGCTTGCTTCATAAGTAGCTTCTGGGCATGCGTGGATGAAAAAACGTCTTAGAAAACGACGTTTTTTGCTACACACGGTCAATTTCTGTGAAGTAAAAAGTGCACTTTTGAAAAACGACACATAAAATTGAAGCATGCTTCAATTTTTTTTGGTCGTTTTTTACAAGACATAAAACGACGTTTTCCCCCACACACGGTCAATTAAAGTGACATTTTTAAAAACTTCATTTTTTTTCATCACATAAAGTGATGGTGTGTACGCGGCATTAGTCGACAGCTGTGTGGCCAACAGTGAAGATCTATGTTACAGCATGGACAGGTAAGTGTAACACCTAGCACTAGGGTGCTGGAGGGATGGTAGCTTTTACAGAATAATAATCCTCATAATACAGAAAGGGATGTCATCCTTTAACACAGTCAAGTAGACATACAGGGGGGTTATTTACGAAAGGCAAATCCACTTAGCACTACAAGTGCAGTCACTCTAAATCTAAGGGGTAGATCTAAAATGAGGGGAAGCTCTGATGATTTTATCATCCAATCATGTTCAAGCTAAAATGCTGTTTTTTATTTTCCTTGCATGTCCCTCTCAGATCTACAGTGACTGCACTTTCAAGAGCACATTCAATGCACTTGTAGTCTAAAATGGATTTGCCTTTCGTAAATGACCCACACAGTGTCACTTCTACCCTATATGAAGTAAAAGATTGTAAAATAATATTCCTAATAACTAATTAGGAAAGACCTAAAAGATCTCTTTCAAGAAAGATAAAGCAACACTTTGGTTTTGCTTTGATTAAAAAAAGACAAGTACTGCGTAATTTTCTCAAAAATATTACTGTTCTTGATTTTCTAATTGTTCATTGTAAAAACGATCTTAATTTCACCTTTCAAGGCAGCAGGAAATAAGTCAAAATACACACTGGAAAATTATTCTATGTAATTACAGCCAAATTGGCACAGAAGTAGATATTACGTAAAGGAAATCAAATACTACACACCTGAAATACTAGGATGCCTGTGTTGGAAACAGACAAGTTTATCTTAGTTCCCTCTCTGTCTTTGGCTGGATGTAGTCTAATGCCATACATTTCTAGCCGACGGGCAACCTCCAAGAGCTGAAAATCTGATTCGGCTGGCGTCTGACCACTGTAGATTTTAAAATATATACGTAAATTAGTTCATAATAAACCTAGTATCTTTAGTACACCAGATAGCTCACCACAATATAATTTAATATGATGCTCAACCACCCACCAACCTTAGAAACTGTATCACATCTAATGTTATTCTATGGCCTCATTCACACACAGGCTTTTAGGAGCTGTGTAATAGGCTTTTTCAAGCTGCAAAAAAATAACCAGGGCCAGCACGTTCTGAGGACTGGCATTACAGCTGTAAAAATGTCTGATGCCGTTAAGCCAATGTCAATTGTTTTTTTTTTTTACATGTTAAAATCAATGGTTCTCAAGAGAGCCCATTCATTTGAATAGAAGTCACATTTGTGGTGCGACTTGTGCACTGAGGATCTTGAAGGGAAATCCCTTGCCAAAAAAAAAAATCCCCCCCAAAGACCATACCAGACCCTTCGGTCTGGTTTTGATTTTATAGGGAACCCCCACACTAAAATTCATACCAAACCCTTATCAGAGCATGCAGCCATACTAGGCCACACGCCCTCAGGGTGGGTGGGTGGTTACTTTTGGGCAGGGGGGGCTCTGTGCCCCCCTACCCCCACCTCAAAGCACCTTGTCCCCATGATGGGGACAAGGGCCACTTCCTGACAACCCTGGGCGGTGGTTGCAAGTCTGTGTGCTTATTGAAATCTGGAAGCACCCTTTAACAAGGGGGAGAGGCCAGATCCCGACCCACCAACGACTAGTCCTTTATTAAAGCAGTGTCTCTTCTCCCCTCTCCGGTGAGGTCTTCTCCCCTCTACAGTTTCTCTCCCCCCACCGTCTTTATACTCTGGCTCTTCTGTTGCCTCCGGTTCTTCTTCCTCCGATCTTCTCCTGACGCTAGCTCCCGCAGCTGTGCAAGCTCTGCTATCTGCAGGTTCTTTTATGGGCATCCGGTGACGTCATCCGTAGGCCCAACCCCCCTTTGTGACGTCATTGTCACATCATGCCCCCGGGCATTCCCTCGGCGCACAAGTCGCACCAAAAGTCGCATCATCAGGCCAATGCAAAAAGCTACTAAAAGCAAGTTTTTACATAGGCTTTTTCCTGGCATTGGTAGTGGCTTTGCAGCACGTCCTGTGTGTGTATATGGCCTAAATGTCCTCACATCTATGATTTTCAGCAAAAGGATGACGTTTTTGAAGAAAAAAAAGTGTGATTCTTAACTAAAGGTTGGAAACAAAAAAATTAGAGAGTTGGATGATATGTGAACTATTCCTTCATTAATCTAGTTTACTATTAAGAAAATATGAGCACGTTCTTCTTGCTCACCTACTTTTATTATTGGGTATGAAAACATAAGGCTTAACTTTTTAAATATTATAATGAATATATGTGAACAAAAAACGAGTTAAAAGAAAACATACATACATGTATTGATCCCTTCATTGTAATTATCAATCGTATAACAGATGTAAAGTAGCTTATGAATTTTACAATAGGTTAGAGGTAGAATATAAAGCAATCAAGAGAATGCATATTTTGTCATATTTAGCGGAGTATCTTGATATATCAAAAAAGTACCTAATATATAGTGCGTAATTTCAAACTAAAAGTAGCATAGAATATTACAGTGCCAGAAACAAAAAATAAATAAAAATGCAATAAAACTATGCCCTATTTTAAAACTTTTGCGCAAACCTATCAATATACGCTTATTGCGATTTATTTTACCAAAAATATGTAGAAGAATACATATCGGCCTAAACTGAGGGAAAAAATATATAGATTTTTTTAAATTGTGATATTTATTGAATCAAAAAGTAAAAAATATTGTTTTTTTTTCAAAATTGTCGCTTATTTGTTTATAGCGCAAAAAATAAAAACCGCAGAGGTGATCAAATACCACCAAAAGAAAGCTCTATTTGTGGGAAAAAAAGGACGTTAATTTTGTTTGAGTGCAACATCGCGCGACCTTGTAGTTGTCAGTTAAAGCGACGCAGTGCCGAATCGCAAAAAGTGCTGTGGTCAGGAAAGGGGTAAATTCTTCCAGGGCTCAAGTGGTTTAATTTGTCGAGAGGCAATGCACAGTTTATTGGCTATAGTATTCCCACTAGTAAATACAGGGTATAGTGTAATGTATGTAAGAGGTGCATATGAATAGGCTTATATCTAAAATAAGCAATCTTACAGTCGGAATAATTTTTGCAGATGTATGTATTAGCTTGTAGAGTACAGGTCAGGTAGTGTATAGATTCAAAGCTTTAAACAGAGAATATGACTTTGAATATTAGGAAAGAATGCTGCTAAAAGACAATGTAGTCAGTGAGTGACTATAGAGGACCTAGGCCATTATTTTTTGAATTCTTCAGTAGATGGACTTGCCAACTTACATTGTGGAGGGTGGTAAACTACTTACATAGGTGTACGTTTATCAAACAGAGAAGAGCCGAGATCTCGGCTGATCTCTCAGGTTTACCAGTTTATGAAGCGGAGATGAGGAGTGGAGAACAGTGTTGCCAACCATCCGTATTTTTACGGACAGTTCGTAAAAATGGGCAATCTAGAGATCCTGCTCTCTATTTTCTCGTCAAAATTCTTGTTGGCCTGTTTCCCGACGAGAAACACAAGCGTCTGTATACTTACCATTCGCCGTGGAAACCCGCGCATGCTCGAAAAGATTTGACGCATGCGCGGTAGCTTCCACTGCATAGGTAGGGTGAAGCAAGATGGCGGCAACGGCATCGAATGCAACAAGCGCATACCGTCACCGCGTTCTTGCCTTTCAAAAGAACCGCGGTTCTTTGGAAAGGAGTGTGTGTACACTCGGGCGGCAAGAGATTCTTGCCAATAATCTCGTCAGGAAAAACAAAGTTTTTTTCCGGACGAGATTCTGGCCCGTGTGTATGGGGCTTCAGGCGTTCTCAGAGGAAAAAACTTCCCTCATCTCTTTCCGAGACCAAATGTTCTCTGCTTCATAAACAGGGTGCCAGAGGAGAAGATTTTTCTAAAAAAAATAAATAAAAGACCTTATAAATGACCATCAAGTAAAACAGAGAAAAGCAGAAAAAAAGGCAATTTTAAAGACGATGGAAGAACTCACTAGTGATTCCGATGATATTCCATGATTTTTTCTACTAGAGTATCTTGCTGGGGCATGTACGTGGTCTTTGAAAGATGTTCTCTGTCAACAGCTTCATCAAAATCTCCTATTTCAGCTAAGCAAAAGACAACAAAACTTTATAAAGAAAACTCTGAATATTCACAATTGCCTGTGTGATATAACATGCACCATGCCTCCAGCTGTTCCAGGCTTCAGCAACTAATGACTTTTTTAAAGCACAATGTCAGATGTAGAGTTTTTACCACATTTAAACTATAAAAACCTGAGTCTACTATTTTGTAGCTAGTATGGAACTGACAAGAAGAGGATCATTTTGCTGTGGCTGGTCAGCTTGATGTGGTGCAATATGTGCAACAACTTAAGTACTTTTGTTGGAAATGTGTTTTAAAAGTGAGAGCAGATTGTTAAAACGATATGACTTAAAGTACAAACATCAGTTTTAAACATATTTTTCTTTCCAGAGTTTTAAAATGTTATCCCAAGAAGACTGACTGCTTAAATAATTTGAAAGACTTAACTAAATTCACTGGGGTTTTAGGTCACTGGAAGTAAACAGCAGCACCGCCATCACCAGTGCTTACCACAAAAGCAGAAGTTAGTTGTAGAACCCGCTACAATGGAGTATTATCATGCAGTAATATCATGCGCATTCTGAGTGACAGTCGTGTTATCGAGCAACAGTTGGCTTACCAAGTAAGGGGTTATTCCACCTAAAAAACCTGCAACAGCTACAAAGCAAAGCATCCGATGCTCAGAGTAACAGGTACAGAGTGTGTCTACTGAAAGACGATGTTTTTTTGTTTTTTTACGAAAAGGCAAATCCACTTTGCAGTACCAGTGCAAAGTGCACTGGAAATTACATTGAAAGTGCAGTCGCTGTAAATCTGAGGGGTAGATCTGAAATAAGGGGAAGCTCTGCTGATTTTATCATCCAATCATGTGCAAGCTAAAATGCTGTTTTTTTTTTCCTTGCATGTCCCCCTCGGATCTACAGCGACTGCACTTCCAGTGCAATTTCAAGTGCGCTTTGCGCTTGTAGTGCAAAGTGGATTTGCCTTTCGTAAATAACCCCCTATATGGCTTTTGACGCACTAGATGGGACCGCTACCTTAAAAGTAACCAGGGCTGCATCATATTGGCTAATCTTCACTGGCTGGCATGCTCATTGTTTGGCTTCTACTTAGTCCCTAGCCAGAAGCAAATATGCACACAGCCAGAGAGTTTGGAACTCCTGACCTGCATGTTTTCAAATCAGTAATAAATAAAAATGGAAAATGGAAAATAAATAAAAATGTAAACCTACAGGATCACCATGACTGCAGTTTATTTCTGAAAAACCTGCATTTTCACAGCAGGTTTATAACGTCAACAAACATACAGTATTTCTCTTATAAGGAATCAATGGCCATATTGCGGTCTACACAATTATTTACGCTGACTGTCATTTCATTTACAAAAAAGTACTATAAATATGTGGATTGAAGTCATTTTCCCTAAAGGAGGAAAAGTGTCACGGCAAATTAAACTGTCAAGGAACTTCATGGTAATTTTGTGGCTACGTAGACGAGTACAGCAGTAGTACTGTTATTTTTTTCACATGAATGACATTTTGTGAAAGAGAGAAGCTACCCAACAAACACAGAAAGGGAGAGCAACACCTGACCAGAAATTTGTATTTACTTAAGCCTATAAATGAATTAAAGTGTATAACTATGTTTTTACAAACTCTGCCAGCATAGAAAAAAAACTGCTGATCTGCCAGAAATCCAGTGTACTCATTAAAGTGGTATTAAACCCAAAAGCAAATTTGCATTATGTCGCAGCTTACCATTTCCTAGATGTGATGGCTGCTATTTTCACCTGGTGATCTAGCCAGTAAGTCTCCAGCAGAATGTGTCAGTAAGGGCCGGTTCACACTACTGCGACTTCAAAACCACGCGATTTTACAGCAATTTCACGGCCGTGGTTTTGCCACGATTCGCAGCTGCGATTTCAGGGAATGCAGTCTATAGAGCTGAATTCGCATTGCACACGGATCAAACTCGCACAGGACCCTTTTTGCACGCAGCTTAGATTCGCACCACACTGATGTGAACGGCACTATAGGAAAACTATGTTATTTTAATGACTTGCGAATTTGAGCGATCGCAACGGATCAAATTCGCAAAAGAATTTGTAGCAGTGTGAACTGGCCCTTACAGAGATGAGACAAACCATTTACCACTAGCAGGGATGCTTACAATGATTAGCTTTCATGTAAAACCTTTATCCCAAAAGGACATTTTTATTTGTTGTAACTGCTTATAAAGTATAGCAGGCTTTAATTTGTTAGTGTATTTAAATCTGATAGTACATCCAACACTCCCCGTCGTCCAACTGACAATTCTACTGTCAAAAGGTGCCTGTGCTCATTGATTCAGAGTGGGGGCACTTTAATACAAAAGGGGGGGGGGAAAGCAAAAAGAAAAAAAACAATGCAGGGATTTATGCAATATATGAAATTTTTGGTTTAAAATTGCTTAAAATTCCTCTATGAACTGGAAATACAGTGCCACTGCCAAACTGAAATAGACAGTGTAAGTCAGCGCTACCCACTTTCCTTTTGAGGGGCTACAGAAGAACTAAAATGCCCATTTTCTATGCATGTTTTCTATACTATAAAGTCTAGATTTTTGTATAGCAAACGGTTTGTATTCCTTACTCAGGCAGGGCTAACTTTTAAAGCACAATAACAGGGGGAAATGTGCAAGTACTATATTGTAGATATGTACCAAGGTTTCTTATTTTTTTTTGTATTTTGTCATGATACACACTGAAAATAAATTACTGGGAGAGAAGAGGGTGGGAGATGCCTCGCATTAGAGCTACATTACTAGCTGGAAAGATGATTACTGAATTCAGACATTAAGCCATTAGCAATTATTTATATATTCATTAAATATATTGACCTAAGGCATGTGGCAGGCATAAAAATTTACCGGTATGTAAAAACTTACATTGCACAATATGTGAAATTAAGAGTGCAGCGCTGCTTTCATTACACGTGAGCCTGCCGTGTACCATATCTTGCTTCACTTGCAGTGCAAAGAGGTACCTACAGATGTAGACAAGCAGACATTACTAGGCTGATAAAAAAATGCAAACAAAACATCAGTGACTCTGGATTCAGTTCTACGCACTGAAGGATCACACACTGTAAAAACACTTTCAACAAAGCTCATTGGAGATGTTACAGTACCCAATATTCACCTTGCAGAAGAAACAGAGGGGGTTATTTACGAAAGGCAAATCCACTTTGCACTAAAAGTGCAAACTAAAAGTGCACTTGGAAGTGCAGTCGCTGTAATCTGAGGGGGACATGCAAGGAAAATAAAAAACATTTTAGCTTGCACATGATTGGATAATAAAATCAGCAGAGCTTCCCCATTTCAGATCTGCCCCTCAGATTTGCAGCGGCTGCACTTCCAAGTGCACTTTGCACTTGTAGTTTGCACTTGAAGTGCAAAGTGGATTTTCCTTTCGTAAATAACCCCCAGAGTCTTGATTAAAAAACATTCTGTAATCCTGAATCTGGACAACAGGTAGAACTTTAGTCATTTTCACATTTAATTCAGTTCTGCTGTAAAACGCATGTGGTTTATAGAGCTCAATAGCTTAAGGTGACAATTAAATATTGTACTCAATTGGAACACATGCTCTTTAATAATGGTATAATAACTCCTACTGAGTGTTGCAACCCCTGTCATTTTCTTATTAGCACAATGATAAACTGCATTTGTCAGTGGAAGTGCTATCCTTTGTGTGCATATACATATATCAGCAACATAACAACTGTAATTCTATATGTAACTACTTAGAAAGGAGAAACACATATGTATGTACAATGCAAAAGTCCATATGAAATTAAGGTTCCAATTAAAAAATCAAGAATCAAGTACCCTCAGTTGCAGGGTATTAAAATCTAGCATTTTTGCTTGCTCCAGTTAACTAGAATCCAGATTTTCAGAGGCCCCAGCAGCCCTTTAGCACTGTTCTAAAACCTTTGGTCTGAGTTTAATTACGATAAGTTTATTCTGCCATGTCTGACAATTAAAAATGTATTTAATAATTTAGCCAAATTGTTATCATACAGTATGTCAGAAAAGTGAGTACACACCAGTGTTGCCAACCGCCAGTATTTTTTACTGGCAGCCAGTAAAAAAACAGGCAATTTTCTCCTGCCAGTAAATGCCTGCAAAAGGTTGCCAGTAAAAAAAAATATGGCTGCGACGCTCGGCTTGGTTCGGAGTCGGCTGGCACCATCCGAGTGTGGAGGCGGTGCCTAAGCATGTCTTGTGATGTCAAGGTGCAATGGAGCTAGAGCCTTGTGTTCGGGTCGACGGTATTCGAGCAAGGCAGGCTGGGACCAGGACCGTCTTATACCGTGTGTCCGTGTTCATCTGATCTGTAGACAGAAGAAAAAATAGGACATTCTTCCGTCTGCAAAATTGGATCTTTGCGGAGGTGGGTGCCTATGGGTGTCAGCGGATGTTTATCTGCTGACACCCACAATCACATAGGGACCAATGTATGTCCCTTTTTCATCCGCAAACGGATGGATGAAAAAGCAGACATACGGTCCGCACGTCTGAAAGGGGCCTTAGGGGTTTACTCACTTTTGTTGCAAGTGGTTTAGACAGTAATGGCTGTATTAACTTATATTGGGGGGACAGAAAATTTACACTGTTATACAAGCTGAACACTCACTACTTTACATTGCAGCAAAGTGTAATTTCTTCAGCATTGTCACATGAAAGGATATAATAAAATATTTACAAAAATGTGAGGGGTGTACTCACTTTAGTGGGATACTGTAAATCTTTTGAAAATGTTAATATAAATTCATTGTAGGCAATAAAATGTTTCAGCCCATATAACATTTCAGTAAAACATTGGATAATTGCATGCAAAATACATACATTTGATTAGTGGTCTGGCAATCATGGTGGGAACACAAATCCTAGTGTTTTATACAAGAAAAATTCATTCTAGAATATGCCAAATCATACATTTTAATAAGCAAATGAATGCAGAAACCATTTAGTATGGCTGAAGAGCATTTAAACAGGTGTATTCCTTCCATTCATCAGACAAACGCTGTACGTTGTTAACACAAAGCTTGATTTGAAAAGCAGAAGAACTGGCACAGAGCTGTACTTCATAGAAGCAATTGGTTATCTTAGTAAAAAGCCTTGCAAATAAATTCAAAAATAATCTTTTTGTGCAAATTAATGCAAGCGAAAATGGCTGTTTGTGCCTCGGGGAGACATAAATCAATAATCCAGTGATTCGGTCTGACAGTCAGACATGACTATTATTTGTTGGCGCACAAGAAGTCTGTTAGCTGGCAGTTTACAGAGTTGTGTGTTCATCTTTCCCAGACAAAAGCTCATTGAATCACATAAAGTCCCACTTATTTCTCAACAAATACATTATAACCCGATAACAGAATTGTAGGAAATTTGACAACATTAAAAAAAACATAAGTTCTCCCTACAATTATGTCTTTCCCCATGTTGATTTAGATTTTCATTTTAAAGGGTAAGAATATCCATAAGTGATATTTCAGCTAGAGGTGGAACCTTGGGAAACTGGGTCATGCAATGGCTTCTTATGCGTCTTGAGGAGAGCTGCAGCAGTAATCCCTACTCTAAATTCCCTCCTGGATTTTGGGCTTTCAAGTCACTTTTGTTCCCTGTTACATTTGCCATATTGAAAAAGATGCATAATACACATCCCAGATCTGAGTTACTGGCCCTAACCAGCTGCTCTGTCTCCACATGCTCACAGGACAGGTGAGCTTTAATCTTGTGTGTTATAAAAAGTAATTGCAAAGATCCCTTTTACTGCCGTTAGGAGTGACTATAGCAAGAAAGTATACTGCATATGTTCCTCATTTTTCATCCGACCTCTTCCAGAGCTGTGCTGTGTAATGCCGTCAGGTCCACAGCACACACAATTGTTCACTTAGTAGTTGCCACTCCTTAGTATCAACATCCCTATCACACATTGTTTTCTCAAAACAATGGCCCAGATTCAGGTAGATTTGCCCTTTAGTTGCACATGTGAAGAGCAGCTGATTTTCTCTGCGCTGGGGCAAATTGGAAAGATTGCCACCTGATTCAGGATTCCTTTTGTCTGCTAACTTGCTCCTTTGTAAGGCAAAAATCAGGGCCTAAGGCAGCGCAAGTGAAAGTGGGTGTGCCCTATGCAAATGATCTTTTTTCCACTCGGCAGTGGTTTGCTCCTATTTTCAGGGCAAATTTTGCCCACCTGCTTGCACTGAGCAAATAAATAGGGGCAGACCTGCGCAGGTCCTGTGCAAAATTACATCCTGCTTGTTCCACCCCCCCTGAGCAAGGTAATTTTGCCCTGTTTTCTGAGATGGCACCTCCTGATAAGGAAAAAAGAAAAGCAAATTTTGTCTCCACTGAGATGGATATACTGCTTGCGGCACTGACGCGCCATACTGCCGTTCTTTTTGGTTCAGAGCGGAAGAATACCACCGTAGCCCAAAGGAGGGCAATATATGAGGCTATTACATTGGACATAAATGCCCTGGGCTTTGAGGACCGGACTTGGATGGACATCCAAAAAAAATTTACTGACATGCGTCGTCGAGTCAGGGACAAAATTGTCCTAATCAGAAAGCATAGCAGGGGCACGGGAGGAGGACCAGCCTGTTCTGTGCGACTCAATCCGGAGGAGGAGGTCATCTCTCAGAGTCTAGCGCTGGAGCAGGTGGAGGGACTGCCAGGCTATGACTCCACTGTTGGGGACTTGGGGACTGGTAAGTTTTTTTGTGTCTCATATCTGCTGTGTATCATGGGAGGGGGTAGAAGTGAACATATGAGGGGGTAGAAGGGAACATGTAACAAGTTTTTGTTTCTCATATTTGCTGTGTATCATGGGAGGGGGTAGAAGGGAACATATGAGGGGGTAGAAGGGAAGATGTAAAAAGTTTTTGTTTCTCATATCTGCTGTGTATCATGGGAGGGGGTAGAAGGGAACATGTGATAAGTGTGTTGCTCCAGCAACATATTTTTTTTGTGTCATCCACAGATGTTGATGATGAGGCTGGGCCATCGTCGGCTGTAGGGCGACCCACGCCATCCCCAGAACATCATGGGGTCCAGTCAGGCCCCCTGCAGATCCTGGGCATGTTGGTGGAGGAGGATATCACCCATAGTCCATCTAGGGAGGAGGAAGTGGTGGAGGAGTCCATTATCCTCAACCTGGATGAATCTATGTACCTCCAGGAGGATCCCACCATCCCTGACCTCCCCACCACCCCCCGACCATCACGTCATCCCCCTCCAGGGCAAGCCCCTCCAGTGTCCCCCCCTCCAGTGTCCCCCCCCTCCAGTGTCCCTCCCTCCAGTGTGGCCCACTCCCCTTCTTCTCCCTCAGTTCGTGCCCCAGCCTCTCCTCCAAGAAAGGCTCTATGTAAAACTAGGGGTGTACCCTCCAGCCTCCGTGAAGGTCTGCAGGAGGAGCAGGCCCGGCAGACCCGCCATATAGGGGACATGGTGGGAGACTTGAGGCGGGTGGCGGACAGCCTGGCATCCTCCTCCTCCTCTCTGCAGCAGGCCCTCACCCTGCATGCTGACCGGGGGATACGAGATACTGAGAGCTTGGAGGAAGTCAGTGCCAACTGTGGAGCCATGGTCACCTGCATGGTTGAGCAGCAGGGCGCCATCGCTTTGCTAACAGCGGAGGTGAGCAGGTTGGCAGGTGCGGTGGAGGCCAACACTGCTGCTGTGCAGGAGGAGGGGAGATTAACCCGGCAGCAGCAGAGGACCAATACCACCCGGCAGCTGCGGATGTTGGCCCAAACCAACAGCGTGCTCACCCGCCTGGCCAACGCCATGGAGGGCTTGCAGGCACCACCTGCCAGGAGTGAGGAAGTAGGGGTTGATGCTCCTCCCCCCCTCCATCCCCACCCCATGCTCGATCCCCACCACAGGCTCCATCCCCACCACAGGCTTAACCACGCAGACTGAGGAGCCAGAGCCGGGGCACCCTTGGCACAAGGATGTCCAAAAAAAAAAATATATATTTTCCTTTTATTTTTGTATGTTTTACCTATCCCTTGCTGCTCATATAATGAGCCTTTTTCTATTTATTTTGATTATGCTTATATTTTTTTTTTTTGGGGGATATTTTTTTTTGCTCAGATTAGGAGCTTTTCTATATTTAGTTTATGCTCAAAGTTTTTTTGTTTTTGTTTGTAGTCCCTACACACGGTGAGGAGTGCTGTAGTTTCTCTCCAGCTGACCTGTGGCCATCTGTTGCTAACTTGCCCCTGCTTTTATAAAGTGCAAATTTGCCCCGGCTAAACAGCTTGCGCGCTTTGGGAGCAAAATGCTCCTCACACGCGCAAGTTTATGAATCAGTGGCAGTTCCTCATTTGCATATTTGCTGAGGAAAAACCATGAGAGCGCAAGTTGCTCCCTGAGCAAAATTGCCCCTTAATTGCGCTGGGGCAGAGAAACTGCCTCCGTGCAAAAATGGCACATTTCAGGCTTAGCTTGCTTTCTGGGTCACCCGCAAATTTGCCTGGGAGCAAATCCGTACTTGCGCGGTGCAAATCACACTTGCTCCCGCGCAAGTCGTACCTGAATCTGGGCCAATGTTTTTATATAAAATCCTCCTACACAGATTATACTGCTTTCTCTTGTAGTTCCCCAGCTACCCGCTCACACAATATTCTCTCAAAGCCTTTCCCCCTAGAATCAATACCACATCCACTTCCCTGTTTCATTCTATGTTGCCATGTTGTGGCAGCTCCACCCCTACCAGAATGTATGCCCCCCTCCTGTCAATACTACATTTTCTAACACCCCCCCCCCCTCCTGCCGTCATATCCTCTGTATTTCTTTCCTGTACACACTTCCTGCTGTCATATCCTCTGCACTCCCTTCCTGTACATATTTCCTGCTGTTCTAGCCATTGAATTCCTTTTCTGCACATGATGAAATATGCTCTGCATTTCTTTCCTGTACACACTTCCTGCTGTCATATCCTCTGCATTTCTTTCCTGTACACACTTCCTGCTGTCATATCCTCTGCATTTCTTTCCTGTACACACTTCCTGCTGTCATATCCTCTGCATTTCTTTCCTGTACACACTTCCTGCTGTCATATGCTCTGCATCTCTTTCCTGTACACACTTCCTGCTGTCATATCCTCTGCATTTCTTTCCTATACATACTTCCTGCTGTCATATGCTCTGCATTTCTTTCCTATACATACTTCCTGCTGTCATATGCTCTGCATTTCTTTCCTGTACACACTTCCTGTCATATCCTCTGCATCTCTTTCCTGTACACACTTCCTGCTGTCATATGCTCTGCATCTCTTTCCTGTACACACTTCCTGCTGTCATATGCTCTGCATCTCTTTCCTGTACACACTTCCTGCTGTCATATCCTCTGCATTTCTTTCCTGTACACACTTGCTGCTGTCATATCCTCTGCATTTCTTTCCTATACATACTTCCTGCTGTCATATCCTCTGCATTTCTTTCCTATACATACTTCCTGCTGTCATATGCTCTGCATTTCTTTCCTGTACACACTTCCTGCTGTCATATGCTCTGCATTTCTTTCCTGTACACACTTCCTGCTGTCATATCCTCTGCATCGCTTTCCTGTACACACTTCCTGCTGTCATATGCTCTGCATTTCTTTCCTGTACACACTTCCTGCTGTCATATGCTCAGCATCTCTTTCCTGTACATACTTCCTGCTGTCATATCCTCTGCATTTCTTTCATGTACATACTTCCTGCTGTCATCTTCTCTGCATTTCTTTCCTGTACATACTTTCTGCTGTCATATCCTCTGTATTTTCTGTACATACTTCCTGTTCTTATACCTTCTGCATTCCTTTACTTTCCTGCACATACTTCCTGTTGTCATATCCAATGCTTTCCTTTTCTATACATACGTCTTGCTGTTATACCCTCTGCATTCCTTTCCTGCACATGCAATCTCTGTTGCCATATGCTTGGCGTTCCTTTACTGTACATACCTTCTTGTCAAATCCTCTACATTTCTTTCCAGTACATACCTCCTCCTGTCATATCCTTTGCATTTCTTTCCTGTACATACTTCCTGCAGTCCTACCATATGCATTCCTTTCCTCTTCCTATTTCCTACTGTCAAACCCTACACACACACACACACACACACACACACACACACACACACACACATTTTCTACCAATGCTTGTCACTGTAACTCCATTTACCTCTCCTGACAATAAATCTGGCCACCCATTGAAGTTCTCCCAGTTCAGTAGGGACTGAACAAATCTCGATCAGCGTGTGGCCATCCCCGCTCTACAAAAATCAATCATTTGATTAGCTCCTGTCGAAGGAACATGTTGGAAATGTTTTCTTTATAAGTGGCTGCAGTCAATCAGCTAAAGCAGCTTATGCCTGAATTTTAAGAGCTCTGGATGCCGCTGTCAGAATACAATGTTCTGGGGCAGGGACTCCTCCATCTGCCTCACTTGGAGGAATCAGTTTCCCGCTGGCTGGAAAAAAAAAAAAAAAAAAACTGTATATGGCTAGCTTAGGGCCCTTGGTGTCCCTCAGCACTTTGATTCTAGACATAGCGCCTGCTACCATACACGATACCACTTCTCTACTGCACAAAATGCCTGCTGTGATATCTTTTAGCACTCTTCTGAACATAGACCTACTTCTGTACCTTTCACAGCTTTTCTCTGGCACATATTGTCCACTGTCACATGCTCCAGCACATTCTTCCTGCTGAGATATCCTCCAACATACTGTTCACTGGCATAACCTCTAATGCCCACTGTCATACCTTCTGGTCCTCCTCTGGAGCAAAAAACTTAAGTTTCCTTCTTCACCAGAGAATTGCACACTTTGTTTCTACTTCTTGACACTTCTGTGTATAAACCTTTGCTTAAAGCAGAATTAAAACCAAAAGCAACATTTATTATATTGCAGCTTACCAAATCTTAGATGTGATGGTTGCATTTGTTTTCTATTTAGTCTTTTTTTTTTTTTTTTTTTTCATTTTTCATCTGGTCAGCAATTTAGATTTAAAAAAAAAAAAGGACAAGCTCTCTTGCAACTGTATCAGTCACATGGATGAGACAAACCATTCAACACTGGCAGGTGTGCTTACAATGATCAGTTTTTATTATGTAAAATCTTTATCCCAAAAGGAAAAACGGTTGCTCCAACTGTTTATAGAGTGGTGGCTGGAATTTGACTTCAATTAGCTAGAGCAGCCCTCAAAATTTACACTCGCCTGCTCGCAAAATGCGAGTACATTTTGAAGGCAGGCGAGTGTGGGCTGCCGTGACACCATCCCAACGATGAGAATTATTTTTTTTTATCCAGCGCCGCCGCCGCGTGCGTCTATGTGCGACTCTTCCTTCTTCCTCAGATCCCCTACTGAGAGAGCGAGCGGCGAGCCTCAGCTCAGCCTGTGCCTGTCACACTGCACTGTGTGATGATGTGACGTCAGTCACTTCGCTACACAGTACTTTCAGTTTCAACCCCCCGGGCGGCGCGGCTCAGCGGATCACCTGTGATGATTGCTGCCCTCATCCTGTCTCCTCTCCAGTCTCCTCCCCCTACACTCTGTACCCACCTGCATTCTTCACCCTGCACCCACCTGCACCCTGCCCTCTGTACCCCCCTGCACTCTGCACTCTGTACCCACTCTGCATCCACCTGCACTCTGTACCCTGCACTCTGTACCCACCTGAACCCTGCCCTCTGTACCCCCTGCACTCACCTGCACCTACCTGCACTCTGTGCCCACTCTGCACCCTGCATCCCCCTGCACTCTGTACCCACCTGAACTCTGTGCCCACCTGCATTCTTCACCCTGCACCCACCTGCACTCTGTACCCTGCACCCACCTGCACTCTGTACCCTGCACCCACCTGCACCCTAAACCCACCACCTACCTGCACCCTGCACTCTGTACCCACCTGCACTCTGTACCCTGCACCCACCTGAACTCTGTACCCTGCACCCACCTGCACTCTGTACCCTGCACCCTAAACCCACCACCTACCTGCACCCTGCACTCTGTACCCACCTGCACTCTGCATCCTGCACTCACCTGAACCCTGCCCTCTGTACCCCCCTGCAACCTGCACTCTGTACCCAACTGCAACCTGCACCCTTCACCTACCTGCACCTGGCACTCTGTACCCACCTGCACTCTGTACCCTGCACCCACCTGAACTCTGCACTCTGTATGTAGCAGCCTCATGGTATTTAATGACTACTTTGGGGGAAGGTGTGGTGCGAGTTTGAGTTCCTGCACCTTTTCACTGAGAAGGGAGTGTCTAGGGGTGGGATTAGGGGGCGGGGCATGGTAGGGGTTGGGCGGGGCAACTAGTGGCGAGTACATCTTGAGGCCTGGCTAGTAGCTCAGGACTTGAAATTTTGAGCCCTGAGCTAGAGTATCTAAATCTGCTAGTCCATCTAACACTCTCCTTTCCCCCAGATTAAACATGCTGATTTCCAAAGGTGTCCCTGTGCTCCATCATCCAGTGTGAGGGCACTCTAATATAGGAGGTGTGGTACTGGCGGATCACCAGCAAAACAGAAGGTCCAATTGGATCCATCTGGGAAATGGACCCTCCATTCTGCTCTGTGAAACTGCGGATGCAAACAGACTTGTGTCCATTTACACCTGACTACCTCGGATCCCTTCCAATCTGGAACAAACAAATGGAGGGGGATCTGTCTGTCTGGATCTAATTACAGGGCAGTTGGGTGTAAACAGACAGCAGGTACGTTTACATCTGACTGCCCATAGAAGGTCGGTTTACATCCGATTGCCCATTGAGCAGACACAGACCTGTCATCTGGCCCTCCTGATCAGCTTAGCAGGAGGTCAATGGATAGATCAGGCCTGTATGAAAGGGATCTTATACCGCATCTAATGATTAATAAGCTGCAATATATTACATTTTAGTTCTGAATTTTATACTCCTTTAAAGCACTGTATGTAATATGCCAAACATTACCCATTCTAAATAGAGCCACACTTCTGGTTAAAATATTAAATTATTTCAAAACCCAGCAGGGAGCATATGGCTGCTTTTGATGGTAATGGCAGTTATGCAAGCCTCGGAAAAAACCTGCACAGATTTAACTGCCAGGATCTCAGAAAGATGGACAAAAAAAACACAAGAAAGTTTAACTCATCTGCATTCAATAAAAAGCGAAATACAATTTTTTATCGAAACAGTCCTTTAAAGTGACATTAAACTCTGGCAAAAAGAATCTGTTTAAGTATGTGTTCACTAAAAAAAACACCTTTTATTGCTCTCGGCCTTCTTTAAATTTGTTTTCTGCTGTGATTCAACTTCCTTTTAGAGGGTGGCTATGTTCCTTCTCCATGGTCCTACTGTGAGAAGGAATCTTGCCACCCTCTCGTTTGGCCCTGAGATGGACTTGGGACTGTGAGATGTGTAGTGTGCATAGAGCAGTGCACAGTAAGAAACAATGTCATGAAAAAAAAAAAAAAGATTACATGGCCAGTTACCTTTTCCAGACCGCCCACCGCATATATACTGTGGCAGGGTGGTCGGGCTGCGCAAAATCACGTACCAGTACGTGATCGAGTCTGGCCGAAGTGATGCCGATGTGACCTGCCGAACGTTCAGTGGAGAGACAGAGCAGTGGTGTGCCTATGTAAACAAGGCGAAGTCTTGTGTTTCAGCTAAACTAAAAATGGATCTCTTTTTCTCCCCCACACAATTAGTAAGCACCTCCCATGGACACACTCAACCCCTTGATCACCCCTGGTGTTAACCCCCTTCCCTGCCAGTGTCTTATATACTGTGACGGTGCTTTTTTTTTTTTTTTTTAAGCACTAGTCACAGTACAGTAATACCGCAGATTGCGCAGTTTACAAGCGTTTCGTAATACAAGCTATTATTTTTTTTTAAATCTGGACTCGCAAGACAAGCAGGATTCAAGCCTCTCGGGTGTGCAGTACCACATTTGGCCAGAGGTGCGAGGTGCCGGTGACACTCGGAAACACTCCGTTCCCGAGTGTCTCCGGCAACCCCTCCCCCCCACCACCTCTGGCCACATGTGGTACTGCAAAAAAAAAAAGAGCTGTCGCTGTGGAATGAATTATCCGAGTTTACACTAAAATCGAATGGGAAAACTCACTTTGATATATGAGTACTTTGGATTACAAGCATTCTTCCGAAATTAATTATGCTCGTAATCCAAGGTACCACTGTATTGGCGTCACTGGATCCCAAAAAGTGTCACTTCGTGTCCAATTTGTCCGCCGCAATCCCGCTAAAAATCGCTGATCACCGATAATACTAGGAAAAAAAAAAAAAAGTCCCTAAATCTATCCCATAGTTGTAGAGGCTATAACTTTTGAACAAACCAACCAATATACGCTTATTGGGATTTTTGTTTTACCAAAAATATGTAGCAGAGTACATACTGGCCTAAATTGATGAAGAAATTAGATTTTTTACATTTTTTTTATTGGGAATGTTTTATAGCAAAAAGTAAAAAAAAAGTTTTTTGTTTATAATGCAAAAAATAAAAACCACAGGAGGTGACCAAATACCACCAAAAGAAAGCTCCATTTGTGGGGAAAATAAGGACATCAATTAAATTTAGGTACAGCATTGCACGACCGCGCAATTGTCAATTAAAGCAATGCATTGCCGTATCGCAAAAAATGGCCTGTGAGGAAATGGGTAAAGTGGTTAAGTAGTGGATGTGTATGGACCGTTTTTCGAGAATAAGGATATGGTTTAGTGCCACTTTAACTCAGGGGTAGACAACCTTTCAGAGGCTGAAATCTTCCTGGACAATATGGAGGAAAGCAAAGATCCCTGGGAAGGGGAGTACTAGGCGGCAGAATTAATAAAATGAAAACAAACTATCAAGCTCTCAATAAAAAGACAGCATGAACACCACAGTGTGTCACAGTAGTGTCCTCTGCCCTCTGCCCTCCTCCACATCACCTCCCACATTAGTTTCCCCTGCAGCTCTGCCCCCCCCCCCCCCACATCACATAGCAGTGTCCTCTGTCCCCTTCACATCACCCTTCCACTGTAGTGTCCTCTATCCGCCCCCCCCCCCCCCACAGTAGTGTTCTTTACCCCTCCACCCGAAGGAAGTGTCCTCTGCCCTTTAGATCTGCCCCCCACAGTAGTGTCTGTACCACCAATGCAGTGTCCTCTGCCCCCTTCACATAACCCCACCCCACTGTAATGTCCTCTGCCCCCCTTACCCCACAGTAGTGCTCTGTACCCCCCCCACTCCAACACAGTGTCCTCTGCCCCTCTTACATCACCCCCCCCCCCACTGAAGTGTCCTCTGCCCCCTTCTTTCCCAGTAGTGTCCTGTACCCCCCCTCCCAAAACAGTGTCCTCTGTCCCTCTTCACCCCCCTCCCCCCCCCCACTGTAGTGTCCTGCACTCTCTCCATAGTAGTGTCCTCTGCACCTCACAAAGTGTCCCCTGCCTCCCCATCCTCCAAAGCAGTGTCCTCTGTCCATTTCTCATCAATATCCCCATCCCTTCAGTGTAGTGTCCACTGTCCCCCCTCCAACAGTGTCTCTTCTGACAGCATAGTGCTGGATGGGAGGCGGGAGCTGCCAGAGTTAACATTTCATAATAACAAGCTGGTGATTGGTTGCTAGGACCGACTAGCAAACAATTACTAAGACAGCTCTCACCCGTGCCCACAATCGAGCACTATGCTGCTTCCCGCTCTGCAGTGAACATAAAAGTGGCGGAGGCTGGAGGGAAGCAGAGCCGCGTTCACGATTCACCTGTCAACGTTCTGTGGTTGAATGGTCAATAGCGATCGGACGTTTGCAAACCTTCCACTTTGTCTTTTATAAGATTCAAATGGTGGGTTAAGATTTAGGTATTCACCTTTGTTTTTCGTTTTAACAAGAGATCCTAGGACCAGACCTCATAAGTATGAGCAACAGCTCAGTTGTCAGCTGGGATCATCATATTCCAGTTTTTAACAACAGTTCAAGAGAAGACTACGTCAATATAATGCTGATTTTATATGAAAAAAAAAAAATTCTGGCAGGTACACGGTGTCAACACAGCTGTCTAGAGATACAAAACTGTACTGCATTGGAGGACATATTTCACTGCAGAACAATGTCTATTTTCCCATGTTTACCCTGTCCCGGTATTATTTTTTAAAACAAGGTTTATGTTTCAAAATAAAATATTTTAAAACAAATACAAATAACCTCTTTTAAGTGGGCAGATCTGTGCTGTTCATTTCACATTGCCAGAATGACTGAAAATCTTCACAGAGCTTTGAAAGAAGTTGCCAGCTGGACATGTTCTGATAATTCATAACCTGCCAAACCAACATTCTTGTAAGCCAACAAGAACGCTGGCTTTCCAGAAGTGCCGTTTCTGAAGAGGATTTCATATCTGCCGTTTCAGAAGCGAGGATTTTACTATTCTATTGGTTTTTATCAGGCTTGCAGTTTAATAGTTCTTCAGGCTGCCTGGCAAGTGGGCCAACTTACTGGGCAGGTCTCTAGCATTATAAGTGCATATTTCTTTCCAGTGTACAGATTTCCATTACACAGCTCTCAGGAAAGACACTGCAACTCCTTCATACTGCTAAAGGAAAAAAGCTTCTGTATACTGTTTACTTTACATACAAAGACGGCAGTCCAAGTCTGCTTGTTCATGTCCAACTTATGAATACATTAAAGCCTACGTTTACCTGGAAAAAAAAAATAGAACAAGGGACACTACTTACCTTTAATGAGATCTGTTCATTGTGCTGCTGTACCCTCATTTAGCAGGAATATTACTCCTTTGATGTCCTCCACCCCTATAATCTTCTGGTGCAACGGGGGTTAAGAGAACTAAGGGAGCTGTAACAGGTACTCAAAGGTGCCCAACTATTCCTGTGTTATGCACCCAGCTGCTCCATTCATAGAAGCTGGTAGTATGGCTTCTATGAATGAAATAGGTTATGAATGGAAGGGGGTAGGACCATCAATCATCCACCCATCATCCATTAATAGATCATTTCTGATTCATAGAACCTGTAGTTCAGGCTTTCATAAACAGAGATGCTGGCCAGAGAATAGGCAGAAAATAGCTAAATAAAAAAAATAAAAAATAAAATCTTTGAAAATGGAACAGAGAGCCTTAAAAAAAAAAAAAAAAACCCATAGTGTGAGTTCACAGTGTAATACGTACAATTCTCCCCTTCGCATACTGTCCCCATCATAGACATGCCACCCACCAATATAGTCTCTGATCTGTTAGGAAAGATGTGTCATTCACTGCACAAAATTCAAGTACCCAATACATTCAACACTCAAACATCGCGCTGTCACTAATATACTTGTTTTTAAAGAAAGGCATGTAGTTGTTGCTCTACAAAAATAAAGTACAAACAGTTGTTCTATATTACAGGGACGTGGCCTTTACACTGTTTAGTGACATGGTGATCACCCCCCTCTCTTTCATACATAAATAAAGTGGTTAAGTTCATACATTATTTTAGTATATTTGTTCAGTTATATACATGCAAAATTCCTGCTTCCACACAGTAGCAGAAGAATGTGCAGACCTGGTTAATTCTTCTTGCAGCTGGGTGTGATCAGGGGGGAAGAACTTAACAACAAACTTCAGAACTACAGACTTGGGTCCTGCGAAGAGAAAAAGAAAGAAATCCATTGTACGGCACTACAGACTATGCTGCTGAGCTATGGTAACTACACACAGAAATATATATACCCACTTCTGATCTGCTTTATGATGGGCTTGACGAGGTCCAGCCATACCTGAAATAACACACAAATATAAACATATTTATTGTTGGCTGGAAATCAATTGGCAAGATAGTCAAAGTTATTAATAAAATCAGGGGGAAAAATACAGCCATTGACGAATAGGTAATCTTCACAGTCTTGGATTGTAAAATCAGCAGCAAAACTTTCTTTTACTGATGTAAGAGTAATATTCAGTCATTATAAAATGTGAAATTGCATATTTTAAGTCTACATTCTTGCATTATGTTTATCTACCTGTAAATGTCAGGCGATATATTACTGCCTTGAGTTTTTGTATTCACATAGATTGTCTATATACAGGGAGTGCAGAATTATTAGGCAAGTTGTATTTTTGAGGATTAATTTTATTATTGAACAACAACCATGTTCTCAATGAACCCAAACAACTCATTAATATCAAAGCTGAATATTTTTGGAAGTAGTTTTTAGTTTGTTTTTAGTTTTAGCTATTTTAGGGGGATATCTGTGTGTGCAGGTGACTATTACTGTGCATAATTATTAGGCAACTTAACAAAAAAAAAATTATATACCCATTTCAATTATTTATTTTTACCAGTGAAACCAATATAACATCTCAACATTCACAAATATACATTTCTGGCATTCAAAAACAAAACAAAAACAAATCAGTGACCAATATAGCCACCTTTCTTTGCAAGGACACTGAAAAGCCTGCCATCCATGGATTCTGTCAGTGTTTTGATCTGTTCACCATCAACATTGCGTGCAGCAGCAACCGCAGCCTCCCAGACACTGTTCAGAGAGGTGTACTGTTTTCCCTCCTTGTAAATCTCACATTTGATGATGGACCACAGGTTCTCAATGGGGTTCAGATCAGGTGAACAAGGAGGCCATGTCATTCGTTTTTCTTCTTTTATACCCTTTCTTGCCAGCCACGCTGTGGAGTACTTGGACGCGTGTGATGGAGCATTGTCCTGCATGAAAATCATGTTTTTCTTGAAGGATGCAGACTTCTTCCTGTACCACTGCTTGAAGAAGGTGTCTTCCAGAAACTGGCAGTAGGACTGGGAGTTGAGCTTGACTCCATCCTCAACCCGAAAAGGCCCCACAAGCTCATCTTTGATGATACCAGCCCAAACCAGTACTCCACCTCCACCTTGCTGGCGTCTGAGTCGGACTGGAGCTCTCTGCCCTTTACCAATCCAGCCACGGGCCCATCCATCTGGCCCATCAAGACTCACTCTCATTTCATCAGTCCATAAAACCTTAGAAAAATCAGTCTTGAGATATTTCTTGGCCCAGTCTTGACGTTTCAGCTTGTGTGTCTTGTTCAGTGGTCGTCTTTCAGCCTTTCTTACCTTGGCCATGTCTCTGAGTATTGCACACCTTGTGCTTTTGGGCACTCCAGTGATGTTGCAGCTCTGAAATATGGCCAAACTGGTGGCAAGTGACATCTTGGCAGCTGCACGCTTGACTTTTCTCAGTTCATGGGCAGTTATTTTGCGCCTTGGTTTTTCCACACGCTTCTTGCGACCCTGTTGACTATTTTGAATGAAACGCTTGATTGTTCGATGATCACGCTTCAGAAGCTTTGCAATTTTAAGAGTGCTGCATCCCTCTGCAAGATATCTCACTATTTTTGACTTTTCTGAGCCTGTCAAGTCCTTCTTTTGACCCATTTTGCCAAAGGAAAGGAAGTTGCCTAATAATTCTGCACACCTGATATAGGGTGTTGATGTCATTAGACCACACCCCTTCTCATTACAGAGATGCACATCACCTAATATGCTTAATTGGTAGTAGGCTTTCGAGCCTATACAGCTTGGAGTAAGACAACATGCATAAAGAGGATGATGTGGTCAAAATACTCATTTGCCTAATAATTCTGCACTCCCTGTATAACGTTTTAAGGTCCTCTGCGAAATGGCGCCATTTGTTTTTCTATTAGCGAGTACATGTGTGGTAGGGCTTGGTCTCCACTATGAGGACGCCTGTTTACAGGTTTACTGGACTCTTTGTATATATATTTTTTTAATTAAACATTTTTAGTTCCCACAAATATGTAAATTTTCCAATGCACAGACATTTTTCTTTGTTCAGTACAATCATTCCATATGTAACATGCGTAGGTAATACATAAACATTCCTAGTTAATTATAGAGCAGTAATACATTTGTTTTTTGGGGCACCAACAATGCGATTACTTATAATTGACTCTTTGTATAATTAAGAGTGATGCCATCGACATGTACTCAGCCTTTGAGAAAGTCAGGATAGGCAGGCGGTGATGTCATCACGCTAGGTAGGATGAGGATGCTATTTTGCTATGGATGATTTTACTGTCTCTACATGCCGTTTTTAATCTACTTTCTCGTTAGACATTTTTTACATATGATAAATATAGTCTAGCGGGCTACACTAGCTTCTTTCTTTGTGCTTTTGCATGGTTGTACCAGATGGAGGAAACATTTAAAGGACCACATATTGCTACACTCAGAGGCGCCTCTCTTCTCTTTTATGCTCTGTAGCTCCTGCTGGATTTTGCTTCTAATCCAATTGTGGGTGCTACCATTTGGGGATGGAAGTTTTAGGTTGTGTGACCATATCACATTGCTATAATCTTTTTATATGGACTTGAAACTAAAGGATTTATGAATAAATGGTTGTGGAATGAATCATTTGAGTTTCAATTATTTCTTATGGAGAAATTTGCTTTGATATACAAGTGCTTTGGATTACAAGCATGTTTCTGGAATTATGCTTGCAATCCAAGGTTTTACTGTAATGTGTATTCCTGATATATTTAAATATTTTGGGTATGCAATACTATTATTTAGAGCGCTTCACTGTATTTTCATTTTTTTTCTTAGTATTCAGTTATTGAAGCCAAGAGAAATTTGACTCACTATCATTAGACTGAGCAGCAAGAAAGCAGAAGTCCCCTTGGCAGGAAGGACAGAGCTGTCAAGTAAATATGTATTTCATCTGTCAATTATACTTCTGGTGTTTTCTAGGGTCTCCCAGATTCATTGTCACTAGGATTACCTATTTATACTGAAATCGTTAAATATGCAGATCCCCTTCACCTTTTTAATTTTTTATGTTGCAGCCTGACACTTCAGTTGTTTAAATTCATTGTTTTTCTCCATATTCTACACTCAGTACCCCATAATGACTGAAATCTGAATTTTACACATTTCTGTAAAATTCTGAATATAGGTCTGAATATTTTATAACTGTATAATAGAGTAAAATAATAATTAAATGATTGTGTAACTTTATTCCAATTATCTGCAAAAAAGGTAAGCATGTCATTCACTGGGGTCTTGTTCCTGCAAACATGGTTGTTCCAGTAAGTCTCAAAGCGAAGACAGAAAGGTTGGGAAGCCATACCATGATTTTCCTATGATCCTGAAATTCCAGTCCAAAGTAATCACCTTCAACTAGGTTAAGGTGGCTGCAGACAGCATCCAGGAGTGCTTTACCAGTGGCCCTCATCTGAAAGAAAAAAAAGACATCTCAAACTGTAAGACATTGCAGGTTTAACCAGTATCTGTAAAGTATGAGAACATTTAAACCTACATATTTATCAATAATTCACCAGAAAGAATTTTGCTTACTGAATAGGTAAGGTGTAATTGTAACTCGAATTCAAACATTGAAAGTCGCTTGGAGTCAGACTGGTTGCGTTTTTACAAGACAAGCAGGAAAGCAAAGTAGTTACCTTCTGTCCCCAAATGTGTGCCAGGAAGCATAATGCCATGCTTTAACGTGATCAGTGCACATACATTGTTTGGTAAAGCAGCTCACTAAAACACATGGTAATTGTGGTGCACTGCAACACGTTTTCATTAGCAATGTGTGTTGGTGCCATTTTGAAGCAACTGCACCACATCACTGCATAACATGCATTACCACAGCGTGATAGCATAAACGGGGCCTCCGAGTCACTGTCCTGAAACAAGTATGAAAACTAGGGAGATCACAGTAAAATCCTTATCTGCATATTTGTTGCAGGTAAGTGACTCAAGCTCTTAAAACCAAAGGGTAAGTACCACCGCCAGGCAACTACCTTTCTCAGAAGGAGAGATCAGAAATGGTATACTCAGTGTTTCTCTTATGACAGATTTCCTCTCGTTTTTAATCTTAACTTAAAAGACACACTATTATATTATTCCCCCTTGCTCCTGCCCTGGTAGCTACATAAAAGGCTGTGTAAGGGGGTGAAGCCACCACAGAGTAATTAGACATTCCGGGAAGATGAGTGGGAAATTACATGTAAGGAGGGAGGAAACTGAGCTGGGAAATGGAGTAGTCAAATTTTCCAGCAAGCTCAAAAGGCACATGGCAAGTGAATAAAAAAAAAAAAAAAGTAATTTATGGAAAGGAAAAGCACTGAAATTAATACTTGATTTATCTGCGCTATACCCAACAATTTTTTAGGTTGGTGACAAGGTCTCTCTAAAAACATAAGCTTTTGGTCTAAACCAGGGGTAGGCAACCTTAGAGAGATGGAGATCTACTTGAACAACACTGATGAGGTCAAAGATCACCAGGCACAGCGTCCTATTAGGGCAGTTTCACACCAACATGATGCCAGAAAGGTATGTTCCATGTGCGTTTCCCTGCATTGTGTTCAAAACCCATTGCCTTAGTGATCTACTACGGGTGATGATACATTGTTAATCGAAAAATAGATCCCAAGCACAGTGGACACACAAAATAAGTATTACAAGAGTGCAGGGTTCAGGAGTGCGTTACGCTCAGAATGCAGGGTTTAGGAGTGCGGTACGCTCAGGAGACCGAGAAGCAGCACAGTTCTGTAAAGGGGCGGGAGCAGGAGCTGGCAGAGTGATTTTTAATATTAACAGGCTGGTGATTGGTTGCCTAGGACCTAACAACCAATCACCTGTGAGTTAGCTTGAAAAGATGACTTGGCCAGCTCCTCCCCTGCCCTCTATCCTGGGCTGTGCTGGCTCCCGCTCTCTGCTGTTTACAGCGCCGTAGTAGGCTGGGGAGAACCGAAGGCGCAGCGGAGGAGGCCGAGGGCAGAAAGGGAAGGACTGGCAGCTAGCAGTAGCGGAGTCGGCAGCTCAGACCCGTTCCCGGTCTACCTGTCACCAACCCCCGCAGTCGACAGGTAGCCCGCGATCAATGGGTTGCGACCCCGGGTCTAAACGGTATACCATGGGGACTATGAGATTTTCAAAATGCGTAGTAGTGGGTTTATAAAAAACATTTGAGAATTGAGATTATTTTTGGATGTCTTGTGACCATCACTGTTTTAGGAGTATAAGCTGTTCTGCGTGACTTGTCTGTTGCTTGCAAAAAAAAAAATTCAATAATCAAAACAGTCAGGGACAATCTTGCAACTGATAAATGCACATTTTTGGGCACAAAAAATTGTTAAAACTCTTTTAACCACTTTAGCCCTGAAAGAATTTACCCCCTTCCTGACCAGAGCACTTTTTGCCATTCATGCCGGTGTCGATTTAACTGACAATTGTGCAGTCGTGCGACGTGGTACCCAAACAAAATCCCCCCCACAAATAGAGCTTTTCTTTTGGTGGTATTTGATATATTTTTTTGCGCTATAAACAAAAAAAAGAGCGACAATTTTGGGGGAAAAAAGCAATATTTTTTACCTTTTGCTGTAATAAATCCCTACAAAATGTATATATATATATATATATATATATATATATATATATATATATATATATATATATATATATATATATATATATATATATATATAAAACACATTTGTTTCTCAGTTTAGGCCAATGTGTATTCTTCTACATATTTTAGGTAAACTAAAAAATTGGTTTGCGCAAAAGTCATAGCGTCTACAAAATAGGGGATAGTTTTATGACATTGTTATAAAAATTTGCGATTTTTATCGTGACTGCAACATTATGGTGGGCAAATTGGCTTGGGTGACAACCTGTAGCAAGCTGCTGGCAGAGGGGCACTCAAAGGAGGGAGGGACTAGGAGCAGCAAAGAGGGACCCGAGAAGAGGAGGATCTGGGCTGCTCTGTGCAAAACCAGCTGCACAGAGGAGGGAAGTAAAAACTGATTAAATAAATAAACCAAGCCTTTACAATCACTTTAAGCTTGAAGTGAGGTAACACAAGTCACTACCCTATTCACTCACCACAATAATGACCAGCAAACAGATGTTAACTGTGCTTCCTCCACCCTACTCAGTGACATCCGCCATGCCAGTTTTGGGCCCACAAGTCAGAGCCCAGGAATGATACATGGCCGGGTAAGGTACCATGCTGTTTTGATGATGAAAGTGGTCGGGTAGCCACATGAAAAGTTAAAGCTGGCTTCACAAGAAGCTGCTAAAGGAGCTGGAAGTGTGTTTAAAGCTATTGATACCAGCACCATTTACAAAAGTCATTGGGACTCAAGAGGTTGAAGTGCATTTAAACCTTAGAACAAAATTGTAATGTACTGCAGTTTACCAGTCTTTAGGGTAACCAGATTTTTGTAGTTTTTTTTTCCTAATTTTCATCTGATGATTATGTCAGTAACACCCTTCCTTTGCTGGGGTGACTATGCTAAATCACTATGCTGTATCTATGGAATTGTAACTCAATGACAGAGATTTAAAACTACCTCTCCCTGTCCTCTTCTCCATAAAATAGGGAGACGTAGTCCACAAAAAGAACTGGTAATAACATAACACTGACAGACAGCACAGCAATTTACCACTGGATTTGTGGCAGAAACAACAGGTTTTTTCTTGAGGAGATATATTAAAACACTTTCAATTGTATATTCAACAGAACAAGAGAAGACAAGTAAGAACAGTTGTCTAAAGGTTAACGTATAACTAAAGGCAAAACTTTTGTTTTTGTTTTGGATAGAGTGGAGAGGGATTCGAACCCCTGTCAGTTTTTACAGCGGTCTGTGCCCCCATTAGGGAGATTCACCCTCTCTATTTGTCCTGTTTAACATTGTCATTGAAAGTGTTGTCTCCAGAAAAGTAATAGAGGGGAAATCTGATGGGGACACTAGTTCTGGTGAGCTGGGGGTCCCTCAAGGAACTTCCTTAATTCACACTTCCTGTCTGGCTATGGGACAGGAAATGAAGGAACATCTCTGCAATGGGACACAGATAAAGAAAACATTTTGATAGGGGTAAAAACCCTTCCTTGCTCTATCCAAAATGAAAGAAAAAATAAAAGTTTTGCCTATAGTCCTACTTTATAGTGTATGTATCCAACTGCATAACTACACAAAGTAGTATCAGTAAAGAGTGCCTCCAGGTAACATACAGTACCAGTCTAAACTGCCCCCTGGCGAGGTTCCTTGTTCTCAGTTACCAGTAGGCCATAACAAGTTTTGCTGTCATAAATCAACTATTAACAAAAAAAGAAAACAAATTAGCTACTGCTGATTTTAAAGCCCTATAAAATGGGAAATCTGCTTTATTTGACAAGTGGGTTGTAAAAGTTTGTCAAAGTAAAAAATGTTTATAGGCAACACTTAGACACTATAAAGTAAACAATAAATTAGCAACTTGCACATTAATGTCACTCAATACACATCTTATTGTATTCCATACTAGTATATCTGGCTCTTTCAAATTGGTAATGCTGGGCCTTAAAGGGGTTGTAAAGGATTGTTTTTTATTTTTTTTAGTGCATTGAAGTGAGAAATTCAGACAAAGAAAAAAAAACATTTTGAAGGGAAATGGAAGGAAAAGGTAAGTGAACCAACAATGCATGAGCTTAAAGGAACCTATTTAGGAAATAAAAAACAAACCTTTACAACCCTTTAAGCAAGCCATACATGGATCACAATTTGGCGAGTGCAGCAGTGACAGCCAGCCTGTCAGATTACATTTGATTACTGCTGGAGGCTATGGCAGTAATCATTGTGTTCTGCCAGCCCGCAAAGCTCCACGCGCTGTAAAAAGCAAGCCAGGCATGTAATGGAAGGAAAGAAAATCAAGTCATCTGTATACTGCTTAATGATTCAGGCACATGGGGCTTTTAGGGTACATGCGCAAAACCATTAAAAAAAAGCAATTCAAAGAGTTTTTTGTTTACTAATCTGAATGCAGGTGTATTTTATTTATTACAGGTACTTGCACTATATTACCAAAAGTATTGGGACACTGGCCTGCACATGAACTTTAATGCCATCCCAGTCTTAGTCCGTAGGGTTCAATATTAAGTTGGCCCACCCTTTACAGCTATAACAGCTTCAACTCTTCTGGGAAGACTGTCCACAAGGTTTAGGAGTGTGTCTATGGGAATGTTTGACCATTCTTCCAGAAGTGCATTTGTGAGGTCAGGCACTGATGTGGACGAGAAGGCCTGGCTCACAGTCTCCGATCCAATTCATCCCAAAGGTGTTCTATTGAGTTAAGGTCAGGAGTGCATACCAGTCAATTTCCTGCACCCCAAACTCATCTATGTCTTTATGGACCTTGTGTTGTGCACTGGTGCGCAGTCATGTTGGAACAGGAAGGGGCCACCCCCAAACTGTTCTGTTGGGAGCATGAATGAAATTGTCCTAAATGTCTTGGTATGCTGATGCCTTAAGAGTTTGCTTCACTGGAACTAAGGGGCCAAACCCCTGAAAAAGAATCCCACACCATGATCTGCCCTCCACCAAATGATTTGGACCAGTGCACAAAGCAAGGTCCATAAAAAGACATGGATGAGCGAGTTTAGTTAAAATCAATGAATGTTTTCACACTGGGGCCGTGCGCTTTTGTTGTGGTGACAAAAACCCTGCTTGCAGCATCTTTGGGGAGCTTAAAAAAACCTGCACCAAACACACTCCTCTCCTCATTGAAATTAATGGGAACCACATCAAAAGCGCCTCAAAAACGCCCCCACTAAGCGTTTGAGTCACATGTCCTTTAAAAACCGCACCGCAAATGCTGCAAAAACGCTCCATTGACACATAAGCATTTTACTGTCAGTTTTGAAGTGAACCAGTGTGAAAGTGCCCTTAGACTCCTTTCACACTGAGGTGCTTTGCAGGCACTATAACGCTAAAAATAGCGCCTGCAAAGTGCCGTTCCTCACACTCTAGTGTCAAAGCCCGAGGGCTTTCACACAGGAGCGGTGCGCTGGCAGGATGCTAAAAAAAAGTCCTGCTAGCAGCAACTTTGGAGCAGTGAAGGAGCGGTGTATACCACTGCTCCTGCCTATTGAAGTGAATGGGCACCGTGGCAATATCGCCGGCAAAGTGCCGCTGCAGCGGCGCTTTGTGGGTGGTTTTAATCCTCTTTCGGCCACTAGCAGGGGTTAAAAGCGTCCCGCTAGCGGCCGAATAGTGCCCCGAAATGTACGGTAAAGCACTGCTTTACCGCTGACGCACCCACCGACCCAGTGTGCAAGGGGCCTTAAAGTGCACTGCCCCAGTGTGAACACATTCATATATTTTAAAGGGAAGCATTTTTCTTGAGCTCTTCAGGTGCTTTTCTTTTTTTTTTCTCAATGTGAAAGCAGCAAGAACAGCAACCACCCAGGATGTTAAAGTGATTATTATTTTTATAGAAAAAAATAAAATACTTTACAAAAATATTATACTTACCAGTTCTGTGCAGTGGTTTTGCACAGAGCAGCCCAAATCCTCCTATTCTCGGGTCCCTTTTCAGTGCTCCTGGCCCCTCCCTCCCATTGAGTGCCCCCACAGCAAGAAACTTTTTATGGGGCACCTGAGCCGAGCCACAGCTCCACGTGTCCGTGGTTTGGCCCCTGCACCTTCTCTCTCCTCATTGGCTAACTCACTTTGATCGACAGCAGTGGTGGCCAATGGCATCGAGCAAAGTCTCAGCCAATCCCAGACGGCCAAGGCACTTGTGGACATCGCTGGATTGAGAGAGGGCTCGGGTAAGTATTAAGGGGGGGCTGCTGCACACAGAAGGCTTTTTATCCTAATGCATAGAATGCATGCAGATAAAAAAAACTTCTGCCTTTACAACTCCTTTAATCTTCTCACCTCCAGTGGAGGCAATGTGGTGGACAAGCAGTACAGATTGTTTTAGTACAGTGTGATGTATCCAATTATGTAGCAGAGAAACTCACATGTGAAAAGGGTAAACACTACAAGGAATCCTTCCTTGTACATTGTTTTTATTAACAACCACATGACAGTGTAGATGAATTTGACATCAGGCTTTCTGTCCATCTGTTTCTCCTGTAAGTGGCAGCTTTTTCTCTGAATCGCTTTAAGTAAATCACATCTGCTGTGGCATTTTACTGGGCAGAGACTAATGCTGTTGTGCTTGTTCTCTACTCTGAATTCCCACATCAATTTTTAGGCGGCTCTTCAAGTTCAGCTCTGATTTCCGGGTGAGATAAGTTCTAGGGAACAACACTTGTTGTGTCATCCAATGTGTCATCCAAGCTTGTGACCGGGTTATGGTTTCACTTTACAGCTCACAGGAGAGGAGACAAAGCAAAGCTGTGCTTTCATTTACAAAAACAAATCAGAAAGGAGAAATAAGAAACACATTCTGCAAAAGCATATTACAAATCACACCAGGGTATGACACATCGAGCACTTCTAGTTTTCTTTCCTGCTTTCAATACCACCCCCAAAGTTCTAATGCAATATGTAGTTCTTCATAAAAAGTACTATAAAAATTATCCTAATAAACATGTCATACTTACCTGCTCTGTGTAATGACCCTCCTCTTCTTGGGTCTCTCAGCTCCTCCTCCCTTTCTGAGTGACCCCGTAGGAAGCAGCATGATATGGGGGCACTTATGCAGGCTCTATCCAGAGCTGGGCTGTGCCCCTCGCTCCCTCTGCACAAGATTTGATTGATTAATGGCTCCCACTGCTACCTCCAAGTCATGGGAGGAGAGAGAGAGGGAGGAGAGAGCAACTGCTCTTAGTGCTGGATTGAGATGGGGCTCGGGTAAGTATTTACGTGGGGTTGGGTGGGAGCTAAACATGGAAGGTTTTTTACCTTAATGCATAGAATACATTAGGGTAAAATTGAGCTAACATTATAGGAAGGCAAAAGTGAGCATCACTATGAATCTGCAATTTCTGGTATAACACAAAACAAAGTTTTAACCTAAAACTGTTCCTTCTACCCATCACAATGAACTCATAAAATAATGCAGGTGCAATGTTATAAAATGGGTCCCCATGGACTCAAACCAGATACGCCAGCTTTTGGAAGATATGGGATAGCTTAACCAGACCTACAGTAAAAACACATTTTTTTTTATTCAAAGTATAACTAAAAGCAAAACCTTTTTTTTTTATTGTTTTGGATAGAGGGGAGAGGGATTAGAACACCAGTCAGTTTTTATTGCCGTATGTGCCCGTTAGGGAAATTCACCCTCTCTATTCGACCTGTTTATCATTATCATTGAAGGTGAAAGAAAATCCCAAATGTTGGGTTGTCCCCAGAAAAGTAATAGAAGGGAAACCTTCCAATGAGGACAATAATTATGACCTGGGGGTCCCAAGGGGCTTCCTTGATTTTCAAGGATTTCCTCTCACTACCTGTTTGGCTTTGGAACAGGAAGTGAAGGTAAATCTCCACAATGGGACACAGATGGCGAAAAAAACCAATTGACGAGGTTAGAACCCGCCCCTTTTTTGTTGCCTATAGTTCTACTTTAAATAAATAGTTAACCCTTACAATTCAAATCTGAAGTTTAAAGCAGAGCCCCACCCAAAAGGTAAAGCTCCGCTTGTTTGCAACCCCCCCCCCCTCCACTGTCACATTTGTCACTTTTTTTTGGGGGGGGGGGGGGGTACCAGCTCCCACTTGCCAGGTACCAGCTCCCACTTTCAGCTCAGATGGTGGCGGGGGAACTGAGCCAGAAGTTATTTTTACTGGGTAGGGTTTTTTTTTCCACTGTCAGTGAGGTAAGGATTTGGAACTCTTTTCCACAACTGGTGGTGACAGCAAGAAGTATTGATAGATTTAAGACTCTTGGACGTGCATCTTAGCGAATGCAATATACAGGGATATGGGAAATGATTATCCACATGAATACACACCAACACAGGTTGAACTGGATAGACTACTGTCCTTATTCAATCTTACCAACTATGTAACCATGTAAGTTCAGCCCCCCCTCTTCCCCTTCAGTCTTCTGGGACACATCACAGGTCCCAGAAGGACCATTCAGAAGGTGCAGCGCAACCAGCGCATGTGCAGTAGGAAACAGGCTGTGAAGCCACAAGGCTTCACTTCCCGTTTCCCTTACTATAGATGCTGGTGCCTGCACCTGCACCTGAAGATGATTGAAGTATTGGCTTGGGTGAGGACATCGCAGGTATCCCTGGACAGGTAAGTGACCTTATATTAAAAGTTAGCAGCTACAGTGTTTGTAGCTGCTGACACTTAATTTTTTGTGAAGGAGTTTGAAGCTCCTCCTTAATCGCTATATAGTATCTCTTTCCTTCTTTACCCTATCAACATGCTAAAAAAAACGTTTAACCTGTTTTGTTTATATACCTTATGTGAGACCAAGTAATGTCATCACTGTGTTTCTGTTCCTCTCTATGTAGCGCAGGAAGATTATGAATAACAGATCAGTGCCGTTCCAAGTCCGCAGTATCATTCTCTCAGGTTTGCACTCTGTATTCAGGTGGTGGCAGAGACAACGCAAATCTTACTTCAAGATACAAGTACTGCCGCACACTGTGTGCAACTCCGGTAACAAGTAAATGAGACTTGCTGCAATTTAAACCCCTGCCCATCACCATTTACTTCACACCAGAGTTGAATACAGCTTGCGGTGCTACTTGTATGCAGGATGATTATGGCTACCTAGAGGGGTTGGCAGGGTGCTGTACACAGATACCTGAAAACATCACAGCACTCCGCCTCAATACACCTCTCTAAATCCCTCAACCCCAATGCAAGCAGTGAGCTGGCTCTTGGGAGGTATTACACAAATATCAAAATGCCTTGATGGATAGATGTCAGTCTGAAGGAGTGGGCATTCCCAGGCAAGAAGAATTTGCATGCAGACCACCCTACGCAACACCCATATGAGTTGCTGAGCCTCTATGAATTGAATTTCAATGAATGAAAGGGGTGGGTTAGGAAAGTACTAGATGATGCTGGATGCCCTCCAGTCAAGAACGGAGATGGGCTTCAGGTTCTAATGCAAAGTAAAAAGCTCACCCTGTGCAGGGCAATAACTTACAGTACAGGAGAGGAACCTGTAAAAATGTTGCAAGACTGAAGGCAAAGCTTTAATAATTGTATAAGAAAGTTAAAATTGTTACTGTAGATATTATTTGAAATTACGTGTTTTTTGTTAGCGTGCGATACTGTTTTGTGATCTGTGCCTTCAACATGGAACTCAATTTGATATCATATTGATTCTTTATGCAACTGTTTATTTCTGTACATAATGTTTCAATAAACCTTATTCTTTAGAAGAAGAAAAAAAATGGTACTGTAATGGCATGAACTTTACTAATGATGATTCAACAAATGGTTCAACACTGGTCATGTGATAAAGTGCCACCCAAGCCCATATTCAGCCGTTTCCCAGAGGGCCTCTTCACATTTGTCATTTGTTTGAGATGTAACATCTGTGTGTTGTTGTGGTATGGCGTTTATGGCTTTTATCACATGTTGCTGCAAAACATATAATTTGCCTTAAAAAAAAGGATGTTCTAAAACAGTTCACAGATCAGCATTCATCCTCTATAGTGAGTTACAGAGCCCTACAGGAGATCCATTGGAATGTGCTTTTACACAAAAGCATCAGACTCAAATCATGTATGGCCGACACTATGGGTTGCAGGAAAGAAAGTTGCTTGATTCCCCCATTAACACCGACAGTGATGATGCAGGAATCCCTCCTGCTGGGCCATTGTCTTCTCCCGGAGGGAGGGCGGGCGGGGGAAGCTGCTCCCTGCTGTAAGAAGACAGTGATCATCGCTAGCGGCTATAGCAGCCACTAACAACAATCGCAGGAGAAACTGACAGGCTAGTTGTACCCAAGTTGATCGATTAACTTGGAACATTCAGCCTGCACATTAATCTCGGCCAGTTTCTGCTGAACTGGTCGAGATTCAAAGCGTGTATGACCGGCATTGGTAAAGAGGAGGAAAAGTACACAAACCCATATGCAAAAATTACATGCTGAGAGAAATGAAACAAGCCTAACAAATATCAGCTGTTTTGCATACTTTCTAGTAATGCTTAGGGGTAAAATATGTAATGACATGGGAAATGGCCTCTACAAATAACATTTTATTCTCTATGCTTCAGCATAATGGCCTGCACACCAGTCACTGCCTTTATGGGCTCCCCATTCTCCCTTTTTTATGATGGTAAAAGGCAGCAGGAACATTCCTAAATAGGTAAGAAGAATCAATACTGTGTAAAAAGCCGTAAATGCTGGGTGACTCAGCCGACTAGTCTTCATCTATAATTTTGAAATTCGCTTTTATTTGAATTGACCTTGGAAAGAAGAAGAAGAAAAAAAAACGCCACGTTTGGGTGACCTAGCTTTATTTTGAACACAAATTACAGTGAATTATAGGTGGATGCCCAGACTGTAATCTAGTGTACAGAGAAGTGACGCGTCGATTTGTGGGGATACAACCCAGCCATTTTCTTCTAAAATAAGCATGAAATGGGGAAGGGTGCTTTTCTATATTGCAGTGTAGAAATTACAGACTACATTGTCAAAAGGTTTAAATAACATAAGAAATAAGATGCTGGGAATTTCGGTTTTGGCTTTGCAGTCTTAGGCCACGTGCACATGGCACTGATGTTTGAGCATTAGCATTTCTGGACATAAATTTAGGCATTTGTGTTATTTGCATTCGAGTAGGGCTGCAACTAACGATTATTTTCATAATCGATTAGTTGGCCGATTATCGTTTCGATTAATCGGTTAATAACGTAAAAAAATAAATAAACAGTAATTCTGCGGTGATTTGCATTTTTGTTGGCCAATTTGTTGTTGGGCAGATTAAAAAACACAAATTGCCACAAAAACGCATTACATACTTTTTTGCAGCTTCTCCATTGAAGTATATTAAACCAAAAAAACAAAACGGCACCATTTTGCTTTAAAAAACGTCCTTGCCCTTTCCAAATACGCAGCAGCTAAAAAAAAAGTAATGGATGTGAACGTGTCCCATAGGAAAACATGTAAATGAACTGTAGTGTGTTTCTGCAAAAAGCACCAAAAAACAGAGGTGTGACCCCGGCCTGAGACGTTTAGCAAGATAATGGGGGTTAAAAAAACGAAAATTTGTACAAAAAGAGCAAATAATCGCTACTGTAAAGGGTTACATTTTTACTGTTGAACAGTGAAAGTAATATTTACAGTAGCGATTTTCTCTTTTTGTACTATAAAGGGCCAATTTTCGTTTTTTTTTTAACCCCATTATGTTACTGGCCGATTAATCGATTATGAAAATGGTAATCGATTAATTTCATAATCGATTAGTTGTTTCGGCCCTACATTCGAGTGTACAACACATTCCGTAGACAAAACCAATGGATATTCAAAATATTTATGTAGCAAAATACTGTCCCTGGAATGCAGATTTTTATCTTATTTTTTTTACTCATGAACGGGCAACAATTGTTAATGCGCCTGTATGTACAGGCACATTGTAAACAATAGGTTGCATTTTAGAGGGGGAAAAATAAATCGCTTTTTTTTTAAGCTGCAGGGTGCAAGAGGCCTTATAAGAAGACCTATCTCTACAGTTCCTGGATCATTCCACGTATTTTACAGCTTATTAATGGATGTGTCTAAATTGCAGACTGCAAGCTATTAAAAACTTCACACTACACTTCTTGTTTGAGGCACAGCGTATTACACAAGAAATGTTTATTAACCAGGCTGCATATTACATTTCACAGTTTAACGGATTGAAAAGCAGCATATAATAGCACCATTCACCCAGCTTATATTACAGCCAGCAGGCAATTTGTAGGTAAGGGAGCAGAAACTCATCCCCAGGGTGTGAAGTGTGAGCATATTAATTCTTTCAATACAGATGTATGCTGGCCCCACTGGTATTATTTTAATACTTAATACCAACAACTTCTTCTGTAATAAAAGTGGAAAACTAGGAGTGAACTGGTCTGACTGGTTTAGGAGTTTTGATGGTTCGCTACACTTAACACAACCCTACCCCTTCTGCGGGAGACACATGAACCTTCACACCTCAGCGTTGTCTACAATAAGATGAGCAATGTTTGAGTGGTAGGCTGCATGGCAATGACATGTTTGACTTCAGATTTACACACATGGATGGAACAGAAATTTTGTTTTTACTGTTTATATTTTTAACTGCAGATTCTTCTCGTTGTTCCATGAATCCTAATGTCCTGACTCAACAAACATATTTCTACAAAACCATGAAGTGTATGACGATTACAAAACAAAGCACATCCCCTGCAGTCTAATGAACAAAGGAAGATATAAAAATAAAACCAACAAGTATGCCTGAGGAATCTGTATGGTACAGCCGGTTCATACTCCAGAGGAATGGACAAGGAAACAGATGAACAGACAGAACAGCGTGTCTAGAAACTGCAGCGATCAGCATTACTAACAAGACCATATGGAATTTCACTACACTATGTCTACTGGCAAAAAGGGAAATGAAAGCAAAATTAGGGTGAAACTAATCACAATTTACATCTGGGACTACTGCAATTTTACAGTAAGCGCAATAAGACCCTGCATCTCTCCTCCAGGCTAGAAGGCATGAGATCGGGGAAAATAAATTCACTGATCTCATGCTGACAGCCACAATCGCGGCTTTGTTTACTTCCGGATACCCGAGCGTCACGTCATAATACAAATAGGGATAAACTGTCAAAAGTTTGACCAGTCTATGTGGGGGTTCGTGTTCTGACAAAAAGCATGAAAAAAGTCTCACCAATGGGGACATAGATAACGGTAAATGTGAAAAAAACTTTCCAGCGCTATTCCTCTATATACACACACACCACCTACTGATCTAAACCAATAAAATATAAATCTATGATCAACCCTAAAAAACTACAGGCAGCAGCTAGCACCAATATGCATCCATCAATCTGTAAAAATGCAAAAAATATATATGCCAACTCACAATAGTGCAGCGCTACCCATCAATACATCACATGTGCATGATTCACATACGTGGCCATCATTCATAATTCATCACATTGTGTGTATATATATATATATATATATATATATATATATATATATATATATATATATATATATATATATATATATATATATACACACACACACACACATACATACATAGACATATACATATACACATATAAACCAATCAATATAAGTCCATCTTCAAAAAAATTCCATAAAGCAATATCAATATCCCAGTCTCCGTGGATAGTGAAATCCCATACACCACAGGAATCTTGAATTTATGACTTTGTTCACCACTCACATTTAAGAACTGCCAACTCAGCCTAGCTCCGCCCAGCGTGATTACATCACCGCCTACCTCACATATTCTGCCCAAAGGGCTTTCTCAAAGGTTCAGGCCTGAACCTTTAATAAAAAGCCCATTGGGCCCAACACGTGATGTAATTACACTGGGCGCGGAGATTTCTATAGAGACATGCATTTTTTTTTTTTTTTTTTTTACTTCTAAAATGTGTGTTCTCCATTTTAGTAAAAACTTTAAGCGATCTGCACTATGGTCTCCTCCTTTTGCTTCCTACTGTATGCGAGAGCAACTTTTATACTGCAAAAGCGCATACTGACCTCCCTTAGTTAGGCCCCTTTCACACTGGGGCGGGAGGTGCGGTGGCGATATAAAATAGCAGCGCTATACCATTGAAATTGCGGCAGTATTTGGCCATTTGCGGTGTGGTTTTAACCCCTGCTAGCGGCTGAAAAAGGGTTAATACTGCCAGCAATGCACCTTTGCAGAGGCACATTACCGGCAGTATAGCTGCAGTTTCCCATTGCTTTCAATGGGAAGGAGCGGAGAAGGAGCAGTAAACACACTGCTCCTCTCACCGCTCTATAGATGCTGGTAGCAGGACTTTTGGAGTGGTCCTGCCAGCGCACCGCTCCAGTGGGAAAGCCCTCTGACTTTCACACTGGAGAAACAGCAGCCGCTGTTTAGGGTCGGTTTGCAGTCGCTATTTTTAGCGCAATAGCGCCTGCAAACCGCCTCAGTGTGAAAGGGGCCTTAGTGAGGTCTAAGAAGGTGAGAGGACACCCATAAGTGGGGTGAAGGGTACTGTAGTGAATAAAGTCATAAATTCAAGATTCCTGTGGGGTTTGGAATTAGAGAACAGTAACCCCTTAAAAGTTTCTCACGTCTCGCTATGTATGACCAAAGCAAGGAATAGGTTTTTCAGTGGGGTTCCCCTTTAACAGTGTGCAGCATTTGAAAGGTACACTTCAAAAACACAAGTCAGGCATAGACAAATTTAAAAACTATAAATTAGAATATATTTTTCCTCCTCCAATGATTTCCTTTTTACGAATCATGTTAGCAGCCTCCTAAAACATCACAAGTGCATAAAACATTATCGGTGCTGAAATAATAATGTGATGGGGACCTCTGCTTTGTACATTCTCTTTTTTTTTTTCGCAACCAGTGACGTTTACAGTTTGTGCCCACAACACATTGAGGGGAATTAATCAAAACTGGAGCGACATGAATAAAAATAAATAATGTGGTTGCATAAGTGTGCACACCCTCTTATAACTGGGGATGTAGCACTGTTCAGAATTAAAGCGGTGGTTCACCCTCAGTGACACGATTTTACCATCGAGACAGGCATTGTAGCGCGAGCTACAGTATGCCTGTCCCGATTTTTTTACCCCCGTACTCACTGTGTACTCGTACATTATAGATTTCGGCTCCCGCGGGGAATGGGCATGCCTATGGAGAGGGAGGATGATTGACGGCCGGCCCTGGCACGTCACTCTCCCCGAAGACAGCCGGAGTAGGTCTCGGCTCTTCACGGCGCCTGCGCACAGGCTATGCGCAGGCGCCGTGAAGAGCCAAGCCTATTTAGGCTATTTCCGGAGAAGCGTGACGCGCCAGAGCCGGCCGTCAATCATCCTCCGTCTCCATAGGCACGCCCATTCCCCGAGGGGAGTCGGTATCTTCGATGTACGAGTACACGGTGAGTACGGGGATAAAAAAATCGGGACAGGCATACTGTAGCTCGCGCTACAATGCCTGATTTTATGGTAGAAGAAATTTTTTTTTTTTTTTTTGGGGTTTATAGGGTGAACCCCCGCTTTAAGCAAAAATATCAGCGGGGTCTCATTGTTAAAAGGTATCAGTCAGGAGAAGTGTACAAAAGAATTTCCAAGGCATTAGCTATACCATGGATCACAGAGAAAACAGACATCAAGTGGAGAAAATATGGCGCAACAGTGAAATTGCCAAGAACTGGACGTCCCTCCAAGATTAATGAAAAGATGAGAAGAAAACTTGTCAGGGAGGCTGTCAAGAGGCCCAAAGCAACATTAAAGAAGCTGCAGGAATATCTGGCAAGTACAGGCTGCGTGGTACATGTAACAACAATTTCCAGTATTCTTCATATGTCTGGGCTAGGGGGTAAATTGGGCTTTTCTTACAAAGAAAAACATCCAATCCTGGTTACATTTTGCAAAAACACATCTGAAGTCTCCCACAAGCATGTGGGAAAATGTGTTATGGTCTGATGAAACCAAGGCTGGACTTTTAGTCATAATTCCAAAAGATATGTTTGGCACAAAAACAACACTGCACATGACCAAAAGAACACCATACCCACAGTGAAGCATGGTGGCGGCATCAGCATGCTTTGGAGCTCTTTTTCTTCAGCTGGAACAGGGGCCTTAGTCAAGGTAGAGGGAATTATGAACAGTTCCAAATACCAGTCAATATTGGCACAAAACCTTCAGGCTTTTACTAGAAAGCAGAACATGAAGAGGAACTTCATCTTTCAGCATGACAATGACCCAAAGCATACATTCAAATCAACCAATGAACGACTTCACCAGAAGATTAAAGTTTTGTAATGGCCCAGCCAGAGCCCAGACCTAAATCTGATTGAAAATCTGTGGGGTGGTCTGAAGAGGGCTGTGCACAGGAGATGCCCTCGCAATCTGACAGATTTGGAGTGTTTTTGCAAAGAAGAGCGGCCAAATATTACCAAGTCAAGATGTGCCATGCTGATAGACTATACCCAAAAAGACTGAGTGCTGTAATAAAATAAAAAGGTGCATCAACAAAGTTTAAAAAAAATTAGCTTAAGGGTGTGGACACTTATGCAACCATAACATTTTTGTTTATTATTTTTAGATTTCAGTTTGTTGTTCAATTGAATTGTACAGTTTATAGGTCACATTAAAGGGTGGAAAAAGTTATGAAATAATTAAGCTTTGTCTCTTTTTTTTTTTTTTACATCACAGAAACTTGACATTTTAAACAGGGGTGTGTAGACTTTTTATATCCACTTTATATCCACTGAATACTTACCTGCTCTGTGCAGTTGGTTTTGCACAGAGCAGCCCATATCCTTTTCTTCTCGGGTCCCTCTTCGGTGCTCCTGGCCCCTTCCTCCTGTTGAGTGCCTCCATAGCAAGCAGCTTGCTATGGGGTTACCCAAGTTGAGCCGAAGCTTCCTCTGTCTTTTCAGACACTTAACCATGGTACGAGCCGTCTCCGCCACCTTTCCCTCCTCATTGGCTCACCGACTGATTGGCAGCAAAGGGAACCACACTGCTGTATCAGCCAACGAGAAGGGGAGTCCCAGACAGCCGTGCAACATTGCTGGATTTAGACGGACCCCAGGTAAGTATTGGGGGGGGGGGGCTGCTGCACACAGAAGGCTTCTTATCCTAATGCATACATGAGTGGCCTGGGGCACGATGACATCACTCTCGTGCATGGGTGCCACCAATTACGGCACAGGCTTTGAAGGTCTGGCACCTTCAGAGCGCATGCGCCGGTGACGTCACCGGCTGCATGCACTCTGAATATCTCCTAGACAGTGCAAGACATTCACAGTACCTACAGGTAGGCCTTATTAAAGGCTTACCTGTAGGTATAAATGTTGCAACAGAGTTTACTACCACTTTAAAGCATATGTATGGTAAAAATGTAAAATCATATTCACTTTTTACCATAGATATATTTTAGTTATTTCTAGTCTACTCCAGTCTAGTCTGAATGATCTTGAATTTGTAAACTTACATTATGAAGATCCCCACTCATTTCATTCCTTGAATTCGGAGAATGTGAGAAGGCACTGCTGTGTCAAACTATTTACTATTTACTGTCTGCCTTCTGAACTAGAGAGGTACTGAATGGAGGAGTTTCAGGAGGCAGAGTCAGTATATGAATCACTGCTTGCAGGCAGTAATGTACCATGGGATATATAGTCCTTGGTAAATGAAATCAAACAGCAGAAGAGAAGCTGCAAATCATGCAGAGAATCCAGGAGGTTGTGAAAAGAGATGACCAGCAGATAAGTAGCACTCACAACATGAAAGAAGGTTTTTCAAGTAATCTTATAACGGATTGTCAAATATAACTACTGTTTGTATTGCAATTCCAATGCTGATTTTATAAAATGGATGTGTATACTGTGACCATAGATTTCCTTTAACTGAACAAGCTGAATATAGGAGAGGATTGGTTACCATGAACAGCTGCTCCAGATTCTGGCTGCTGTAGTTTTCATAAATCCTCTCATTATATTCAACTTCTGTGACAAAATAATGGACAATGTACTTTTTTACATCTTTTGTCTTGGACTTTACAGTCAACCAAGTTATATCATAAAGCAAGCAGCACACCCATTAAAAACCATAAGCTGGATTCTTTAGAGTGAACATTTTAGGCTCCATTTCAGCCTGCAGGAATACGGAAAAAATCCTTGAGAGAAAGGATCCTAAAAGCATTTGAAATATGTTTTGCCTCCATGAGGTCACTTGTTTGGAGGAAATCGTATAGCTGCATCATAAAACCAGCTTTGTTTCTTCTGCAATGTGCCTGTGGCTGTTCCCGCCTAACAAAGGCACAGTCATTTGTTACGGAGCAAGCACATTAAATGCTATGCAAACTTGGAGCAATTTACAGCAAAAAGCATTGATTTATTCCCCGCATGGCCATTCTCTATACCTCCCATACTTTACACAAGATATTTCTTTCATGATTACCCTTTAGAAATCAAATTGTGCATTGCTAATAGAAAATAAAGGAATTACATTTTCCCATGCTAAAGCATGAAATGGTCAGCTTAAATTTCAGAATGCTGCCAATTGTAAAGCCAGCTGGCCAATCACGGTATCCTGTGCCAAACACTTGTACCCAATGCCCTTACTGTAACAGAATCTCATTTAGCTAGAGATTTTAACCCATTGTTGACACTAAGCCAATAATGAATCAAAACATCAATTTATAGAACATGCAAATGTATGAAATAGTGTACTTAAAGTGGTTTTAAAGTCAAACGTTTTTTTTACCTTAATGCATTCTCTACATCACAGGTGTCAAACACAAGGCCCATGGGCCGAATCCGGCCCTCCAGGCCATTTCATGTGGCCCTAACACCTTTCCTGCAGCTGCAGGAGAGCTCAAGCCCTCCTCTGGTCCCCCTCCAGACCCCTACTTTCTGCTTTCAAGCAATGCATTCAGCTTCTTCCCAGCAGCAGCATAAGGTAAGGGGGTGCACTGTAATGTAAGGGAGAGTGGGGGACTCAACTTCTGATGGTGGGGTGGCTCTTATCTAATGTAAGGGGAGGGGAAGCGCTGGACATCTAATCTTACAGATACAACCGGCCCTTTTGAGGACAATCATAATGCTGATGCGTCCCACAATGAAATTGAGTTTGATACCCCTGCTTAACATTAACCACTTCCCGCCTTCATGTAAAAATCATAATTCTTTTTGATAGAAAATTACTCAGAACCCCCAAACATTATATATATATATATATATATATATATATTTTTTAGCAGACACCCTAGGGAATAAAGTGGCGGACATTGCAACTTTTAATCTCGCACGGTATTTGCGTAATCATTTTTCAAATGCCTTTTGGCTTTGTTTACTTCCGGGTACCCGGGCGTGACATCATTACGTCGCGCGCGGGCCTCCAACAGTTATAGAGATGATCGATGACCATCTGGTCAACAGAAATCTCTATCGTCATCATCCGGCGCTGGCCGATTTGTTCTCCGGGCCCCCGATAACACGGCAGGAGGGGGGGATGTCCCCTTTCATCATCTATAAGAACGATCAAGCGGCAGAACTGTCGCTATGACCATTCTTATGGTGCAGAGTAGGGTTGTCCCGATACCACTTTTTTAGGGCCGAGTACAAGTACCGATACTTTTTTTTTGTGTACTCGCCGATACCGAATACCGATACTTTTTTTTTAAAATGCAGCCATGTGTCCCCAAATGCAGCCTTGTCCCTAAATGAAGCCTAAATGCAGCCATGTCCCTAAATGCAGCCTAGTGGGGCTCAGTGTGGATGGAATGGACTACACTAGTGGGGGCTCAGTGTGATCAGCCATAGAAGTACACATTGCTTTCTCTCTCTCTCTCTTTCTATGTGTCTGAGAAGAGGACCTGTTGATTTCTGAGTGTTGATCCTCTCCTCTGGGTAATGACTTCCCCCTGCCATCTCTACACAACACACACCTCCCCTCCTCCTTATATTATACATGGGGGGGGGGTCTGTAGTGATAACACATTTCCTGCTCCTCAATATAGATGGTGAGTGTTGTCATCCTATCAGAGGACGAGCTCTGACCGGGAACAGCGCCCCCCATCCAGGGACCGGTGCTGTGCAGTGGACTGTTGGGGGATTACACACACTGTAACTTTCTGGCTGGACCCAGTGGGGGAGGGGAGATCTCCGTACTACAAGTCCCGGAGCCATCCGTGAGAAGTGAAGTGATTATCAGGGCCGGGAGGTGAGGGGTTAAGCCGCGGGACGGCGCGGTGTGCACGGGGATGGGGGGGAGGCAGCTTACCCCCTTGGCATCACTCCTCTCCCTCTGGCTGTCAGTGTCCCTCTGTATATCGCGGGGTAAATGTGCAAAGTCAAACTAAAGTGAAAGTCAAGCCCCCCCACCCCCGCCGCTGCCGACATCTAGTTGATCAGCGCGGGGAACATACAGCTTTCATTTGAATAGCTGTGTGTTCCCCGCGCGCCTCGTCATGTATAAGCACTCCCCCTTGCTCGGGCACTTTGATAGACATATCACCCGTCCAATCCTGGGACGGGTGATATGTCTATTAAAGTGCCCGGACAAGGGGGAGGGGCTATACATGACGAGGCGAGCGGGGAACACACAGCTATTCAAATGAAAGCTGTATGTTCCCCGCGCTGATCAACTAGATGTCGGCGGGGGTGGGGGGGCTTGACTTTCACTTTGGGGACTAGGCAGCAGCGGCGGCGGCAGGTCTCCTCTCCTCCATACCCGAGGAGTGCTCTGCTCCGCCCGCTCTCCGCCCCCTCTCCACCCGCTCGCGGTGGGGGGGGGGCGGTTGGGGGGGAAGCATCGGGAGCATTTGCGCGAGTACAAGTACTCGCACAAATGCTCAGTATCGGTCCCGATACCGATACTAGTATCGGTATCGGGACAACCCTAGTGCAGAGAATCGCTGGCTGCAAAGCATGATATCTGAATGATGCCTGTAGCTGCAGGCATCATTTAGATATCCTCCCGAAAGTCCAGCGGTAGGGAAGTTGTTAAATTAAAAAAAAAATTACAAAGGACTCAAATGTTTTGTCCAGAGTAAGCTACCGTCTAGTTTTTTTGGTTGCAGGTGCCCCTTGTCTAAAAGGGGTTAGGTGGGGAAAGCACCATGTGATTACCATGCGGCCACGTTTAAAAAAAAGTGCAGGGACCTTTTCACTGCAGGAAACGCAGGTACAGCAGCTTATTCAAATGAATGGGCTGCAGTTCCCATGCAAACGTGACACGCAGAGCCGCATAGATGTGAACCGAACCTACATAAAAAAAATATGAAGCTGTTACATTATCATATTTAAGGTATGGATAAGCCAACACAGCCAGCTTGTCAGAATGCTTAAAGTGGTTGTGGGGTGCATACTAGCACATTATGACTTTACCTTGCAGAGACTCTGGAGGGATCTCAACTTTAATGTTGGGACCCACCCAGATGCCTGGACAGGTAGCTGGCTCAGCATCTCACAGCGTGCCGCCCAGCTGCTCCTGCTCCCTGCACAAAGCCGGGCACTTTAGTAAGCACTGAAGAGCAGAGCACAAAGCTGGCAACTGACAGTCACCAGCTCTATGTTCACTGAAGACTGAGAACTGAGCGATCAGTGACCTTTGATCGCTCAGTTCTCGGTGTAGAGGCAGAAGGGGACAGATGCAGCATCGGATCGAAGCTGCATCCACCTAGGTAAATATGATCTTTTCTTTTAAAAGGATATCAATGCTACCAGCGTTACAGAAGTGACTCTCTAACTTTATCGATAATTCATCATGCTATTCCCTGCATTTGGTTGGTTGTGTTTTGTACGATAAAAAGATGTGATATTCCTGTTGTATTACTTATATGAAACTTTAATAAAAAATATTGAAACATAAAAGGATATCAATGCACGAACTGCAGAAAAGTGAGAAAGCCACGATAGCAATGATTTACTCAGATTTAAAATGTGCAGTCTATACATTCAGAGTTATACATCCTGCACTGGAAGAATAAGAAAAAGGTAGGTGGGTAGTCTCAAGGTGACCATAGAAAGAGAAGGCAGCAGGGCCTGATGTGGCTACTCTTGATGGCCTGTCACATCAGAGCACTCACTACAGAGAACAAGAAAAACAGTCATACAAGGTTTTCTGATTTCCTCCAACAGAGGTCAGCTAGTGGTCATGTTATAGACATGAGAAAAAAAGAGAAGGCAACTACCTAAAAGTAGAAATTCAAGCACAGAACAGAATAGGATGAAGTGTAGAAAAAAAAGAAGCCTCATAAAAGGTGAGACTTACATCTGAGGACAAACCAGCATGGGAATATGGATTGCCTTGCCAGAAAACCAAGACTTAGGAGGTACAAACAAGTATAAAGATTTGGAAAAAAAATCTTGCATGATTATGTGACAAACTAGTGTACCTCCCATGTAAAAGCTATTTATGAAAAATAAAAAAACAGGTATGCCTACAAGATACCAGCTATTTATTTTGCGGACTGTAAAATACCCAATGAACACAATGCACAATGGAGCATAATAGATAAGGAAATAGGTTAAACAAATGTAATACGATAAATGATTGCCATGATGTGGCAAGGTGTGTGTTTATATGGATGACTGTCTGTTTTTACACCTCATATATTTGCTGAAGAAACAACTTCCATCACAGAGCAGCTAGATGAAAATGCCGTCCCTATAAAACATAGGAACCACCAGCAAGTAATGTCATGGATTCCATGATACAGGTATTATACACTCAGAATATACACCTGAAAAAATGTATTAAGTAATACTCTTCATCTTTCTCCAGCTCTTATGCTATCCAACAGGATACTTAAAGGGGTTTTACCTTTTTTTAAAAAATAAAATAAATGCACATCTTTTTACAGGGAAAAAAAAAGAGATTTTTAATACAGCTTACCTGTAAAATCTTTTTCTTGGAGTACATCACGGGACACAGAGCTGCATTCATTACTATATGGGTTATATGGAGTACCTTCAGGTGATGGACACTGGCAATCTCAAACAGGAAATGCCCCTCCCTATATAACCCCCTCCCATAGGAGGAGTACCTCAGTTTTGTAGCAAGCAGTATGCCTCCCAAAATGGTCCTCAAAAGAGGGGTGGGAGCTCTGTGTCCCGTGATGTACTCCAAGAAAAAGATTTTACAGGTAAGCTGTATTAAAAATCTCTTTTTCTTTATCGTTACATCACGGGACACAGAGCGGCATTTATTACTATATGGGATGTCCCAAAGCAATGCTTACAATGAGGGGAGGGAGAACATCTCCAAGACAAAAGGATTTAATTTAGAGAAATACTCAAATCATAATAAATCCAACTTAGTTGAGAAAAATAATCTTAAATTTTAAATTTAACTCAAAAAAGAGGAGCCCCCGGAATCCGAGGGTCTCAAACTGCAGCCTGCAGCACTGCCTGCCCAAAGGCTGTATCAGAATTCCTTCTTACGTCCAACTGGTAGAATTTTGTAAACGTGTGGACAGAAGACCAGGTTGCCGCCTTGCAAACTTGAGCCATAGAGATCTGGTGGTGTGCTGCCCAGGAGGCGCCCATGGCCCTAGTAGAATGAGCCCTTAATGATACTGGAGGAGGCAACCCTTTCAAGCCGTAGGCCTGAGTGATTAATTGCTTAATCCACCTAGAAATGGTGGACTTTGCAGCTGCCTGCCCCTTCTTGGGCCCATCCGGTAAAATGAACAGCACATCTGTTTTCCGGATCCTCTTTGTAGCTTTAAGATAGGCCTTCATGGCCCTGACAATATCCAAGGTATGCAGCAACCCTTCCTTTCTGGAAGTAGGTTTAGGGAAGAAGGATGGTAATACCAAATCCTGGTTCAAATGAAAACTGGATATAACCTTCGGTAGGAAGGAAGGATGAGGGCGGAGAACGACCCTGTCCTTATGAAAAATAAGATATGGTTCCTTACAGGATAAGGCCGCCAGTTCCGATACTCTTCTTGCGGAAACTATGGCGACCAAAAATACTAACTTCCTTGTCAGTAGAACCAAAGGAATTTCAGCCAACGGCTCAAACGGTTGTTTCTGTAAACTTGACAGAACAAGATTTAAATCCCACGGACAAAGCGGGGATTTAACTGGAGGTTTAATACGTAAGACCCCTTGAAGGAAGGTCTTAACCAGCGAGTGGGTGGCCAGCGGCCGCTGAAACCACACTGACAGAGCAGAAATCTGTCCTTTGATTGTGCTTAATGCCAATCCTTTATCCACTCCTAGCTGGAGAAAGCTTAAAACTCTATCGATGGTGAACTTGCGAGGAAGCCATAGCTTGGACTCACACCAGCCTACATAGGCCTTCCAGACCCTGTGATAAATCACCCTAGAGACCGGTTTCCTGGCTCTGATTAGGGTAGAGATTACTCTCTGAGACAGACCTCTACCCCTGAGAATCAGGGATTCAGCTTCCAGGCCGTCAAATTTAGATGCCGTAAGGCAGGGTGGAGGATCGGACCTTGCGATAGCAGGTCTGGCCGTAGAGGAAGAGTCCAAGGGTCTCCCACTACCATCCTTAAGATTAGTGAGTACCATGCCCTTCTGGGCCATGCTGGAGCTACCAGGATGACTGGTATGTGCTCCACCCGGATCCTGCGCAGCAGGCGGGGTAGTAACTGGAGCGGGGGAAACGCATAAAGAAGTTTGAACTGATGCCAAGGGCAAACCAACGCATCGGTTCCGCAGGCCATCGGATCCCTTGAGCGGGACATGAACCTGTCTAGCTTCTTGTTGAGTCTCGATGCCATGATATCCACGTCCGGCACTCCCCATCTTTGGCAGAGTGCTTGAAAGATTTGTGGATGCAGAGACCATTCCCCCGGCAATAGAGTCTGGCGGCTTAAGAAGTCCGCCTGAAAGTTGTCCACTCCTGGAATGAATATTGCCGATATGCAGGGCACATGAGCCTCTGCCCATAGGAGAATCAAGCTCACCTCTCTCTGAGTGGCTTGACTCCTGGTTCCCCCTTGGTGATTTATGTATGCCACGGCCGTGGCATTGTCTGATTGAATTCTCACCGGGAACCCCTGCAATTTTGACGTCCAAGCCCTGAGGGCTAGTCGAGCAGCTCTGAGCTCCAAGATGTTGATGGGCAACTGCTTCTCTGGCTTTGCCCAAGTACCTTGGCGAGTGCAACCATCCAAAATTGCTCCCCAGCCCGTCAGGCTGGCGTCTGTGGTCACTATCTTCCAAGCCACTGGGCTGAAAGACTTCCCCTTCAGTAGATTCTGAGGGTCTAACCACCAACACAGACTTTGTCGGACTCTTGATGAGAGCGGCAACGGGATATCCAAGGCCTGTGGCCTTCTGCTCCATGCTGACAGGATGGCTGCCTGCAGGATGCGAGTGTGGCTCTGGGCGTATGGTACCGCCTCGAATGTGGCCACCATCTTGCCTAGTAACCTCATACATAGGCGAATAGTCGGTTCCTTCTTGCTTAGAACCAGTAGGATTAATTCCTTGATGGCTTTGACCTTCCTCAGAGGTAGAAACACTCTTTGTTGTTCTGTGTCTAATCTCATGCCGAGATATTCCAACTGCCTTGTGGGCAGGAAAGCTGACTTTTCTCGATTTAGGACCCAGCCGAACTTCTCGAGGTATTGGACCGTGAGGGCCACTGCTCGCTCCAAGCCGGGAGACGAGTGATCTATGACTAGGAGGTCGTCCAGGTATGCTAGGATCGTGACCCCCTTGGATCCTTAGTTTGGCTAGGATTGGAGCTAGGACCTTCGTGAACACCCGGGGGGCCGTAGCCAACCCGAAGGGAAGCGCCACAAATTGGAAGTGACGCTAAGCCACCATGAAGCGTAGATATTTTTGATGTGGCTGATAAATTGGAACATGAAGGTAGGCATCCTTTATGTCTATGGACGCCATAAAGTCGTCCTTTTGGAGTGTGGCAGCTGCTGACCGCACGGATTCCATCCGAAATGAGCGGATCTTTAGGTATGCATTTACCATCTTTAGGTCCAAAATTGGCCTGACATCTCCATTGGACTTCGGGATGCTGAATAGGTTGGAGTAGAAACCTAGCCCCTGTTCCAGGACTGGTACCTCTACTATTACTTCCTGGGAAAGTAGATGATTTAATGCCGACATTAATGCGGCTCCTTTCTCCGGATCGTTTGGAATCCTCGACTCCTGGAAATGAGGAGGAGGAAACCTTAGGAAATCTAATTTGTAGCCCGTGGCCACGGAAGACCGTACCCACTCGTCGGGAATGCTGGCTTCCCAAACCTCTGAAAAGAGTCGCAGCCTTCCCCCCACCTTCGTGGGTGGGGGCGCCCCTTCATAAGGTCGGCTTGGGGGCTGGTTTTGCTGGTTTGCGAAACCACTGCTTGCTGCCTCTAGCAGCCTGTCCTTGAGACTTGCTGTTGAAGCCGAAGTTTGCTTTCGCAGGAGGCCGTCGATACTGTTTGGCATTAGAGGGCCCCTGCCCAGGGGAGTACTGTCGTTTAAACGCAGGCCCCTGAAACTTCTTCTTAGTTGGCAAGAGAGTACTTTTGCCGTTTGAAATGGTCTGAATGTATTTATCTAGGTCTTCTCAGAAGAGTCGTCCTCCATGGAAGGGGAACCCTACCAGGAGCTTCTTGCATGGGGGCTCGGCCTCCCAGCTTTTTAACCATAAGAGTCTTCTCATATGGATAAGGGATAACGATAAACGTGACGCTTGCTGGATAGAATCCTTAATTGCGTCTACCGTAAAACATATGGCCTTAGGGACATCCGAAAATTCTTCTGCCTGCTGGGCAGGAATAAGTTTAAGCATCTGCTTAATTTGATCCGATAATGCTTGAGCAACCCCAATCGCAGCCACAGCTGGCTGTACTACTGCCCCTGCAGTAGTGAAGGAGTTCTTAAGTAGTGCTTCCAAGCGTTTATCAACTGGATCCTTGAATACCTGTATGTTCTCTACAGGGCATGTTAACGACTTGTTAACACATGAGATGGCTGCGTCCACTGCAGGAGTAGCCCATTTCTTGGAAAATTTATCTTCCATAGGATATAGGGCAGAGAATCTTTTAGGTGGTAAGAAGATTTTATCTGGCTTGTTCCAATCTTGGAACAAAACTCCCTCTAATAGAGGGTGGATCGGAAACACTGCATTGCTTTGAGGCGCCCTCAGTGAGCCCAAAGCTGAAACCGTCGAGATCTGGTACTGGCAAGTTGAACGCATTATGGACCAAGTCCGTTAAGGCTTGAATCCACCAGCTCTCCCCTTGGGAGACTACTCCAGACTCCTCTGTATCCGGATCTTCGATCCCTGAACCTACTTGGTCCTTGTCCAAGAGGTCGTCCAATTCCCCTGAGGAAAGGACCTCCTCTTCTGAGGGTCCACGCTCGGGCGACGGAGATCTAATCCGTTTACTGCCCCGCATAGCTGTGGCTATCATTTTTCCCATTCTTTTCTCCATCTCTCTTAAAGAGGTGAGTAATACCTCGTCCGTGACCATCTTAGGGTTGGACTGACCCGCGCCAGCTCCAGCCCCAGATCCCGATGGCCCCAAGGCTCCCTGTGGGGAAAGCAGCGGCATAGCTTTGTCCGAGACCTCAGACTCTCTGGGGGAATCCCCACCTCTTGTACCCTCTGACCCGGATGCCATGGTACAATACCGAGGTACACCTGCTACTTATTGGTACTTGGAACTATAAAAGTTAATTGCCCAAACACCTGTTTGGGGGATAAAAAAATGCTTCCTCTCCCCTAGATGACTTTTTTTTTTTTTTTTTTCAATCTTTTTTTTTTTTTTTCGTTTTTGTTTCAAATCCAGGAAAGAAAAAGCATTCTGTCCCCCTGAGTAGTATTGCAAGAAAAACTATGAGATGGAAAAGAAACAACCTATTTCTAGGCTTGAAAACAGTCTTCTGAAGACTGCAATATTCTTTCTGGCCACTGTGTGTCCTCGGCGCCCCGTGCTGCCGCTCTGGTCTTTCCTCCCCAGTTCCAATGTATTGAATGAGCTGTTTGGAACGAAAAAGGAAGGGCCGCCCCTTCCTTAAACCACTGACCCGCCCTTCCCCCCTCAGCTAAACGGCGCGAATTGCGCCTATAACACGTGAACGCGTGCGCGCGCCCGCCGATAGGGGGGGGGGGGGGTTGGTGGGAAGGGAGCCTCTCTGCTCCAGCTGGAACCACGAGGAGGTCAGCGTTTTGCCTGCTTGCAGGCTCTGAGGAGGAAGACTGATGGAGCATCGCCTGGAGGCTTGCAGGTAAGCATAGCTCTCTGACACACACATACACTTTATATCACACAGGCCCCACTCAATGCTTTTCCAACACTACAAGGGAGGTCACTTCTTATGGGGAAAAAATACACATAGAGCCATCCTATCATTAAGATATGTGACTAGTTTGCCAGATGCAGCGCATAACTTTAGGCATGTCCCCTGTGACCCCCCAGAAAAAACCTGCTAAGAACCAAGTTCCGCAAGTTTTCCCCTCACTTACCTGCTCCATGCCGCAGGACTTTGCCAAGCAAGAGGCCCAATCTTCCCCCATCTCCGTGGGGATGTCTAGACCTTCAGGCCCTGGGTTCATATGAAGGATCCACTGTCCTGGGCCCATATAGCACTCTGGCAACAGAAAACATTAGGCACCCAAAGGTTTCTAAGTTCTGGGCCCAGGGTCCAGCTCTCTAAAAAGAAAAGCATTATGGGCTATACCCCAAGGGTTTGGGGTCCGGTTACTGACCACTTTAGCGCTGAGGCCTTTGGACAGAACCGGTTAGCTCACCTAATCCCAAGGATGCGGAGGCAAGCTAAACCATGACCAACACCTAAGACACTGGCGTAAAAACTGAGGTACTCCTCCTATGGGAGGGGGTTATATAGGGAGGGGCATTTCCTGTTTGAGATTGCCAGTGTCCATCACCTGAAGGTACTCCATATAACCCATATAGTAATGAATGCCGCTCTGTGTCCCGTGATGTAACGATAAAGAAAATGCAATTTTTGTTTTTACTTAAAGGCCTTTAAAACATTGCATCCGCTATCAGCAGATCGCTGATGCCATGCAGGACTCATGCAGACTTGTCATTGTATCAGTCTGCTTGTACCTCGTACGGGCAGGCAGATACACACTGACAGGAAGAGAGAATGAACTACCAGAATGCTCAACAGTGCCCTTGTAATTCATTGAGAACTACAAGCCGACAGCTGCAAATGCTGTGGGGACTTGTATTTTGCCAATTCACAGAATACTGTGCATGAATGAATGATGTGGCAGGGCGAGCAGAGCACCGCACGGCCATGATTTCTTTAGATAGTAGCAGTGAGCGGAGGGAGGGGGGCTAATGTAACATGTTACACCTAGAATATGGGTGTAACAGGTTACCATATCCTTTAACCACTTGCCGAATGGGCCATAGCCAAATGACAGCTACAGCACGGTTGGCTAGCTCTGGGAGGGCGTACTAGAAGTCCACCCGAACTCGCGATTTCAGTGCACCAGGATAGTGTGCGTGACCCGGCGCATTACGGGACGGGGTAAAGGACAGATGAGATACATTTGTTAACAAACTGGCACATGCCCGGTTCAGCTCTCTCTCCTCTCACGCGATCGGTACAGCGTGTTAGGAGTGGAAGAAGGCAGTGCCTGAGTGGGCTGGATCTGAAGTGCACACAGTGCTGATTTGTGCCCATTCATGCCACATCTGTGCTTCATACATGTCTCATCTGTGCACATTCATCCATGCCAATCCATACCACATCCATGCCTCATCAGTGCTCATCCATGTCACATCAATGCCTCATCCATGCCACATCAAAGCTTATCCTGACTGTGCTCCTTGCATGTTGGGCCTCTGTATGTGGCCAGGCTGTTTATAAGTCTCACACATGTGGTATCGGCATACTCAGGAGTAGCAGAAAGTACTTTGGGGTGTAAGTTTTGCTATGTACATGCTATTTGTTAGAAATATCTTCTAAATTGACAACTTTGTAAAAAAAAAAAAAAAAAAGTTTTTGTTCTTTCCACATTTTTCAAAAACTTGTGGGGGGAAAATGACATGTTCAAGACCTCATTATGCCTCCTAAAATTTGGGTTGGGTTGTTTACTTTCCAAAATTTTGGGCATATCCATTGTCTTGGTGCTCAAGGGCCTTCAAAAGTGTAATAGGTAGTCAATAAATTAAATGTGTAATTTATGTCCCTAGACTACCTGATGGTGCTCCCTGCATGTTGGGCCTCTGTATGTAGCCAGTGTGGCATTGCCATACTCAGGAAGAGTAGCAGAATGTGTTTTGGGGTCTGGTTGCAAGTATACATATGCCATGTGAAAGAAATAACCTGTTAATATGACAATTTTGTGGAAAAAATAAAACAAAAATCCTTTATTTTTCAAAGAATTGTTGGAAAAAATTACAACTTAAAAAACTTACCATGCCTCTTACTAAATACATTGGAATGTCTACTTTTTAAAAATGGGTCACTGGGTACTTTCCTGGCTTGTTAGTGTCTCAAGAAATTAGATCATCAGGTGTGATCAATTTTCAGTGATTAGCACCATAGCTTATACTTTCACAAAGACCAAATAATATACACTGATTTTGGTTATCATCACCAAAGATATGTAGCAGTAAACATTTTGGCCAAAATTTATGAAGAAAAATTTACAATTTTATAACAGAATCGAAGAAAAATGCATATTTTTATTTATAGCGCAACAAATTAAAAACCCAGTGGTGATTAAATACCACAAAAAGAAAGCTCTATTGGTGTGAAAAAAAGGAGTAACATTTCATATGGGTACAGTGTTGCATGACTGCGTAATTGTCATTCAACATGTGCAAGTACTAAAAGCTGAACTTTGGCCTGGTTAGGTTAGTGCTCAGTGGGCAAGTGGCTAAAAAAGAAGCATGGGTTTAGGTTACAACAAAAAAATGTATACTCGAATAGGTGGATGCAGCATTGGTCCGATGCTGCATCTGTTCCCCTGTTGTCATGAAGGCCGAGAGCTGAGTGGTCAAAGACCAATGATCGATCCGTTCTCAGTCTTCAAGCTGCAGAGAGCAGTGACCGATAGTTACAGAGTCTCTGCTCTGGCCCTCCAGCACTCACTGGAGTGCTGGGCTGAAGAGGGGGCAGATTGCGGAGAGGCTGGGACAGCTGCCGGTCATGGCATCTGGGGGGATCACAACCCTATGGATCTTTTCAGAGCCGGGACCTGGTCTGTGATATCAGCCAAAAGTAGACTTTAGCCTGTTGTTGACTGAAAACAGGTCACAGGAATGCAGAACGAACTGCACTCCTGTGATCCTTAGGAGGACTTCTTTAAAAGATGCACAAAAATGTGTAGTAAGTGTACTCCACTATATAAACTAGAGCTAGGATTGAAGCCTGTGGGCTCCTGTTGATGCCAACATGCTCTGGAGTACCTTTAGAACTTAAGGGCCAAATCAATTGTTACAAATTAAAGTAACATAGGGTTTGTTTAGGAAGAATTTTTTTATGCATGCTTACTATGGCTGACAATATGATGTGCCCACTTAGTGAGGCCTCAATGAGCAAGAAAAATCTGCTTAAACGTTCAGTGAGGCGCACTTTCATGGTATCCAAGAGAGGAAGAGAAACAGCCTGGAGCAAATCGGCTACTAAAAAAACACTAAACTGGTAATCTGATCTGAGCAATACATGAACACGCCAAAATAAAAGTAAATATATAAATAAAAGTCTATGTAGCAGCTGTTTAAACAGATGACATCCTGCAAAACTACATCTCAATATAAAAATGTGTATTTGTAGCACAAAACTTTCTTAATGAGAGTAAACAATACAATAGGTTGCTTAGCTGTGAGATGGTCCTGTCACTTCTTGTATTTTTATACCAGCTACATGCATCCTTGTAAACTTGATTATATATCAGACAGGAGGCTCATATCTTATGCATTATCTTTCTTTATTAATGCCCATAGCAGAAATACAACTTTTTCAGTAATTTCAAGTAGAAAAACGTTTAACTGAAAGAAAAAGAAAAAACTACAACACCCAGCAGCCCTCAGGCTGGGTCTGCCAATCATGAGGCAGGACAGCCGGCATATAAGGGGCTGCCTCCTTAGACCCTTCCTCTTTCTTTCTGCTCATGGCAGAGCATACAAGATAAGTACTTCATATAACTTTATTCCTTGATTGTATATATATATTGTCCCTGATACCGAATGTGGTGTCAGGTAACCTTGTTGAATGATGTTTAATATATTGTGGAATATTGGGTGTTTTTCCCTTGTATTCCCCCGATTTTATGTTTTTACATCTGTCTCCCTGATACCGGATGTCCCGATGTCAGGTAGTCTTGTTGGAAATTTTGGTTGTTTTATCTGGAAAGTTGTGGAATATGGGGGGTTCCCCCTGTTATTCCCCCGATTTTTGCACTTTTATGTCTGTTTTCCCTGACACCGCACGGTGTCAGGTAGTTATGTTTGAGCCTTATTTTTAAAATCTTTCACTTTAATTTCTGTTACTTTAGTCATCCTGACTTGGGCTTTCCCCTTCCCTGGCGCTGGAGCGCTGCGGCGTCCTCCGTGCGGGGTCCGTGCTGTTCCCTCGCTCCCTCAGCGGGCGCCATCTCTGGGCAGCTGTCCCCCCCTCCTTCCTCCCCACGCTCGCCTTCGCGCGCTCGGTCGGTGGGCGGAGTCTCCGCCGCGGCCGCTCCTCTCCCCTCTCGCCGTCTGCGGTGCCTCTCTCGACCCGGGTGACACCTCGGCGTTGCCCCCCCTCCCTATCTCCGAGCAGGACGGGAAAGAGCGGATCTCATCGACCGCTCTGTCCCTCACATCCACGGCTCAGTAGGGACTCCAGAGGCCGTAGTCTCGCGAGACTTCGCCTCTGGAGTTATAATCTCGTCAGGCTCTCCTCACCTGACTCTCCTCCCACCGCAAGCTGTCAGCGGTGTTGGAGGCAGGAACCTGCGATACCATCTCTATAATCTATATATGACTTTAAATAAATTAAATAAATAAATTAAATTAAATAAATAAATGAATTAAATAAATAAATTAAATAAGTTAAATAAATAAATTAAATAAATTAAATTAAATAAATTACATAAATAAATTAAATAAACAAATTAAATAAATAAATAAATTAAATAAATAAATTAAATAATCTAAATCTAATTAAATAAATAAATAAATAAATGTTTACTCATTAATTCTTGTTTCTGGGGAATTTATTCCCTAGAATAGATACCTCATTTATCAGGAAAATAATTAATAAAAATATAGATAAACAAAATCTAAATAAATAAATAAATATTTATATGAATGTACGAACAAATAAATAAATTTATAGCATGTTCCTGTACATGCCTCCCATATGTTACTGTACTGTTTACGGTGCTGTCCGCAGACAGCAGATTCTTCTCCTGTGGTTGACGATTGGACCTTACCCCTGCTAGCGCCCCTGCCGGGGTGGACACAGTCCTGGCAGGCCGAGCCTACCTCAGTGCGGCACAGGTTCAAGAACTGATCGGTAGGTCCATCCAGGCTACCATGGAGTAGGCAATGGTATACCGCCCCTAAATAGGGCAAGGTGTCCCAATGACACCGCCTCCAACTCCCCGGCAGGGGAAGTAAATAACATGTCCCAGGCAGTACCCTCCCAGGACTGCCGACCCACTGCCCTCCCAGACTCCAACTGACCCCCGAGCCTCGGGGAGATGCACATGCAGAGGCAGCAGTCCACTAGACGGACTAAGCCAGACTCATTAGTGGATTCTTCTAGAACAGTCCACGGAGTCCGAGGCGGCTAACACCTTGAGTCTGAGGATGATGACGATGATTATGTGAGCAGTGGGCACATGGCGCTTCATGACGACGCCAACCCTGTGTCCCAGGGTGAAACATTATTGGACTCTCGTGGAGAGCCATTTTTCGATCAGGGGGCGATTCTCCATCCACACTCCGGTGACTGGGCACCCCAATATATCGAATACTGGATCCAGAGATCGGTCGGTAGAGCTAACCGAAACATGTTGTGGGCGGAATGCCCGCCTTTCCATTACCAAGTAAGGTTGTGCACACTCCCGAGGTGGACCTATACTCTTGAGGTATCTCACCAAGCACGGGAAGTATTCCTAGGGGAATAGAGAGGACCTTTTAGAGGACCTTTTAAGACCACACAGGACAGGGTCTTAGATCTTTGGACCTATCACCAAACCCTACGCCTTAGTGAGCAGGCTACCGCCTCTGTACAGCCGGTTGACCTAGCCCAACTTAGGGGCTGGGCCCAACGGGCAGTTTTTGCCTCCTGGAATGCACGTACACTTCGTGTTCGACAGAACGCCGCCGCTCAATCCTAAGGAAACTTGACCCCAACGGTCCCACCTAGCCGAATCAGAACACAGATCGGCCGCCGTAGACATGTTAGTCGGGATCACCAGACATGGACCTGGTCCCCCATCCCATTCGGGTTTTCAAACCTGTACACCGTCCTAATAGACAGCGATTTGCAAGACCTTGGACCAAACAAGCGTTCATTTTCCTGGTCAGGGAAAGTGGGACGGTTATCGCCCAGTGTTAACTTGTGGAATCTCACCAAATTACGGCACCCTGCGGAACAGGGGCGAGGTGGATCATCTACTTGTACAACCTACTCTTAATGGCTCGTTCTCCTCACCTGCCGAACAAACACGCCTCCTGGACGGGCGGATCGCTTCAGGATCTGGGACTCCTCATAAATCACACCAACCGAGCGATCCGTCGGCTGCCCATGACCAATTAGGCGCCATCTGCAAAGGAGCAGGTTTAGCTCAGGGCTAGGGTGCCGGCCCTGCATGCATTTGATTCTGGGTTCAAGCCCAGGATAGTCTACAATGTCACGGACCAGGGCTCAGCGTGGCCGCATCAGTATCGTGCTGGGCAAGCAACGGGTGTCCTTACGCGGACTGGCTCGCTTAGTCGGCCTGTTATCGGCGTCAATCCAGGCCATTTCCCAGCCCCTCTTCACTATCGAGCCCCCCAGAGACTCGAGGCTCTACACCTTCGCTAGGGGTTTTCGCTATGCAGACGAAGTCACTTTGGACGCAGAAGCCATAGTGGAACTACGGTGGTGTTTACGTCATGCCGTCAAACGGAACGGCGAGTCCGTCGTCAATTCTACACCGGATTTCGTCATAGGGTCGGATGCCAGCCGCCTCGGCTGGGGTACTCGGTGCAGCCCCTCGTCCACAGGAGGGACGCGGTCCGCAGCGGAATCTCTGCTGCACATCATCACTAGAATCCCGGCGGCTTTCTTGCCACCAGGAGTCTACTGCCACACACATCAACCTGCTGTGTGTTCTTGCAGATAGACAACGTAACCACAGTCCAGTACGTTGATCGCTTTGGGGGCCCCAGATCCAGTCCTAACGGTTCTGGCAGAAGACTTCGGGCCTTTCTGCCTGGAACGCAACATCGTTCCGGTTGCGGAATATAGCCCAGGCTATTCCAATATGGTGGCAGATTGGAATTCTTGTTACCTGGCCGATTCCAGCGATTGCCGACTGCACCGACCAGTGTTCCTGGCCCTCGCTCACCTAAGGGATCCTTCTCTATGGACCCGTTCACCTCTCGCCTCATCTATCAGCTCCCGCACTTTTACAACCGGGAGCCGGATCCGGAGGCGCACACTGTGGACGCCCTCGGCCAACCTGGTCACTGGGGACACATTACGCGTTTCTCCCTGTTCCCGATGACCCTCTGGGTCCTCCTTCTCGTAGCAAACCTGAGAGCATCAGTCGTGCGGCTCACTCCACGGTGGCCGACACAACCATGGTTTTTCCCCTCCTTCTGGAGAGGACTGTGGATCTCCCCAGGTTGCTTCCTCACTCCCCTCATCTCCTTGCCAGTCCGAAGGGGGATCTGCACCCTCTACTCACGAAACACATCCTACCTCTCTTCGCAGGGTTGGTTTCGGGATGCCGGTCGCGGACAGCGAATTTTTAAGAGCGACTAGGGATCCCTTTTTCCTTGGCCTGGACCCGGGAATAGATCGGCATCTCGATCAGCCGGGGGTCTCTGGGTTTCTCGGTGTGATCAACGACAGGTTGATCCCGTTCAGGCGCCTGGGTTTGTAGTGGCCAACTGTTGGGCGGACTTTTGATTCCGGGAGGCCCTTTAGCTCCCTTAACGTCTATCGCTCTGCGATCTCAGCCTACCGCTCCCTTGTAGACTTGCCCGGTGGGTAAACATCCGTCGGTGTGCCGACTTGGTAGACGTTAGGTTTGAAACGCCCATCTCGCCCAAGTATCAACACTCTTGGATGTGACCAGGGCCCTGACCAGGTCCTCGGACTGGGGGGGACAATGGCACTCTATCTTTGAGGTTACTGCCTTTCAAACTTACTGTCCTCTCGTATCTGATTCCGCCTAACGTGTGTCAGGCGTCCGGACTTTGGACGTTTCCAGGCGTCAGTTCTCGCCTCAGAATCAGGTTTTCCGGAGTTCTTAGGACAAAGACGGGACTTCAAGCGGTTTTCTACCCGCTCTTCTCCGCGCATCCACGCCTGTGTGTGTCCCGCTGCCTACAGACTTGCGAGTCCTTGTTGGCCCGTTGCGATCTTCGCAATTCTCCCTACTCCTCGTTTTCTTACGTTAACCTCATTTTCCGGTTTCCTCGACTACGCTAGCCAGAGGGGTACGGTCGGTCATGGGAATGACAGGGTTTGACATAACCCTGGTTGGTGCCCACTCCTCCTGAGGGGCGGTGGCTATTAAGGTCGTCACCTCGGTAGGCTCCCTCTAGGACCTACTGCTAGCGGCGGACTGGTCGTCCCGACCACCTTCCACCAATTCTGCTTTAGACGGAGGAACACATATCTATGTCAGTTTTGTAGTTTATTTTGACTGTTATCTTTAATATATACATTGTTGTAGCTTTGAACTTGCATAAGATATGAGCCTCCTGTCTGATATATAATTCGAGATTTTCCTAGTTTGTGACGGAAAATATTAATTATATGAAGACAGGAGGCGAGTATCTTCCCTCCCAACCCAACCCTATCACGATGTTGTCTCTCTCGTTCTAGGTCATTGCATCACGCATCCTACAGGTCGGAGGCTGATACGCCCCTGGACTTCGTTTTTCAATATCACCGTCGGGATTGCGGTTCCCATTTCGATCCATGGGTTTTTGTGCACCACAGACCGGAAGTGGAGGTTCCTACTGCGTTCCGGATCCGGAGCATGGATGCCGTCGACTGAATCCTGTCCGGAAGTTCCAGTTTGCCAGGCTCCCGGTGTTTCGAACTGTTTTTTTTTCTATTCCAGGTTTCCTGCCGATTCGCCTCAAGAAAGAGGAAGGGTCTAAGGAGGCAGCCCCTTATATGCCGGCTGTCCTGCCTCATGATTGGCAGACCCAGCCTGAGGGCTGCTGGGTGTTGTAGTTTTTTCTTTTTCTTTCAGTTAAACGTTTTTCTACTTGAAATTACTGAAAAAGTTGTATTTCTGCTATGGGCATTAATAAAGAAAGATAATGCATAAGATACTCGCCTCCTGTCTTCATATAATTAATATTTTCCGTCACAAACTAGGAAAATCTCGAATTATGGCTAAAGGTGGCTGTGGAATGCATCCCAAGCTCATATGTCGGTTGGCTGGCAGGAATAGTTTGAAGACAACAGGCAGAGAAAAACCTCTTACACATAATGAGAATATCGGACGAATGATCGTCCGTTTTTTTATTTCTTTTTTGCAGGCTAGTCACCATCTTGAAAATTAAGAGGTTACTCAACTTACAAAATTTCTCGTAAAACAGAATACAACTTCAGGGTTGATTTAATGTATTGTATTTTCGGACAAAAACTGTACTGATTAAATAAATATTGGATGAACGGTCGTGATCAAATCAGATTATCATACAATCGCTTTGAACGCTGTATTTTTTATCCGAGTTTCTAATCTTGTGTACTAGGCTTAGTGCCGTTCACACAGGAGTGGCTTTAAAGTCATCCGACTCTGAGGCCACCCCGTACAGCGCAAATTCAGTGAGGCTTGCAAAATGACTTCTGTATAGGAGTCAATGCAAGCTGCTCCAAAGTCTCCTCAAAGTAGTACAGGAACCTTTTTCCGAATCGCTCCTATTAGAACCGTTCCATTGCAATGCATGGAGTGTGACTTGTCAGGAGGCTAAATCGCTAAATCACCCCTGTGTAAACCAGCACTTAAAGTGATTGTAAATGATCACATTGTAAAACAACCTATTCAGTTCAAAATAGAAATTAAAGACAAAACCTTTGGGTATAGATATAAAAAATCATTATAAATACCATTTTCCCTCTTTTTTTATCACGTTCCCACTGTTCTCAGCTGCATAAGAGCTGGGGGAGGAGAAGGAGAAGCAGCAGCACACTGATCTTCCCAGTAAAAGACTATACAAAGGGGGAGTGTCAGAACAAGTCTGATCGCTCGTCAGGCCCCCCGCCAGTCCCACACTTACCCCATCCAGGTGGCGTCTCCTCCCGGCCAATCAGCAGTTAGGACTCTCGTACAATTGTGTCTTAGGACTCCTGGCCAATCGGGTCGCAGGACCTGCTTGCTGATTGGCCGGGAGGAGAAACAGGAAGACATTAACGATTAATTTGCTATTTTCACACAACTGGGTGGGCTCGGGGTGCAGTGCTCTGCGCCCCGAGCCCAGCCTTTTTGAAACCCATTAGAGCCTCTGGTTCGAATCATGTGCTTCTAAAAAACAAACAAAAAAAAAAAACACCCCATTGGAATCCATGCATCCAGCACCCTGCATGTAAATTAGGGGCCAGGTGCAGGGATTAAGGGGACGGCACCCCTAACAGATGGGAAGCCACTGGCGCACTTACTAAATTCTGACTTGTAGAAGGTGAAAACGTATTCAGTTGTATGCTGTTCATTGTAAAAATCCACATTTTTAATCTACACTTATAAAGCAAAGATAATGTGATCAGCCTACTCAAGCTTGTGGTAGATAGCATACTGTTCTATATACACTTGTCTGATTCATCTTTGGAACACAGGTTTGGGTTGCTTTTATACCAGATGTGAGCAGAACAGTAACTGTATTTACATTTCATAGTGCATCCCTCTGGCAATTATACGACATAACCAAATATCACAAAATATCTGCCTTGTAAAAGTAGATATAAATAAAAACCCTGCGAGCGGTTTTGCAACTTCAAAAGATCAACTGTGCAGGAGAACAATTGCATCTCTGTAAACCGAGTGCAGATGAACTCAAACTTTCCTCTTTGTCCTTAAGGCTTATTATTAGTTGCCTGTGCTTTGATCACAGCTGATAAGAATTTTGTGATAGGATGAGCTAAAAAACAAGTCCAAGGGATCATTTACACTTGCTTTGGCTTCAACACACATTAACGGCTAGTTTACACTTGCTTCAAGACAAGGCTTCGGACAGGCTTTGTTAAAGCTCTCTAAATGCTAGTCAAAGCCCATGTCACTAAATAAAATTGCTAGCATACAGTCCTGTTTACACCTGCTTTTGCTTTGCTTCAAAAATTATACCCCATGTAAATTTAAAGGTGCTTCAAAGCATCTTCAAAGACTCTATAGAAGTCTAGGGCAAAGCTTGCTTGAAGCCCCACAAAAACCCCATTGAAGTCCACCAAAGCACCAAGCAAAAGCAAGTTGTAAACAAGACTGCAAGCTAACCATTTTATTTAGTGATCGGGGCTTTGCCTGGCATTCAGACAGCTTTAACAAAGTGTGTATGAAGCAAGTGTAAACTAGCCCTTACTGTAAAAATGGTAAAACCTGCAGAACTATTATCACGTTTAAGCACAGACCAGCGCTGTATTGTCAAATTCACGTCTGCTGTCAGCACTTGGTGAACTGTATTCTCTGCATGTTGACTAACTTATTAAGGTGTACGTTTATCAAACGGTGATAATTTATCTCATTTCAGTTCTCAGCAGTTCTCAGAGAAAAATCTTCTCCTCTGGCACCCTGTTTATGAAGCGGAGAACATTTGTTCTCAGAATGAGAATAGATGAGAAGTTTTTCCTCTGAGAACACTTGAGATCTGAGTAGAAGAGGGAGGGGCTGCCTGTGATCTCCTGATACACCTGTGTGATTACAGAGCAGCTGAGTTTTAAAAGTGAAACCAAAGTTAAAAAGACTGTTATTACATGAAAATAATAAATGCTTTTTTAACTCAGTTTTTTTAAACACATTTTGGCACATTGTTTAAATGTGTGTTTTTAATTGCCAATTTTGGCATTATTTCTGCATTTTTTTTTAACATGCATCTGGCCGTAGGTTTTTTTATTGTGCATTTTTTTTAAACACCCATTTTGGTCCTTTAGCACACATTTTGGCACAGGTTATTTTAAGATGCATTTTGGTATGGTTTGTAATGCACACTTTGGCGCTTTTTTTAGCATATAGTTTGACACCTTTTTAACGTGCATTTTGATTTGCTTTTTATGCGTATTTTGGCAAACCACACATTTGCTAGCCACTTTTGGGATGCCATTAACAATTAATGACACCGCAAGCATATCATGCATTTTGCATGTGTTTCTGGAACGCACTCCAAAACGCAGGTAAAGAAATGAGCCAAAATACATTTTAAAAAAGCACCAAAATGTACATTTTGGGCATGGAGCATTGTGCATTTTTTCAATGCGCATTTTGGCAAGTTGCTAGAGTATTTGTCAAATGACAAAATGTGTGGCAAAATGCATGTTTGCTAACTGCATTTGGGGTGCCATTAACAATGAATGGCACCCAAAAACGAATTTTAGAGCAATTTGGAATTGTGGAAAGAATTGCACAATTCTGCCAACAATTCTGCATTGCTCAGATGTGAATGGGTCCGACTACTAAAAGAAAATACATTATAACTATACTGTGTATGTGTGTGTGTGTAATCACCTATATACATAAATAAACATATATAGTTATTATTTATATCAATCTTTAAGCTTGCTTTTGCTGATATTAGGAGGAAAGAAACCTCCTTCACATTATAGCAGCTTCTTACCCATATTCTCAACCTCTGAGCTGGAGAATCTGGGACGGAGATATTTTACAGAGATAGCCAGTGAGATCCTCAGATCTCACCTTCATAAACTGGTCATCTGTGTAAAAGTGAATGACAGAAGGGTGTGTCTTGTGATGAGAAGTGAAAAACATGTTCTCCACTCCTCATCTCAGCTTCATAAACTGGCACACCTGAGAGATCAGCCGTGATCATCAGGATCTCAGCTCTTCTCTGTTTGATAAACGTACACAAAAATTGTCTAGACTAGAGAAATATTATAGATTTCATTTGCACTGCACTTTATAAAATTAAGGCAGTCAGTAGTTACAATACAATACAAAAAGAATCAGAGGGCCCTGCATATTAGAGCTTACAATCGAAGGATGGCGTTTGCATGCTCTCCCTTTGTCTGTGTGGGATTCATCCCAGTACTCCAGTTTCCTCCCACACCCCAAAGCATGCTGGTAGATTATTTGGCTTGTGTCTAAATTGGCACTAGTCTGTAAATTAGGATTTGTAAATTCCTTGGAGGGCAGGGACTGATGTGAATGTAATATATACAAGACCACCCATAATGAATAAATCAGGGTGCACTCACGCTAGCACCTGAAACTGGTTCCAGGAATGGTTTAGCCCCTTGGGTAGGTTTGCTATTTGTAGTTTGAGTACTCCCAACCATCCCTGAGACCACTTGAAACAGATGGTCTCGGGCACGTTTGGCTTCACTTGTGATCAGCAATTGGTTTGCTGCAGAGTGAGTGCAAACCATTACGGAGCACAGTTCTCTCCATAGAGGACTGTATAGTAAAACAGGGACCGCTGGTTTGGTTAACAGTGGAGTGTGCCCAGAAACACTTCCTTACAATCCAGTGTGAGTGCAGAACAGCGAGGGAGTGGGGAGAATGAAACTTGGGCATGGTTCAGTTAAACTGTGAGTGCACCCCAAAAGGGAGGTTCAAGTGATACAAAAGGAGGATAAGTCTGGAGCAGCGTTCATGGTGGATGGAAGGGGGGTGGGTAGCCTATGTAAAAGATAAGCCATTGAGGAGTGAGTTGCAATAGTTGAGGCGAGAGAAGGCCAGGGAGTGAATTAGAAGTTTTGTGGTACTGTTGGTTAAGAAATGGCGTATTCTGGAGATGTTACTAAATTGGCAACTGCCCTTTGCATGCAACTAAAGCTTACAGCGCTGTTTTATTAAATAAAGCTGTATTACTGCTACTGCATTGGATGAAGGGGATTACAGATAACAACGTAGCGACTGGTGTGCAGTGCAATTGATTTACTACAGTGTGGATGTACCGATCACAGCACATTGTGCTCTTTACTTTTTTTTTTGTGCAGTAATGTTTCATTAAATTGTATCAGCTGCCACGTGCTGCGAGCCAGTGGAATGCCTCACAATGCTCTACATAGGATAAAAACAAATGGATGGGGTGGTGGTGCACACCATAATGCAGTAGTTTGAACTGGGCACATAAGAGATGCAGCATTTAGCTTTGCCTTGCGGTGGGAATGTGCTGGAATAGCCGCCCAACACAGTCTCACCACACCTGGTGTGTATGGTTTCTAAGGCCAGGTTCATAGCGTGGGGTCCGGTGTGTCCCTGTTTACCAATTCAGGTGCAGAGCAGGTCTAAATTTTTGGCTGAATTAGCACCTGAACCAGACTCAAAGACACACAGGATCCTTCTGCAATCCGGACCGCGGCCGCCCCGGACCTGTGTGAACTGACTCCATTGAGAGCCGGTCACACTCGCCTATGATGCAAATTTGATGCAGGGGGAAACCTGCATCCAATTGACATATGTGAACCCAGCCTAAAAGGAACCTTGTGCTGAGAGAGAAGGCTGTCCTCAATCTACAAATACTAGTTGCTTGGTTTTCTCTGACTTTTGTACTTATCGGTCCACTTGCCTGGAACAAGTATGCAGCAAGCAGGGTCATAGTGAGGTTAGAACACCTGATCAGCATAGTTGTTTCTAGTCAAAATATACTGAATCCAACAGATCAGCCTAAGGCCGCGTACACACGACTGGTCCAAACCAATGAAAACGGGTCGAAGTCCAGTTTCATCAGTCCAAACCGACCGTGTGTACGGCCCATCGGACTTTTGTCCATCAGACCAAAGTTTTAAAACTTGCTTTAAAATCGAACCGATGGACGGCTGACCATCGGTCAAAACCGATGGTTAGTACACAAAAGCATTAGTTCAAAACCTGCGCATGCTCAGAATCAAGTCGACGCATGCTTGGAAGCATTGAACGTAATTTTTTTTCAGCACGTTTTGTGTTTTACGTCACCGCATTCTGACCCGATCGGGTTTTGAACTGATGGTGTGTACACACATCAGACCATCGGTCTGCTTCAGCGGTGAACCGATGAAAACGGTCCGTCGGACCATTCTCATCGGATGGACCGACCGTGTGTACGCGGCCTAGCAGCCTAAAAACTAACATTCCACCAAAGCACTGTATCCATAGGTGTCCACAGCTTACTTCATTAGGGTGTGCACCTTAAAGCTCAAACAGACATGCACATGGTGTGGGTATGTATATATAAATGTAACAGATAAAACTGTATTGAGTAATAAAGTTCTTATGTAAATGATGTCTTGGGGCTCATTCACATGGGTGCTCTGGTCTGTACAGTGTGAATCAGTTTATTTATGTGGCTGGAGCTGTGTGCAGGCAGCGTATGTTACACTATGGGGACACAGCAACTGTACGAACAAAGCCACAGGTCCGAATTTGCAGGCGTGTGGATGCACATGTATGGCCCCGAATATACAGAGAGTGTGCACTTGGGGCCCCTCCCACACACCTGTAAAACTTAGGACCTGTGGCTGCGTTTATACACATGCTGTATACTCATACAGTAACAAGAGGCTCCAGCCACACAAACAAACCGCTCATTCACACTGTATGGGCTAGAGAACCCGTGTGAATGAGCCCTTAATTTTGTTTTAATGGATCGACTTGGGTGCAACCATCCTGCACATAAATGGTTTGAATCCTGGCCAGTTCCTGCTTTACTGGTCAAGATTCGATCCATCTATGGCTGGCTTTAGGCTGGCCAGATATTATGCAATTTTGGGGGGGAAATTGTTTGATTCCCCCCATCAACACAATCAGTGTTAATGGGGGAATCCCTCTCACTGCACTTTTGTATTCTAACAGCAGTTTCACCCACTGCCAGAATGCAATGATCACTGCTGCCAAGAGGCTGGTTGTACTAAACTCGATCAATAATTCGACTTCAGTACAGCCAATCTTGCCCACTGATGAATTGAAATTTGGCTGGTTCCTGCTGATGCAGACAAATTTTATTCTGTCTATGGACAGCTTAACAGTGTTGCAGTGATGCCACAGGTTGCAACACTTTTTTTTTTTTACATTATCTTTTAGGTGTTGTTTAATAGCTTCACTGACAGAGTTTAAGCAGGAATGCACAGATGCCTGTTTCTCAAATGAAGAATCTTAAAAATGCAATGCCATTTTACCATACCAGAGACAGGAATGTTATCAATCACTAAACATGATCCAGAACCAGTGGCGGCTGGTGAAGTTTTAGGATGGGGGGGCGCCAGACCCCGCTCTTCCCTTTTGACCCCTCCCACTGGTGGAAATGGGCGTGGTTCAGCAAAATAGTGAGAGAGAGAGAGAGAGAGAGAGAGAGAGAGAGAGTTTAACATTCAGCAGATAAAGATACTTCAATCATCCCAGCACCATGGTTGTTATGGTGTCAGGATGATTGAAGCACATTATTTCTATTATTACATTGTAATAAAAAATGAAATCATTCAACTCACCATAATGCAGAATCAGTGGGAGCCCCGAGCGTGTCGCCTGCCATCAGGTGCCCACAGCGGAGTCCCTCCTTACATACAGCCCTGTGTCACATCAAATGCAGCCTTTCTCCCCCCCATCAAATGCAGCCTGTCCCATATCAAATGCAGCCTGTCCCATATCAAATGCAGCCTGTCCGCCCCATATCAAATGCAGCCTGTCCCCCATCAAATGCAGCCTGTCCCATATCAAATGCAGCCTGTCCCATATCAAATGCAGCCTGTCCCCCATCAAATGCAGCCTGTCCCCCATCAAATGCAGCCTGTCCCCCATCAAATGCAGCCTGTCCCATATCAAATGCAGCCTGTCCCATATCAAATGCAGCCTGTCCCCCATCAAATGCAGCCTGTCCCCCATCAAATGCAGCCTGTCCCCCATCAAATGCAGCCTGTCCCCCATCAAATGCAGCCTGTCCCCCATCAAATGCAGCCTGTCCCCCATCAAATGCAGCCTGTCCCCCATCAAATGCAGCCTGTCCCCCATCAAATGCAGCCTGTCCCCCATCAAATGCAGCCTGTCCCCCATCAAATGCAGCCTGTCCCCCATCAAATGCAGCCTGTCCCCCATCAAATGCAGCCTGTCCCCCATCAAATGCAGCCTGTCCCCCATCAAATGCAGCCTGTCCCCCATCAAATGCAGCCTGTCCCCCATCAAATGCAGCCTGTCCCCCATCAAATGCAGCCTGTCCCCCATCAAATGCAGCCTGTCCCATATCAAATGCAGCCTGTCCCATATCAAATGCAGCCTGTCCCATATCAAATGCAGCCTGTCCCATATCAAATGCAGCCTTACATTACAGTTAATAAGCGGTGGGGGGGGGGGGGGGTTGGGGCCAGTGCTGCCGAACGAGAGACAAATAGATCACTTAGCTCAGCTGTGTGTGTTGTCCTCCAGGCTCCTTGTGTCTTCTTCCACTGGTCTGCTCCGTCCTCATACTTCAGAGAGAAAACAGGAAGTGATGTCTTCAATCTTCTCCTGCCTTGGTGTAGCTTCAGCCAATCAGGTTACCAATAACAAGAATTCGGGAACCTGATTGGCTGAAACGGCCATCAGTCTTATTTAAGGGACAAAGTGGGCTGCGTTCCTTAGATAGACTTCCGAGAGTCGGAGGGCTGTACTTGGAAAGCCAATCAGAGCCAGTGGCTCTGATAGGCACTTCCTCTTAGCCAACCAGCTGCCGTTATTCATGTAATCGGCGCCCTAAGTTCCGGTTATATGAATAGAGTCCAGAGGCAGCTGGCAACAATAATAACATACATTCATGAATACATGAATGTATGTTATTTGCGAGAGAGGGTGGCGCTGCAGCGCCCTCTATAGACGGCTGCCACAACTGCAGTAAAAGTTAAAGTAAAATGACAGAAGTAAAATAAAAATTCTTAAAGGGCCCGTTTTGTTTTTTGTTTTTTTTCGTGACTACAGGAGGGGGGGGGGGGGCGGCGCCCCGGGCGCCCCCTATGGACGGGCCGCCACTGTCCAGAACATACTAAAGATGACGGACTTCTATGGTGCCGTTTTACACGATATCTTACAAAATACATTAGAATAAGGAATATCTGGCGCAATTAGAATTTCTCTAATTGTACAAATCTCAAATCTAAAAGTTTATTTTGTTAAAGTGGTAGTAAACTCAATCAATCACAGTGCTGGAGCGGCGATACCCGGAAGACACGCTGAAGCAAGAGGACATCTTCCTCGGCGTGGACCAGGTAAGTTCCCCACACCTCGTTCCAAGGTAAGTATTTCATAATGAGCTAGTATGTGGTGCATACTAGCTCATTATGGCTTTTGCTTTTCAGGTGTATATAAAAAAAAACGGGTTTACTACCGCTTTAATATACTGGGTAATTATAACCTATATTAAATAAAGAAGTGTACTATTAACAGATAGTGGTATGCATTGGGCCATATAAATTGTTTTAAAAGTAATATAATGCCTAATTTTAAATGAAAGGAACATTAAAAACTGGAAGAAAGCACTTTACATGAAAGAGAAGACTTTTTTGTAAGGCAATGCTAAAAGCAAAGTTTGTGAATTATGTAAATTACAGCCCTTTATTATTACAGTTTACCTTTAAAGTGGATGTAAACCTGATTCCTGAAATCTGAGCTGGGCACATATATCTGCAGTGTTTTGTTATCTCTCTTCAAAGCCCTGTGTCCCGTAGCTGTCTCCTGTTCTGTTCCTTCTGCTATCAGCCTGATAACTCTTGACAAGTTCTCCGTCACATATGATAAAAACAGCCAGAGTTTTGTTTTGGGGAGGATGCTATAAATAGATTAGCAGCATGCTGAACTATTCAACAATCAGCTCTGAAAGTCTCTACCTTTGAGGAGAGGGGATGTGTGCCTAATAAGTGTACAAAGTTCCACACAGGGTCATTGAGAGTATACCATCGTAAAGCTGTGTTGTATAACTTCAGTTCGATTTTTTTTTAAATACAGTGACAAATACTGTAGTAGCCAACTTTAAATAAATTAGGTATTTAAAGGGGTTGCAAAGGTAAAAAAAATTCCCTAAATAGCTTCCTTTACCTTAGTGCAGTCCTCCTTCACTTACCTTCGATTTTGCTTTTAAATGTCCTTATTTCTTCTGAGAAACCCTCACTTCCTGTTCTTCTGCTGTAACTCCACATGGTAATGCAAGGCTTTCTCCTTGGTGTGGAGTGTCGCGCTTGACACCTCCCCTGGAATACAGGAGAGTCAAGACGCTCTCCAAGTTGCAGATAGAGAAAGGAGCTGTGTGTTAGTGGGCGTCCTGACTCTCCTGTAGTACAAGGGAAGGGGCGAGCACGACACTCCACACCTGGGAGAAAGCCTTGCATTACTGTGTGTAGTTACAGACAGAAGAACAGGAAGTGAGGATTTCTCAAAAGAAATAAGGACATTTAAAAGCAAAATCGAAGGATGAGGTAAGTGAAGGAGGACTGCACTAAGGTAAAGGAAGCTATTTAGGGGATTATTTTTTTTACTTTTACAACCCCATTAACAGTGCCTGGGGTCCAGTGCCATCTTCCCACAGCCAATCCTGGTTACAGCTCCTGGTCACTGGTTTTGCCACAGTTGGCTCCCCACTGTGCATGCGTGAACTCTCACATCGCTTTTGTGACATGTGGCATGTCCCAGGAGGCTGTGGGAGGGGGCAGGGCAAGGGACGCCATCCTCGCCTAGGTGTAAGACTGTGGAACCAGTGGGACTTTACTTTTTAATTGATGTTCTGCTTTACTATGAATGGTGGCTTATAAGAAACACCCCAGTACAGGTATTAGAATTTACAGCAGACAGACTGTGTGCAAGAAGCAGCAATGACGATGTTCCAAAATCATCAGATTACAGACAACAGGGAGTAGGGTGGACTGGAAGTCTACAGTAATGTCTGGAAGAAGTGGCATGCTGAATATGAGCGTTCCATGGACAATTATGGTAGTACATAATCAACTATAGTCTAAAAAAAAGACAATGTTCTAAATGCAGGAAGAACTTTTTTCTGACATATAAAGGAAAAACCACATTTTGCTAAAATGGCATGTTATTTTGTAAGTTAACTTCTTTTACAAATATAGAGCTATGCAAGGGATTAATTCTTCTCAGTACAACAATAAAACGAATTATGGAATAGTAAGGCTAGCCATAAACACTTAGATTTTTGACAGTGTGGATAGAGGAGGCTCTCCTGTCAGATACAGTCATTGTTTGGCCAATAATATTGCACCCGGTTACCTTGATTTTTTTCAACTGGGTGATGCTGACAGGGACACCCATGGCTCGAATTTGTTAATTTAGTAGGAATCGGTCATAATTAGATTAGAGTATGGCTAACTTAAAGTAGCGCTTAAATCTAAATGTTTATTACCATAAAAGAGAAGTATAGGTTTTTTCATACTTACCTTTTTTAAAAGAGCATCAGACCCATGCTGCAGCTGTCCCCCAGTATCTCTGCACTGAGAACCGAGCCACCAAACATCGCCAATGGCTTGGTTCTCACACCTCCCCGAGCGCAGAGATGCTGCCTGCCAGTCAGCATCTCTCCTGATCCTCTGCGCTCATTGGAGCGATGAGCTGTGGAGCTGCGGGAAGCAGCCGTCTCAGTGGCTTGTTGAGCCACAGAGACTGCCATCAAGGCAACTGGTGGATCTAGACTTGGGAAGTCGGGACGAGGTGCTGCCTCGACTGATGGCAGCGGAGAGCGGACTTCAGACCGCTATCCACTAAAAACGGGTCACTCCTGTGACCCAGAGAAGAAGCCAGGCCTAAAAAGCTCAGGCTGTACATCACCTTTAATGGATTCTCTGCATTGAATAAAAATGCCCCACAAATTGTCCTGCCGTCCACCAATCCTAAACACCAGGTGTGGCTTACTGGCATTGGCACAGGAACCAAATAAGGTTACCATTACATATAGTACAAGTTTTCTAAAGGTTAACTGGAACTTTACATACGCATTTGAAATGCATACAGTATCTCACATTTTTGTAAATATTTAATTCTATCTTTTCATGTGACAACACTGAAGAAATTACACTTTGCTACAATGTAAAGTAGTAAATGCACAGCTTGTATAACCGTGTAAATTTGCTGTCCCCTCAAAATAACCCAAAATACAGCCATTAACGTCTAAGCCGCTGGCAAAAAAAGTTTGTACATCCTTAAGTGAAAATGTCCAAATTGGGGCCAATTATCCATTTTCCCTCCCCGATGTAAAGCATGGTGGTGGGAGCATCATGGTCTGGGGGTGGCATGAGTGCTGCTGGCACTGGGGAGCTACAGTTCATTGAGGGAACCATGAATGCCAACATGTACTGTGACATACTGAAGCAGAGCATGATCCCCTCCCTTCGGAGACTGAGCCACAGGGCAGCATTAAAACATAACGACCCCAAACACACCTCTTGCTAAAGAAGCTGAGGGTAAAGATGATGGACTGGCCAAGCATTACTCCAGACCTAAACCCTATTGAGCATCTGCAGGGCAGCCTCAAATGGAAGGTGGAGGAGTGCAAGGTCTCTAACATCCACCAACTCCGTGAAGAACTCCATTGGCAACCTGTGAAGCTCCGGAGAACTTCATGCCCAAGAGGGTTAAGGCAGTGCTGGAAACACAAAATATTGACACTTTGGTCCAGTTTGGACATTTTCACTTAGGGGTGTTAGTCACTTTAGACATTAATGGATGTGTGTTGTTATTTTGCTGGGGAAGCAAATTGACATGGTTATACAAGCTGTACACTCACTACTTTACATTGTAGCAAAGTGTCATTTCTTCAGGTGTTCTCACATGAAAAGATAATAAAATATTTACAAAAATGTGAGGGGTGTACTCACTTTTGTGCGATACGATATATATGCATACTATTCTAGCTTTTAAAGAATTTGTAATTCTCTCCAGCCAGTCTTGCGATTCACACACCTTTTCCACATTGTACTGGTCTTAGGGGTTGATTGATTAAAGGGCAAATAGACTGTAAACTGAAAACGCAGGGACATTTGCTCCATAACTTAGTAAATGAGGTGAAGGTACACTTTGTAAAGAATACCCTATTACATGCAAAAAATCTTTTTTTTTTTTTTTTAAATGCATGTTTGCTTGCACATGATTGGATAATGGAAGTCTGTAGAGCGCCACCTTATTTACCAAGCTATTTGACTTTAGTAAATCAACCCAACTGTCATTACATATTTTCAAATTACAGCATCTTATTTAAGGGATCTGTCCTGCTGCCCTTGCTACTGAACTCTGCTCTGATGCTAAGGAATCATCTTCTGAAATCCACATTGTACCTCCTTGGTACCCCAAAACTCTCAATAGTTTCTTCTGCTGACATCTGTGTATCTACTGTATCTTGAAATGTGTGGAGGTCAGAGAAAGGAACCAGTGAAACCAACACTCCCAGAAGTGTTGTTTTGGTGAAGACTTCAGCAGAAGATTTCCCAGCATTAGAGCTGGGTATGGCAGCGCGGACACATAGAAACCTGAGTATGTCCCATCTGTTTTCACAGACATGGCTAACATAATTTTTTTTTATATAGCTGTAGGGTTGCTTTAAGTACAGTAGAATATTGATGGTATACAAGAACAATTTGAATGCCAAAAACACCCACATCAAGTTTATAAGAAAAAACAAAACCCTGCTAGGTATAAAATTATGACATTCCCTTAAACATTTAAGATACACAATACAAAAGAAGTCCTGTGGTTATCTTTAGTCTTGTTATGTTTGAAGCTATTCCAAAGAAATTCAATTGTATATTCTTTTAAAAGTGAATGAATACATAATAAAGGCATTGAAGGCAGTTTGGAACATCTCTGAATACCATAAGTGAATGGAACTAGAGACAGAAAATAGTTTTGATAATAGAATTCGCAGTTGAGGGCAGACCATATATTTTGAATTTAGATATGTTAGGCTTGTTTAAAGCTGGCCATAGACGGATCAAAATTTTGATCCCTGTGTGGCCACTCCCGACCAACACGCTTTGTTTCTCAATCAGCAGCTGCAGATCAATGTATTCGGACCCCGGAGAGTCCCACTGACAGAATAAAATGTCTTAAGCAGGGGGGATTCACTTGTACTTCCCATTTTCTTTCTTTAATTACATTTGGTGCACATATTGACATTGATATACAATATATTGTCCTACTAGAAGTTTCTACTTCAGCTATTTTGAACAGTGGGATATGTCATAGGATGCTATATTATGATTATTCTTTGCTGTGCCTATGTAATATAAAATGTCATTAAACAAACAAACACTGATTGAAGGTAACATCTCATCCAAGTCAGTCTTGGGGTGAGGGAAGGCATCCCCGCTGGGAGAACTCTGATTATTGTTAGCGGCTATAACAGATAATAACAGGTAAAATCCGGCAGGCTTGTTGCACCCAAGTTGATCGATCGTTCCTGCTGAACTGGTTGAGATTCAAACCATTTATGGCTGGTCTTGAATCCCTTTCACAAGGGTGTTCTGGCATTCTGTTTTTGACCCATAATTACACATCAAATACAAACTGCAATGTATCCCTAGGGCTAGATAGATGTTAGCCAACGTGTGTCTGTCTATAATCACCCACATCCAGGTCGGTTCAAACTCATTGGGCTGAGTGTAATAAATTTGCACGTTTCCTTACATTCAGTCAGACATGGGGATTACATGGGTCCCTTTTTCCTTCATCAGAACAAGGAAAATTCAGAATGGACACATGCCACATTATGAAAAAAAAAAAAAAATTAAAGGGGCCTTAGGACTGGTTATTAAATTTGTTTACATAAAAGGAAACTTGTTTATAGTATTGGTTTAATATAAGGCCCCTTTCACACGATCGGACCGTTCAGGTCCGCCTGTCAGTTTTGACGGCGGACCTAAACGGCTCTCCATGCAGTCCTATGGAGCGTCGGATGTCGGCGGAGACATGTCCGCTGACATCCGACCCGATCCGCCAAAATCAGACGGATTGCGATACGTCCCCATCCGTCCATGGCGGATCGAAACGGGCAAGATCTAATGAAAATAGACATGCTGTGCTTTTTCATCAGATCTCCCCATAGGAGACAGCGGCGCTGCACAAGCCCCTCCCCACTCAGTGAGCAGAGAGGGACTTGTCATCCTTCGGCTCAGCGGAAAGATCTCACGCTGAGCCGGCGGAGTCCGCCTGTGTGGAAGAGGCTTAAGGCACAATTTCACAGGTAATTAGTTGATCACAAAATGGGGTTAAAGGGGCTGTAAAGGTAAAATTGTTTTCCCTAAATAGCTTCCTTTACCTAAGTGCCAGCCTCCTTCACTTACCTCATCCTTCGATTTGGCTTTTAAATGTCCTTATTTCTTATGAGAAATCCTCACTTCCTGTTCTTCTGTCTGCAACTCCACAGAGTAATGCGACACTTTCTCCCTGGTGTGGAGTGTCGTGCTCGCCCCCTTCCTTGAGGGGGCGAGCAGGAGTGTCAGGACGCCCACTAACACACAGCTCCTTTCTCTATGTGCAATGTAGAGAGTGTCCTGACTCTCCTGCTTGCCCCCTCCCCCTCAAGGGAAGGGGCGAGCACGACACTCCACACCAGGGAGAAAGTGTTGCATTACTGTGTGGAGTTACAGACAGAAGAACAGGAAGTGAGGATTTCTCAGAAGAAAGAAGCAAAATGGAAGGATGAGGTAAATAAAAGGAGGACTGCACTAAGGTAAAGGAAGCTACTTAGGGGAAAAATAAATTACCTTTACAACCCCTTTAAGGGCATGCATTTACCTATCAAACATTCTTTGTAGAATATTTATATATTTTTTGTCCCCAAGATTATCATGTTGTCTATGTTATCTATAGTAACTAATCATTTTAAATCTTGTGCTTCTTTAAAGAAAAAAACGAACCCCTAGTTGATTGTTGTAGAACACACTTCTCACTACCCTTCCTCTTGTCTTCACAATGCTTGTGTCCAGGTGACAGGCTTCTTTCCTTTTTGTACAGTGTTTTCTCTTTTACAGGTTCCACTTGTCAGCATCTACTATAAAAACTATTATGCTCTTACTTTGAATATAAATTCCCTTACACATTCAGCTCTAGGTTATCAAAAGCATGCCAAAACTGGGTTTAAACATATGCTGTAATTATCAACACACTTAGTCTAAATAAAGGAAGTTTTTTTTTATGTCTAAGGAAATCTTTCAAAATCATTTAATCATCACCTATTCTCTGAAACGCGTGCCTGTTTTTTTTGTTTCTGAAGCAGAACACTCAGAAAAGTGAACTTTTCAACAATGTTGTAATGTGAAAACTGTTCCATTTGCTGGGTGATGATTTGGCAATTTATTTGCTCCCACGGCTCCTTCTATTTGATGAAAAGATATGAATAGCTAATTAAATGAAAGTGCTGCTAATCTGGGCTCTACTCACAGGAGAACAGACACAGAACACCAACTTACAAGCAATATGCTAAATTCTCGACATTTATGCGCACGTGTGGAGACTCTGAAGACTATATATTACAGGTTTTATTTATGGATTTAGAAGGGATAGTTCTGGGATTGAAAATGATCTCACATTTATGCCCTGTCACATACATCAAATGAGTTGTGATGATCAATGAGCGTGAGCCTAACCTGTGGCCCTTTGGTACTTGCTGTGTTAGTGCAAAATATTCCTTAGGATAGCTTACGAGTTCCATTCTTTGATCTTACTAAGGCTTTGTTCATTTAGCCACTTTTTCAAAAAGGGCTTGTGTTGTGTTTATTACATTTTTTGGTGAATTAGTAGCAGTGCTATGAAATTTGCCTTTAGTTCTACTCTAACATTGCCAACCTCATTGCAGCCCCTGAAGCACTGACAATTGGAGCAGATTGAAAAATGGGTGACAAGAGGTCAGAAAATAAGGGACTTGACCCAGTGCACCATTTCTATGCAGAAAAAGATCTCCCTGAAGACAATTGATGATGGTCTCCAAGGAAATTCCAGGATATAAGGTTTAAGGAATTAATTAATCTGTGTAGAATTGTAAGACCAATATCTAACCACCATTGATATGCCCTAAAAAACGGTGAAGGCGAACCCTGGCTCTTCAGATGTTTTGGAACTACATTTCCCATGATGCTCATGTACTCTGCAGTGTAGTTGAGTATCATGGGAAATGTAGTTCCAAAACATCTGGCGTGCCAAGATTCACCATCACTGCCCTAAGACTGTACACAGCGGGATGTCAGCAAGTCCCGGCCGAGACATTCACAGCCCAGACAAATCAACACAATGTTCTGTACAGAGAATGATCTCTGCAAAGCAGGGATGAGAAACCTAATCTACTAGTAAAAGCAGCACACTTCCCACATATTACACAGTTAGGCACACATTTAACCCCTTGATCGCACTAGATGTTAACCCCTTCCCAGCCAGTGTCATGTATAATATCACTAATCACTGTAATAATGTCACTGGTGATGTCAGTGGCACTTACTCAGTTTCCTATGGTGTCACTTAGTGTCAGATGGCCTGCCGCACTATTGCAGTCCCATTATAAGTCACTGATCACCAATCATTAGTTGTATAAAAATAAAAAAAATCCAGTCTATATAAATCATAGTTCGTAGGCGATATAAAACTTTCATGCAAACCAATTAATACACTTTTGGGATTTTTTTTAAATCAAAAACATGTAGCAGTATACATTAGATATGTTTTGAAACAAAGTAAAAAAATATATATATTTTTTTATGTTTTTTTTTTTTGTGGTGATTAAATACAACCAAAATAAAGCTCTATTTGTGTGGGAAAAAAAAGATATACATTTTGTTTGGGTACAGCACTGCATGACCGTGCAATTACCAGTTACACTAGCGCAGTGCTAAATAGCAAAAAAGGGCCTGGTCATGAAGGGGGTAAAATCTTCCAGAGCTGAAATGGTTAAGAAGATAAACTCCAGATAGCATTAACATTCAATGCATAGTATGTGTTACCATGCATTGTGGTTTGCTGCAACATGGGTGCTTTGGGATGCAAAGTTTTATGAATGACACCACAACTGCATGTTAAAAATCCCAGATCTGAATGGGCCGTTAAAGAGGAACTAGCTCACATAATTTGGAATAAAAGCATCTTTGCCATTCTGAAGCTTCCCTCCAACCACTTTGCATATTATTCTAAATATACTGTACTACTAAAGCTGCAGAAATCTCCCTCCACTGAGTCTGGCTGCATTTTAACTGTTGGGCAGCTGAAGCTGCTGCCTGTTCACAACCTGGATTTACACAGACACTCCTCCAGCTCTCATTGGCCCTCTTATAACTCATCCCCTTCCCTTCCTGGCAAACTCTCAGAGAGAGAGAGCTGTGCATGTCGTCATAAGCCTAGGAATTTTTACCAGACAAGAAACAGGAAGTGGGCTGTATAAGGTATTAATGGCAGAAAAAAAAGTTTTACTATCCAAAGTTAAAACAACAAGTGCAGAAGATTTAAAGAGAGATGAAAAAATAACTGAAGTTCCGCTTTAATGACATAAAAAAAAAAAAAAAAATTCAATTTGCAAAAAGCTATGGATTTGTTTTAAAAGAAAAAAAAAAAATCAATCAGAGTACACAGTAATTGGAGCAATACAATTTTCAGTTCATTTAACTGCTTGCTGACCAGCTGCAGCAGTTATACGACGGCAGGCCGGCTCTGCTGGGCGAGAGCACGTAGCTATACGTCACCTCGCCCAGCAGCCAATAGGGGCGCGCCCGACTCCAGACATTTTTGGGACCATTCACATTTACACAGCGATTAGTGCTATAAAACTGCACTGATTACTGTGTAAATGTGACTGGCAGGGAAGGGGTTAGGGGTGCAACGGATCAAAAAAATCACGGATCGGATCGATCCTCGGATCAGGAGTCACGGATCGGATCATTTTCGGATCAGCAAAAAAAACAAAAAAAATAACAAATCTTGTTACACCCACCTAATCACTATCCACCCCCTCCACCCTGGTGTACAGACATGCTCCCCAGGTGATGGTGTAGCTCCTACCTGCAGGTGCAGAGCTCACCGATGCGGTCTCCACATGTCTGCAGGCAGTTCCAGGTCTGTAGTGAGCGTGCTGAGGCGGGGAGGCGTGTCACGCTGTGCTCTGACAAGCACACGGGGTGGAGCAAGATGGCCGCCGCTCCGGAGCTAGTCCTAAGCCGGGGACTTTCCTACGGCCGAGGCTCCAGAGCGCTCCGCGGATCGCGTGGTGTGCCGATCCGAATGGGGTGACCCGTTCGGATCACGGATCGGTGACGATCCGTTGCACCCCTAGAAGGGGTTAACACTAGGGGGCGCTGAAGGGGTTAAATATGTTCCCTAAAGTGTGTTCTAACTGTTAGGGGGACTCACAAGGGGAGGAGACCGATGTGTGTTCCTCTGTACTGGGAACACACATCAGTCTCCTCACCGCTGACAGGACATGGATATGTGTATTTATACACACAGATCCATGGTCCTGCCGTGATTGCGGACAATCGCGGGTGCCCGGTGGACATCGCGGCCACCGGGCGCGCTTGCCCCCTAGCGGCCGGAAAAGCAAGGTCATATGACGTCCAGTCTGAAAGACAAAAGGTTCCTGCCAACGTCATTTTAATGACTCGGTAGGGAAGAGGTTAAAGAGCAACTGTCATCTCTGCCCCGCATTGGCTCCTCCTCTGACTCGCTGTTGACTTACCAACAGTCCCTTTTACTTTAATGGGATGGCTGGTGATGCAGCAGTGACAACAAGGTGAGGGACATGAATGCCCGCTAACAGGCGCTGCCATGATGGATCTAAAATGACAGGTGCTCTTTAAATGTAAGGACTTATTCTTGCTGGTAGTTAGAATCTTTAATAATTGCAAACAAAATGAAGGTTTCTTATTTAAAATAATAAGCTGTCAGGTTAGTAAAACAGTGGTATCAGAACAGATTCAATCATACAGTAGTGTACATAGATTTGCAAAACAATGGAATAAAGGAATATTCCTGAACTTTGTTTCATCTCATGGTTACTGTGAAATTGTGTGAATGCTTCAATGCAGTGCATGTTATGTCAGTTTGCAGAGCTTGGATTCATTGAATGAATTTACCAAAACTTTAAATATTGCCGAATATACATCATCATGCTACATAACCAAGCTCCATTTCATGCTGAATAAACTAAATGATTAATGTACCTTAAATAGAAAACTATCTTTAGATAGATTTTTATGCCAAAAGCATTTATTAAAATAAATTTGGCTAAAAATATATATATTTTTAATCATTGATTTATATCCACCCTGCTGCCAATCTTGTTAGAATAGCAGTCATCAGAGGGAAGAGCGTGAGCAGGATATGCCTTTGATGATCTCACACTGCAGATATGCAACTATGAAGCTACTGGTACAGCAGTGCCCATGCACTATAAAATGCCAGTCAGTTCACTTCATTTCCAGGGGATTCTTCCGGGTACAGCTCAGGCATAACTACTCTGGGTACTCCCTAAAGCAGGGGTGCCCAAACAGTGGTCCGCAGAGCCCCACTGACCCTCCTTCTCTGGTGTTGTGGGGTGGAAAGCCCAGATCACAGTTTTCCAACCCGCCAACCTTAGAGCATAAGTGTTCTGAATGAAGATGGTGGTAGAGGAAGCAAGCGGCTACACAGCAGAGCCGCATAAGCTGATGCTTGCTGTACAGCGTTGGCTCCTGTCACAAGCGGAGTGATACCAAAATGTTTTAACCTGATAGTTTGGTGGGCTTTCAGACAGTGCACCACACTTGCAGGATATAATGGAAATTTATGGCAAAGTACAGTTAACCCGCTGGAAAGCCAGAGGTGCACTGCACCCGCGCATCAGTGTGAAAGCAGCCTTAGACCCCTTTTCACACGATCAGTGGCCCCTCCATTCACCTCTATGGAGCAGTAGATGTAAACAAACTTGTGTCCGTTTAACACCCACCTACCTCTAATCCAACCTGCTAAAAAAAAAAAAACACACAGAAGGGTATTTGTCCCCTTCTATATGAGCGGACCAGAGGGCTCATATTGTGGCCCGCGACCAATTACCAAGTCGCTTTAGTGGCCCTTGCTCTTCAAAAGGTTGGGCACCCCTGCCCTAAAGGATAGCAAATCATCACTTTCTGTCTATGGGTCCACCATGTTAGCAGTTGTTGGACATGGTGTGCAGCAGACCTAAAACACACAAAAATGCAATTTGTCTATGACATGCAGATTTCTTTACAAGAGGTAAAGATTAAGTGCTGTGATTTTATTATAATACAGACACTAATGCAGCAGACAAAGCTGATCTTATCATGCGCTCCCTGCTTTAAGTAACACAATTCTTCAAGAAAGCCAGTGATAGACGTATGTAATGTTTCTCCTCTAATCCTCATAGATTGTAAGGCAGTAATAAAAACTGACAGCTCCAGATGCCGAATCCAAGGGAAGAGCATCTATTAGTTTACGCAGGATTATCTTAAACTACTTAACCTTCAGTATGGTAAATCCCCATCTCGCAATTGAGCACTACAGCAAAAATAATTCCCTTTCCTAGAATAATAGCACCCTGAAGCACGGCTCTTTTCAATGTCCTGAAAACCCAGCCCTGCATAAAACATGTACAGAGCTACAGTTTACTAGAAACAATTGGCATGTCATTGCGGTGCAATTAAATACTCATGGTTAAGCCCTGAAGAAGTAAAAGGCTACGTTACAATAAGTAAATAATTAGTTTATGAGTTCATGCATATAACTACCGAGTGTGTAAGTATTACATGGCTTTGTACGTTCCTTTGATCTCAATGCATGGAGCATGAAATTGTGTCTTTGGAATGCATGTCTGTTTGGGTGAAGAGGATGTTTGGAGAGAACGCGCCACATATACTTAAAAGTGAATAATGTCATAGCGTTTAAGATACACTGCCTGGTTTACCTGAAAAAGAAATCACACACACAACTGTGGCAATGTATATTTTTATTAACATGTATGCAACAGTATAGATCAGCCTTTTTCATCCAGGGTGCCTTGGCAAAATGCCTAAAAACATATCTAAAATTGTATACAAGCCAGCGGGTGGATGAAACCTGCCTTTTAGTTACACAAAGCCACAGGTTTTCATTATGCATCATTACAACCTTCTAGACACTGGTATCCTAACAACCAATGACATCATCAGTTAATACGGAAAATGTCTGTTGCCTCCACAGTAGAGCAGCACCATTCTGGGAAAAATGAGAATCGCGATTCTTTTGCATAAAATGAAGATCACGATTCTCAAAAATGTATTTATTTAAAGTTATTTTTAACACAAAACAGAGCTTATTGTGCTTAAATACAGTATATGTAAATCTGAAGGACTGTTTACATCTTAAATTTTACTTTACATGCTTGCTAATGTGACAGAACACCTCCGATTTTCACATTTAACTAAATGTGAAATTCAGAGGTGTTCTGTCACATTAGCAAGCATGTAAAGTTTGCTGCTGCTTTTAAAATTTAACATGTAAACAGTCAGATTTACATATACTGTATTTAAACACATAAGCTCTGTTTTGTGTTGAAAATAACTGTGAAATCTAAAACTCCGTTGGGTGTAACAAGATGTTTGCTTGCCCCCTTCTCACTAACATTACTGTGCAGGAGTGTGGGGTGGACCCAAATGGCGGCGACAAAAGGTCACTTCCTGATGAGACAGCCACCTGTAACACTAGTCAGTACCAGTGTGCAAATGTGCATTTGCTTTGGAAGAATAAATCGCCTCCAATGTGGGTGTCCTTTGTGCGGATGTCGCTGTATTATGTAAAACTATTAAAATTGTTTTTACATTTTAGAATGGGGTGCATCGAGACTGTCCATCATTTTAAAGGGTGCCTTGAGATTAGGGCTGCAACTATTATTTTCATGGCCGTTTATTGTTTAGATTAATCGGATAATAGCCTTAAAAAAAAAAAAAAAAAACTTTACACTTTTTTGGGCCAATTTGTTGTTGGGCAGATTACAAAACACAAATTGCCACAAAAACACATTTCATGCTTTTCTGCAGCTTCTCCATTGTAGTATATTGAACCAAAAAAACAAAATAGCACCGTTTTGCACTAAAAAGTCCGCGCCCTTTCCAAATACGCAGCAGCTGAAAAAAAAATAATGGATGTGAACGTGTCCCATAGGTAAACATGTAAATGAACTGTAGTGTGTTTCTGCAAAAAGCACAAAAAAACACAGGTGTGACCCCGGCCTGAGATGTTTAGTAACATAATAAGGTTAAAAAAAACCAAAAATAAGTACAAAAAGAGCAAAGGATCGCTACTGTAAGAGCCGGTTCACACTGGGGCGACTCGTCAGGCGACTATTCAATAGAACCGTTCTAATAGGAGCGACGCAAGTCGGTCCGACTTAGAAAAAGGTTCTTGTACGACTTTGGGGGTGACTCAGGGCGACTCGCATTGACTTCTATACAGAAGTAATTTTGCAAGTCGCCTCTGAAGTTGTCTTCAGGTCGCCTTGCCGAGTCGCCCCAAAGTCGTGCCGCCCCAGTGTGAACCGGGTCTAAGGGGTTCATTTTTTAACTGTGGGACAGTGAATGTAATATTTACATTAGCGATTTGCACTATAAAGGGCTCATTTTAGTTGTTTTAACCCCATTATGTTACTGGCCGATAAATCGATTATGAAAATTGTAATCGATTAATTTCATAATCGATTAGTTGTCGATTAATCGATTAGTTTCGGCCCTACTTGAGATTGTCTATAATTTTAAAGGGTGCCTCGACTGAAAAAAGGTTGAGAAATTCTGGTATAGATGAATGAACATGCCTGCTGAAAGTTGAGCATTGAGTGAACTATTTAAAAAACTCCTGAATCGTTTCCATTTAATATACTACAATTGTATTGATTACTGAATTACTTTTCATTTCAGAGACAGAAGTATTTACATACAAATTTGAAGTCAGAAGGCACTTTTAATAAACCAGAATGAACGGCGATGATGCCAATTTCAGCACTGGTCTCTTTTTTTTACAATACCGCTGTCTAAAGTTAGCAGGCAGTTTAAGAGCAACATTATTACTGCTGGTGTACATGTAAAAGTATCTTAGGGACCTTCACTCAATGTGAGTAAGATTTTAACACCTATGCACTTTTGCTGAGCTAAAAAGCAAATTTCCAGCATGACAAAAGTGCATCAAAAGTATTTACTGTGAAATCACATGTACCTTCTTACATCTTTGCTCTGCATTTTTTTTAAATGCCCTCACTTGTGCTCTGTGATAAGAGCGGACAAAAAAAAAATATGCATATTTCACAGAAATCAATGGAAGCACGGCAAACATGCAACATGTTCCATTTTTTGCTCACATGTCCAGGAAGTGATGTCATATGTCTAGAAAACACATCATAATCGCTACGCTGAAATAAAGTACAATGCATTAAAAACATTACTAAAAAAGCGCCAAAACATGCTATGCGTTTTTATGTGCTATATAGTGTGAAAATCAAAGAAGCACTTTATTAGAGAAGTATGCAAGCCCTCACCTTGTAAAGCAACCCATTCAGTTTAAAATAGAAATGTAAGACAAAACATTTGTGTATAGCAAAAAAAAAAAAAAAAAAAAAAAAACACATTATACAGTTAATACTATTTTTTATAAAATGATCATATTCCCTTTGTTCTCAGCTGCATAAGAGCTGGAGGAGAGGAGAAACAGCAGCATATTGAATAGGACTGAAACAACTAATCGATTAATCGACAACTAATCGACAACTAATCGATTATAAAAATAGTAATCGATTAATTTCATGATCGATTAATCACCCAGTAACATAATGGGGTTTAAAAAAAAAAAACACAGCCCTTTATAGTACAAAAAGCGCAAATTGCTACTGTAAATATTACTTTCACTGTCCCACAGTACAAAATGAACCCCCTTACAGTAGCGACTATTTGCTCTTTTTGTACTAATTTTAGTTTTTTTAACCCCATTATGTTACTAAACGTCTCAGGCTGGGGTCACATCTGTTTTTTTGGTGCTTTTTGCAGAAACACACTACAGTTCATTTACATGGTTTCCTATGGGACACGTTCACATCCATGATTTTTTGCTGCGTATTTGGAAAGGGCTAGGACTTTTTTTAATGCAAAACTATGTTGTTTTGTTCTGTTTGTTCAATATACTTCAATTGAGAAGCTGCATAAACACATTTAATGTGTTTTTGCAGCAATTTGTGTTTTTTAATCTGCCAAAAAAATTGGGCAAAAAAAATGTAAAAATGTAAATCGGCGCAAAATCACCTTTTTTTTTTTTTTAAGGTTATTAATCGATTATTCGATTAATCAAAACAATAATCGGCCAACTAATCGATTATGAAAATAATCGTTAGTTGCACCCCTAGTATTGAACCTTCCAGTGACAGGCTGTGCGGGGGGGGGGGTTAACCACCTCAGCCCTGGAGAATTTGGCTGCCGCTTTAACTGATAATTGCGCGGCTGTGCGATGTGGCTCCCAAACAAGATTGACATCCTTTTTCCCCCCACAAATAGTGATTTCTTTTGGTAGTATTTGATCACCTAAGCGGTTTTTATTTTTTGCGCTATAAACAAAAAAAGTGTAAATTTGGAAAAAAAAGCAATATATTTTACTTTTTGCTATAATAAATATGCCCAAAAAATATATATAAAAACAAACAAATTTCTTCCTCAGTTTAGGCCGATATGTATTCTTCTACATATTTTTGTTAAAAGAAAAAAAAAAATCGCAATAAGCGTATATTTTTTTTTATTTTTACTAGCACTGGCGGCGATCTGCGATTTTTATCGTGACTGCGACATTATGGCGGACACATCGGACACTTTTGACGCCATTTTGGAACCATGGTCATTTACACAGCAATCAGTGCTATAAAAAATGCGCTGATTACTGGGTAAATAAAGCTGGCAGGGAAGGGGTTAACCACTAGGGGCTAGGAAGGGGTTAAGTGTGTCCTAGGGAGTGATTCCAACTGTGTGGGGGCTGGGTTACCAGTGACATGACATTGATCACTGCTCCTGATGACAGGGGGCAGCAGGTCACTGTCCTGTCACTAGGCAGAAAAGGAAAATGTCTTGTTTACATAGGCAACTCCTTGTTCTGCAGATCCGTGACACGATCGCGGGACATCGAGTCACAAAGGAAGCAATACAAAGAGAACAGGAGACATTATCATACAAGTACATGGTACAGCAGGCACATATCAGGAATATCACACGTTGGGTTTGCATACTCTAAGCTGGGCACACAATAGTAACATTTTGTATGAACATTTGTATGAAAATTCTCCTCAGAACATTCGTAAAATGTTATTTCTTGCCATCACTGCATCAACTAATTTCATTCTAAAACACTTAAAATTAAATTTAGTCTATTTGAATGGGCTCCCTGATGTAATAAACAGGCTTCAATATGCAGGAGTTTTCATACGATTTTCCCAATGCATTATTGCTTGGGCCTACATTGGTTTTTATATACCTAGAACATCAATTGGCAAGTTATTTCAGATGAGATGAGTGTATACTGCTCACCCAGCTTGATCTGTAAAAGTAAATAATATGCTGAGTGTTATCATTTTTAGAATAGCGCAGTTCTCAGGAATGAGATTCTCCTTATGATGGTGATTTGAATTTCGGAAGGCTAGATGATATTTTCACAGCAGGACCCGGTCACATGAAGTTAAGCCCATGGGTCACAATGTACCACATAGCCATTTCCAAGTGCAGAAAATTACTATTTTTCACATGTTAATTACATTTTCATTTTTTTGCAACCATTATGTTAGTTTAAAGTTTTCATTTGGTTTGACACTGGGAATTACAGAGCTTCTACATCCTGACACATAAATAGAAGGCTGTTCTAAAGTCATGTTAACCCCCAAATTAAAGAGTTCATTCAAGCTGTCATTCCAGAAGGTTTTCCACCAAGCAATAATGTGCATGCATTTTAAACTGGGATGATCCAAGCAAATCATGTTTAACAAACAACCCGTGCCCAGACAATGCACACTATATTTACTTGTTACCACAAAAAAAAAAAAAAAAATCATCCGAGCTAAAAAATTTCTTTACTGGTACCACAAAAGATTACTGAACAAAATATCTCAAGTTTTATTTGTACAAATGTTAAAATGAGATGTGCTGTTTGTTTAGAAATTGACAAATGGGTATAATGACAAATACATATGCTGTACAATATTACTTTGTAATTAAAAAATGTTTTGCCCCTCTCGAAAAATATACACATTAATATACCAAACCTTTTCCTTATTTTTAGCATACAATGTTAAAGTGACTCCCCCCCCACCCCCACTAGCATGCATTCTTTCTTTTGGCTCGATTGAACACAGTATAGTCCCTTCGGAATCCATTCTTCCCACAATATTGCGATTGTTGGCTGTATAGTTTCATTGTTTTTATGATTAATCTACCCCTTTATAACAGGTAGGATATACATTTGAAACGATGTGCTTATAATATGAGCCTTTATCCTGAACTGTATGATCCAATATATCCCACTACAATTTCAGATCTTAATGTCAAGCCCCTTTCACACGGGGCACATCCTTTATTACAGGCTCAGCAGGGATCGATCCGTTGCTCCCCACTGAGCATGCAGATGACTAGTCCATCTCCACTCACTGTGCAGAGGGACCTGTCAGAGTTCCACTCTCCTCTATAGGGAGGTTGGATGAAAACGGATCCGCCTGTCCAATTTCAGCAGATCCCATCCGCCAGACGGATGAAAAATAGGACCACCATCCGTCTGGATTTGGCGAATTGGATTGGATAGTGGTGGATGTCAGCAGACATGTCATAGCGGACATCCGCCGCTCCACAGGGGAATGGAGTGTCCTATCAGGTCTGTATGAAAAAAAAACGACAGTCGGACCTGTTTGGACAGCAAGTGTGAAAGGGGCCTTAATGCCTGTCTTCCTGATGATTGGTCATTACATGTATTTGTCAATTTATAAACAAATGACAACTGTTTTTAAGATCTGTAAAAATTTGATTTGATATTTTAAAGTGGAACTTTAGTCATAAAATGAATTCCTGCTAGATGACTCAAGTCTGGCCCCTTTTGCAGGTACAGTAAAACCTTGGATTGCGAGCATAATTCGTTCCAGAAACATGCTTGTAATCCAAAGCACTTGTATATCAAAACATTTTTTTACAGGTTATAAAAGAGAAGGGAGGCACCTCTAAATGTAGCAATAAGTTGCTAAATGTTGTACCTTCATTAAATGTAACCATATTGCTACACTTAGAGGCTCCTCTCCTCTTTTTTATACTCAGTTGTGACATGACACTACTCTTATATCAAGACATTGCTTGTATATCAAGGAAACATTTATTAAAAAATGTTGCTTGTCTTTCAAAACGCTCTCAAACCAAGGTACTCTCAAACCAAGGTTTTGCTGAATAGATATGTAAAATATATATATATAAAAAAAAAAAAAAGTGTCTATACGGTTTAAAATCCAGTAATACACAATCTCACCCTGCTCTGCTTAAGTCCTGTACACACGATCGGATTTTAAAACAAAAATTGTCTGATGGACGCGTTGTTTCGGATAATCCGACCTTGTGTATGCTCCATCAGACAATTGTTGGCGGTATTAACGACAACAAATGTTGGCTATTCGTGCTCATCAACTGTCTGACAATAAATCTGTTATGTCGGAATATCCGATCATGTGTACACAAATCCGTCCGACTAAAATCCAAAGTACAAACACACATGCTCGGAACCAATGCTAAACATCAGACAACAACAATAGCAGAAGTTGCCCAAAGGTTGTCGGTAAAGAGCTGAAAAACCACGTGGTCTGGTGAATGTTGGCTGAAAATGTCTGTGAACTTATTTTTGCATACAGACGGCAGAACAACACCCTTCGAACAAAAATCCACTAAAAAAGTCAGATGGAAGTCCGATCGTGTGTATGAGGCTTTAGTCTACTATCTGCATAATATTTTGTCAAGACAAACATAATTCAAGTATTATAAAAGGGAAATGCTGGCAAATGAAAAAACACCACACAATTTACCCAGCACCTGCATTTATTTGAATTGTGTCATCTGTGTGCACCACAACTAGGTTTTCTACAAATACTTATATAACCAGAACGTGTTGGTCATAACTGAAAGGTACAATAAGATTAAAGCTGAAGGTCTTACACTTCTTTACCAAATCAAAAAGCCCTTGAACTCTTGCAGGAGAGTGGAAAGTGAACGGTTGTTCCCTCATTACACTGGAGCAAGACATTTGTTTTTCAATCAACTAACTCATGCCACTGCTGCAATGTCAGTAGTCATTGAAAAAGTAGCAATTGAATGACTCAAAACCATGAATGAAAGCGTTCAGCGAATGCCAAGACATGAAGTTCCTGCTTTCAAAACTACAATCCACCCAGAAATAATAAATGGAGCCTCACAGTTCCACCGGTAGAATGACATCATGGAGAGAGGTTTTCCCATGAGGTCACAGCTGCTATTTGAAAATAAGACCCAGCAGCATCTGCTGAATATTTAATCATCTGCTTACAGAACTTTGTGTTTATGCTGGGTATACCACAACATGTGTGTGAACAACAAGGACTCCTATATAACTTCCCTTGCTGTTCCCACTCCTCAAGCAAACTGATAACAGTCACAATCATAAACTCAAAAGTCATCTTTTCCTAAAGGTGTGTAACCTTTATTCACATCATCTCTGAACCAACATATGAACTGCTACTACATCCAGAACTAGAGGTCTTTCTCTGGCCGATATTAGAATTTTGGGAGGCCGATATAGGATGCCAATATTTGCGGCCGATTTTTCTTTTTTGTCAGGTGGCACTGGTTGCCACTGGCAGGTGGCACCTGCTTGGCACTGGCAGGTTTCACACTAAGATGATTTGTCAGTTTCACAGTTACACTATATGTAACTAAATGCAGAGAGACCAGCTGTCAAAATTCAGCAGTGATGTCGGGGGTGGGCAGGACTCAATGATTGGACTGCTTAAGAAAGGGGGCGGGGTCACATACACATAGTGCCCTGCCCAGATCCCATCGGCTGGTGCTTGAAAGCCGATGTATCCCACCCACCCCCGACTGAATTCTGACAGCTCCTTCCTCTCTGCATTCAGTTACAAATGTCGGTTTCACACACTGAGCAGCAAAGAACCGCTCAGTGTGTGAAACTGCCAGTGGAGTGTGGGGGAAGGGAGAAGTGCAGTCAGTAATTGGTCGAATTTGCACAAAAATCAGCCGATGCAGATTTCTTAATATATATATTGGCCTACCTCTATCCGATGTCGATTTCTTAAAATAATCTCACCGGTACTTGTGCTTGTTCTCACATTGTAATGTGATTCAGAAGATACAAGTGCTACATAAATCAACAGCAAATATACGTAGCAACAATATAAAACATGGACATTTTCTCAATATACACATATCCATTATCAGTACAGGGCTAATCAAATCATATATCCAAGTCCAGCTCACAAAATAAATTACATTTCTATTTGAGTCACACATACAGAACAGAAGAGGAGTGGTTGGTCAGCAATGGCTGCTCCACATTTCTTCCACACAGAATTCCTTTGATTTAGCTTCCTTTTACTTTTCTTTTTTTTTTTTTTTTTATATTTTATTTTGAAGGTTTCAAAAGAAAAAAAAGGTACAGAAAGGGATTGTGGTGCCGTGTAGCAGGAAGAATACAGGGTCTTTCTGAATTGTGTGATCTGTAAATTTCTGAATGATTGTCTCAATTGTTGTCCAAAAGTGTCGTAGTAGTGGGCAGGACCAGAAGATATGGAGGAGTGTCCCTTTGTCTGTCTGGCATCTCCAGCACTTGTCTGATGAAGTAGGGAAGAATCTGTGTAACTGAGGTGTATAATAACACCTTGTTAGAATCTTATAATTATAATTTGTTTCTTGATTTTTTATGCAGATGGCCTGCAAACATCAAATGTTTTTTCACCTTAATGCATAGGATGCATTAAGGTGAAAAAACATGATCCTTTTCAACTCCTTTAATTCAAATTGTACGTAAATGTAAACACTGTAATACATGGTATTTGTCAACAAAGAAATCATATGGAGCAGTTCACTACACAGAGAAATTCAATATTTCCACCTCGTCTGTGGATGTATAAAGGTAATATAAAACTCATGGATTCATCTGTCATGTCCAGGGATGAGAGAAATGTCAGGAGCACAAACATCTACAATGATTTTTCTAATACAGAACGATTTAAACAGGGACAGGTGTACAGGCCAAGGGTCAGCATAAATATGCTCTTTCATAGCAGACTCCTTTCACAGGAAGCTACACAGAAGGGAGAAGAGTGATGTCACCATGCAGTGGCATAGATAATTAGCAAATTTCACAGTCACTATAATTGCCTTGTCAGTTACAACAGTTCAGATATATTTATTAATTGTTCAGATGTGTTTATTGAAAATGTTAGGGTAGACATCCCCCCACAGATTTTTTTTTTATCAAGGTATACAGAAGAGCGCTAGATGTCACAGTTCACAGATATATTATTTCAGCTGTCTGACTGCACTTCCTCTTTACTGGAGTAACAGAATAGGATGTGGACAGTTCTAACAAACCAACCATGAGCTGAGGCCAAGTGGAAAACAGGATTGATTGTAATGAAAACTGCTCTTCTAGTCTGGAATTTGTCCCTGGCAGAGAAAGAAGGAACCTTAAAGGTCACTTTCTGTAAATCAGTAAGCTAAAAAATGAGGAAGAGAAGCATGTAACAATAAAGGCTATCAATATTTTACAGGGAGAAAACCAAAGTGTGTACAGATCAGCATACATCATGCAAGTTATCATTGTATATCATCACTGCATTTCATCAACATTTCAGTCTGTCAAAAAAACAAACACAAAAAAAATGAATGACCTTGAATGATCTGCAAGAGCAAAACTTGCAGATAAAAAGCATTTAAAAAAATACAGTATCAGTTGCAGAAAGCACATTGACTGTGGAGGGCTACATGATGATACGGTCACCTTACCCATAGAGAGCAATCCGAACCTCTTAACCACTTAAGCCCCGGACCAATATGCAGCCTAAAGACCCAAGGTGTTTTTACAGTTCGGGACTGCGTCGCTTTAACAGACAATTGCGCGGTCGTGCGACGTGGCTCCCAAACAAAATTGGCGTCCTTTTTTCCCCACAAATAGAGCTTTCTTTTGGTGGTATTTGATCACATCTGCGGTTTTTAGTTTTTGCGCTATAAACAAAAATAGAGCGACAATTTTGAAAAAAAAGCAATATTTTTTACTTTTTGCTGTAATAAATATCCCCCAAAAACATATATAAAAACATTTTTTTTCCTCAGTTTAGGCCGATACGTATTCTTCTACCTATTTTTAGTAAAAAAAAATCGCAATAAGCGTTTATCGATTGGTTTGCGCAAAATTTATAGTGTTTACAAAATAGGGGATAGTTTTATTGCATTTTTATTTTTTATTTTTTTTTTACTACTAATGGCGGCGATCAGCAATTTTTTTCGTGATTGCGACATTATGGCGGACACTTCGGACAATTTTGACACATTTTTGGGACCATTGTCATTTTCACAGCAAAAAATGCATTTAAATTGCATTCTTTATTGTGAAAATGACAGTTGCAGTTTGGGAGTTAACCACAGGTGGCGCTGTAGGAGTTAGGGTGCACCTAGTATGTGTTTACAACTGTTTGGGGGTGTGGCTGTAGGAATGATGTCATCGATCGTGTCTTCCCTATAAAGGGAATGACGCGATCGATGCGCCGCCATAGTGAAGGACGGGGAAGCCGTGTTTACACACGGCTCTCCTCGTTCTTCAGCTCCGGGGAGCGATCGCGACGGAGCGGCTATAAACAAATAGCCGCGCCGTGGTCCCGGATCGCTCCCCGAGCGGACCCGACCTCCGCATGTAGCGGGGGGGGTCCCGATCGGACCCCCCACCCGCTAATAGGCGAGGACGTACCTATACGCCCATGTGCCTGTACGTGCCATATTGTGGACGTATATGTACATGGGGTGGTCCTTAACTGGTTAATGTCTCCTTGTCTGTACTTCCTCCACACTCCTTCCTACATCACAGCTGGCACAGATGGCAGAGACCACTCCTTTCATCATGTAGCAGGGTTCTGGCCTTACAATTGAAGATGTGCTAACAGAGGAAAGTTAAACTGGGTACACACCATTAGGTCAGCTCCGGTTGGAGCCAATGCGCTATTGTGTTCCGACAGTGGGACGCACTCCGATCAGTGCTCTCTGCTATTGGCTGATCGGGAGTCGGACGGCTGCTGGTTTTCCAGCATGTACATCTGACAAACGGCTGGCTTCTGCTGAACCAGATGAGATTCAAACCTATGGCCGGCTTTACCCCCTAAAGGCCCGTACACACTATCGAATATTCTGACATGCTTTTTCGGATAATCCGACCGTCTGTATGCTCCATGGGACAATTGTCGGAATTTCCGACAACAAATGTTGGTTGTGCATGCTCTCAAATTGTCCGACAACAGATGTGTTATGTCGCATCATCCAATCGTATGTATACAAATCCGTCGGACTAAAATATAAAGTACAAACACGCATGCTCAGAAGCAACCATAAGACATTAGCAGAAGTTGCCCAAAGGGTGGTGCTAAAGAGCTGAAAAACCACGTAGTACATCTAGTACGCCACTACGTTCGTGTTTGTTGGCTGAAAATGCTGTGTGTATGCATACCAAGTTCACGGAAAAACGCAAGTCGGGCAAAAATCCACGGTTTTGTTCAATGGAAGTCCGATTGTGTGTACGAGGCTTTAGGCTTCATGTACACTAGCCTTTGCTGGCAGCTCCTAAACTTGAATTTGGAGCTTTTGGCCCTTTTTTGTCAGAGCTCCTAAACTCAACTCCATCAAAGTCCATGTGTCAATGTACACATAGGCTTTTAGCAGAGTTTAGGAGCTGTAGTGTTTAGGTGAGCTTCAACCTCCCTCTTCTGAACGTGGAAGGATCCTGTTCAGGATAGGAATGTTTTGACTGCCGGCCACAGGAAAACGCAAACCACGGCAAAAATGCGATCTTGCAGTAGTTGCATATTCCAGTGGCCTTAGTAAATGTAGGCTAGTGAACATGAAGATTAAATCAGCATTAACCTTTTAATCCTTATGCTGTTGGCATTTGTAAATACTGTAGTTAGGAAAGCAAATTATATATTTTTTTATTTGTTTTTTTTGTGTGAGGTTCCCCCCAAAATACAGACCCGAAATGGGAGGGAACAGTAAACCTTGCTTTAAAAAAAAAAAAAGGATTTTCAGCTTTCATTCTGCTGTCAGCGGGGAATACCTCGTGATGATTAAACACTCATTCCTTCTAGGGACTAGAGCGTTTATATCCAGAATATAACAGCCTGTCAAAAAGGTTGCTGTGGAAAAAGTATAAAAGTTAGCTTGTAATATACAATGCCTCCCAATGTAATAATGGAAAATAATAGTGAATGTATGGTCAGTTATATATATATGGTCTTTTATATACTGTTCTTTCAGGATTCCAAAGACAGGTCCCCAACACTTATAGTGAGCATATTCCACCCAACAGGCTGGCCTCTGTCATTTCTCTATAAAGCCTGTTACGTTTGCCTGCAGCATCCCTCTCTACCTGAAACACCTCTATTACAATGTAACATTACTGATGGCAGGGCTAAGATTACTTTCACACTGGGGCAGTGGGGGTGGTAGCAATAAAGCGCTGCTAGTTTAAGCGACGCTTTACCACTGTTATGGCGGCGCTTTTAACCCCGCTAACAGCCAATTAAAGGGTTAAAACCGCCTGCAAAGCCCCAAAGACGCTGCTTGCTGGACTTTTTTTTTCCTGTCCTGCAAGTGCACTGCCCCAGTGTGAAAACACTCAGGCTTTCACACTGGGGTGACTTGAGAGGCAGTTTACAGGCAAAATGTTGGCACAAAATGAAAGGGGTCAAAATGAGTGCCAAATTGTAAACCACCGATTTTTACAATCAGTACCAAAGACAATACATTGTTATAATTAAAATGTGATTATGTGACCCCCTAGAGGTAAGAAGGTCCTGTCATGTGCGTAATGATTTGAGAGTGTCCTGCCCCAAAATTAGAGCTGCTCCAGGAGCCAGGCAATGTAGTCTTCAAGGTTGTCAAACTTTTGTCACCACCTGGCTCAACAAAAACTTGTTTCAAAATGGAAGGATCAGGGACTGCATCATATCAGATGTATCATCTAATCACATGCAGTCACTGTTTGGGTATGTAGACAGCCACAGCTGTATTGTATTCTTTTCTTTTGAGCATGCGCGGTCTTGGTTTTTCAATTATTTTGGGATGAAAACTTTACTGATTAAATGAAAATCGTATGATCCGATATCGTACAAGAAAAATGTGTGTGTTTGTCTTTGGATAATTTCAGATGAACTGTCATGATCGGCGCGCAAAGGCTCAAAATCTGATTATTGTACGATCGCTTTTAACCACTTGCTTACTGGGCACATATACCCCCTTCCTGACCCAGGTGAAATTTCAGCTTTCGGCATTGTCACGCTTTGAATGACAATTGCGCGGTTGTGCGACATGGCTCCCAAAAAAAATTTACGTTCTTTTTTCCCCCACAAATAGAGCTTTCTCTTGGTGGCATTTAATCATCTCTGCGTTTTTTTTGTGCCATAAACAAAAAAAGAGCGTAAATTTTGAAAAAAAAACACAATATTTTTTAATTGTGCTATAATAAATATCCACATTTTTTTTTCTCAGTTTAGGCCGATACGTATTCTTCTACATATTTGTGGTAAAAAAATAAATAAAATCGCAATAAGCGTATATTGATTGGTTTGCACAAAAATTATAGTGCCTACAAAATAAGGGATAGAATTATGACATTTTTTTTTTACTAGTAATGGCGGTTATCTGTGATTTTTGTCAGGACTGCGACAGCGGACACATCGGACACTTTTGACACATTTTTGGGACCATTCACATTTATACAGCAAACAGTGTTATAAATATGCACAGATTACTGTATAAATGGCACGCGCATCGGCATCTGAGTGACGCGGCAGGCACGCGCGCGCCCCCCCAGTGGCCGGGAGGAGCCGAGGATGTCAATATACGACCTCCCAGCATTGTAGAGCCACCTTGTGGCCGTCGTTCGACAATGGACGGGATGGCAAGTGGTTAAAGTGGTATGATATTCTCACCGCGTGTACTAGGCTTAAGTGATGTTAGTGCAGCGATCTCTCTCCCGCTGTGCCTTTGTGTTCCGACAGGGGGACTTCCCCCAGCCAGAATACAATAATCATGGTGATCAGCTGCTGTTTTTACCATGTGGCAAACAACGCATGTAAGCATAAACATTTTTTTTTTTTACAATCACTTGAATGCTTGCCCAGTTTCTTTCCTGGTGACTGTCAATGTAGAGACAGCAAAATTTTTTTTAAAATCGGTGATTGCAACCCTTGTCCAATCAAAACCCAAAAAACTAGAACACAACCTTTTAGCTGGAGTTTACCTTTAAAGCGATTAAGCCCTTCAAATGTGGATATTTAAGTAGGATAGAGCAGAAAGGGAACTGAATTGAAAGGAGCACTTCTACTGCGTGGGAATGTACTTTTCCTCTATAAATAACTATAACTGCAGGATGCATGGCCACTACAGCAATTTGCTTGTTCTAGTCAGAATGTGACTGGAATAGCATGATGGCTTAGACAGAAGAGATGATCCTGTTTGTACTGGACTTCCTCTACAGGACATTCTATTTAGCTTGCCAGAGACTCCCAATTCATTAACTCAGAAGAATAGAACTTGCACAGGAGATTCAAGATCATTGACACTGGTTAAGCTAAACACAGCCTAAGTGAAAGTGTATTAGTTCAATGAATGAAAGGGCAGAGCCAATTGGCATGTGGACCTTCCTGAACAAAATATGGCTGTAAACCTTGTGCTAATTAATTGCTTCCTGTCACAAACTCTCACACATTCTGTGAAAATGTGGTTTTTATACAGATAAATGGTCAATGTGGCTACTTAAAGTGTCAGGTCTCACACACTCCTGTATATCTTTCTTCAAAAACAAAATTGTATGACTATGGAAGAAAAAAACAAGAAAAAAACAATTGTAGGATATAAGTATAACAGTCAAAAATAAGCTAGGTTGGTTCTTAGGATATGCTGCACTTGGCTCATTGATTTGGATGTAGAATCATGAACCATTTATGGTCTGGAACGGGGTAGCTAACCAATAGCTCCGTGTCTGTGATATGTTGGCAGCACAGTGGTTAGCACTTCCGCCTAGCAGCGCTGGGATTGTCGGATCGAATCCCAACCATGGCACTACCTGCCTGGAGTTTGCATGTTCTCCCCGTGCGGGTTTCCTTTGGTTACTCCAGTTTCCTCCCACACTCCAAAGACATGTTGGTAGGATAATTGCTTCCTTGATAAGTTGTCCATAGTATATGCATGATTGTGAGTTAGGGACCTTAGAGATTGTAAGCTTCATGAGGGTAGGGACTGATGTGAATGTATAATAAATATGAAAGGTGCTGCGTAAATTGAAAGCGCTATACAAGTACCTGTAATAAATAATATGGTTTCTAGGGAATATCTTCCAATACAGATACTCGTAACTCTATATAGCTTATTTAAAGGTAAACAGTGTATTGACATATCTGATCATTTAGCATCTGACCTTACAAAACGGACTGGTAAGTAAAAGGTTTGTAGGATTTTTAAGGTGCATATTAAATCAACTGAGAAAAATATATTTAAAATTAGTGTATTTTATTAATACATACAAAACGTGCAATTGCATCAAGAAATACTCAAAGTACAGTCCTTTAAGGTACAGCACCGATGGTGTAGTTCCCAACATGTTTCGCCCTATAATGGTGCTTCCTCAGAGGATTCTGTTTAGTAAATATCAGAGCTTTCCCAGAGAATATTGCAATGGATAATAGTTTGAGGGTCAATTAGACGCCATAAGACAGAATATTGGACTGCAGGCAATCATATGAGGCATGAAAGGACCAAAGAGTCTAATTCAGCATGGACAGTGAAAGAGTCCAGCTGACTTCTCCTCTGTCAGAATACAATGAATGTATGGATAGGGGAATCCATTCAGTTTCTTTAGTTCAGCCCGCTGGCTGAAGGAGGAAAAAAAATAATGGAGCTTTCTATGGCCAGTGATATTGCGGCGGACGTATCGGACACTTTTGACACAATTTTGGGACCATTCACATTTATACAGCGATCAGTGCTATAAAAATGCACTAATTACTGTATAAATGTGACTGGCAGTGAAGGGGTTAACACTAGGGGGTGAGGAAGGGGTTAAATGTATTCCCTCATTGTGTTCTTACTGTGTGGGGGGAGGGGGTGACTGGGGGAGGTGACCGATGCTGTGTTCCTATGTAAAGGGACACAGCATTGGTCCCTCTCTCCCTGACAGCACGTGGAGCTCTGTGTTTACACAAAGAGCTCCACGTCCTTGCTGTCACCGACGATCGCGGGTGTCTGGAGGACATCACGGCCACCAGGCACTCGAGCGATGCGCCGGGCACGTTGTTTCCCCGCTGCGCGCCCCCAGCGGCGCGCACAGGGAATCACAACAACAGGATGTCTAAAGACGTCCACTCGGCACTTGAGAGCCGCGCTGTGGACGTCTTTCGTCTATAGCGCGGCCCTCTAGTGGTTAAAGTAATTGTTTAACATTGCAAGTGCTATTTGCACACAGGGATTAATCCTGTGGGCCTTTTCTGAGGTATACACTGTCCTGGTAATGCAGGATGTGTTATGGCAGTATAAACATTATATTCATGAGTTTGAAACAAACATGTTATCACCAACTTTAATCATCAGGTCTGTAAAACTGAAAAACAAGCCGTACAACTCTTTTCTGTCTACCGTGTGATGTCGCTCTTGCGCATGGGAGCTGCCGATCACTGCACAGGGCTCTGAAGGAATGGCGCGGGTGACTGTTCCTTCTGAGTGCATGCGCCGATGATGTAATCGGCTGCATTTACAGTAAATCTCTCCTGAACAGTGCACATTTAGGAGATATTTACAGTACCTATAGGTAAACCTCATTATAGGTACGATTATTTAATAGCAGTTTACAACCACCAGGGCCCTGCATTAGCTATATCTGGTCTCCCACAGTACACAGAACATGGAAATGCAATTATTTTAGTAAATATAAACTGCTAAATACCTTTTTTCATCAGCAGTATATAGAAGCCTTATGACTTCTATCAGTGTCTGGCCGAGCACTGGTTAAAGCTTACAGAAGGAGTTTTCATTCTCTTCTGACTGTCCCATGAGGCTGCATGACCCCTGAACCTCTGTCTGGGCAGTGCCGATTGGCCCTTGTGCTGATCTCTCCCAAAAAAGAAAAACTCTCTAGCAATAGACACCAAACTGAGCATGTGTAGAGTACCACCAAGACTCTGGAAGAAGGGGAGGAACAGAGAAGACAGGATAAAAAGCCTTTTTACACAGTGGGTATAACAAGCATGCTTTACTGCATATACAGATTGATTTTATGGTTGTGGGTTTAGTAACACTTTATTCTTTTGCCAAGAATTTAAGCTATAAAAAGGGAAAAGCTGCGCTGCAAATTCAATCAACATAAAACATCAATTATGTTTCAGATACACAAAAATCCCAGTGCAAAAAATTGAAAAAAGGATTAGTGCAAGAAAGTCCATATAGGATGTGTCACAGAGGATTGCAGAAAGTGACAGGAAGTTCTCCGAATGGGTGAAGCAGGATATCCAGTTAAAAATCTTGTGAATCAGATGATAAGTCCACCACCACTTATGTATCAGCTGCTTACCAGAACAAGAATAAATTCAAGCATGTAAGACATGGATCTATAAGGGTCCTGGATAGGCTGCCACTCTCTCTCCTGTATCACCAGTCCTCTATGTTAAACCGTCTCTCTCCACAGATGTAACCCAGAGGAGAAAAACACTCGCATGGTGTGATAACGTTTTAAAATATTTAATGTATAAAAAGTAATACACTCACATGTAACCAGTATAAAAAGTGCGATCGGTAATATTGTAGCCGGCCGGCTCTGCTGTCTGCTCGTCCTTCCGGGTAGACAGCGTGGATCGTGGTGACGTCAGCACGTCGCTCCTCCCTACGCCGTTTCGTCACAAGAATGACTTCTTCCAGGGGATACGAGCGACGTGCTGACTCGCCACTCTTATAACAGTATACAACACCCGGGACCGCCCAGCTCTGAACCTTGGGAGATCGCGGGCATCAGCCGCCATTTTTAAGTTGGGATCGCTGCCAGTAATTAAACTATAAAAAACTAATAAACTTAAAAAGAGCGGTAGGTTTAAAAGCTTGTAATACTAATGGGTATCAGCAAACCCTTGTATTAGAAGACAAGGCGGCATATTGACTCACCACCTAAAAAGTCAGGTAATCCTATTATTCAGTATAAGGGAAAATTGGAAATATTGGTTCTAAAAGGGTCTAAGTTGGGGATTCTTAATGAAAAAGAATCACAATTTTTGGTTCCCAAAGCTCCAAGAGTTCCAATCATGTACAGCTTACCAAAGATTCATAAAAGCTTAACTTGCCCCCCTGGACGCCCGATTATTAGTGGCATAGATTCGATCACTTCCAGGGTGGGCAAGTACATTGACTATTACCTCCAACCTTTGGTTCAGAAGATGCCATCACATCTCAAAGATTCCAAACAAGTCATTAATTTACTTTCCCAGATTGAGGCTAATCAGGACACATGGATGGTGACAGCCGACGTCCAATCATTATATACTATTATTCCTCATAATTTAGGGCTTGAGGCTGTCAGACATTTTATGGATCTCTCCTCTGATTTGGTTCCCCTGCAGAAGGACTTTTTGATGGAACTTTTGGAATATACGGCAGATCACAACTATTTCTGGTTTGACCACAATTATTATAAACAGATTCGTGGAGTCGCCATGGGCGCTAAACATGCGCCGAGTCTGGCCAATCTGTTTATGGCCAAATGGGAGGAGGACGTCATCTATGGTGATACCCATCCCCACATTAAGTTGTGGGCCAGGTACATCGATGACGTCCTCCTCCTATGGACAGGAGATAGAACAGAACTGGAATCCTTTATTACTACGCTCAATATCAACGAGCGTGGTATACGCTTGTCATATGAGGCTAGTCAAGAATCAATCAACTTCCTTGACCTTACCATAATGAAAGATAAAGATCTATATCAGACGAAAACTTTCTTTAAAAAAAACGATAGGAATTCGTTTATTCCTAAAGGAAGCTGTCATCATGACAATTGGTTGAATTCGGTTCCAAGGAGCCAATTTGTAAGGATGAGGAGGAACTGTTCTACCCTGAGGGACTATGAAATACAAGCTGGCATTCTTAAGGATAGACTTTTGGAGAAAGGTTATGACCCCGAATCTTTGGAGAGTACATATAATGAGGTGGCTGCAATCGAAAGGAACACTTTGCTTGTGTCAGGTCCCAAGCAGGGTAGAGATAGACCAATTGTGCCATTCATCACAACATATTCAAACCAGCATCATGCCATCAAAAAGTTAATAAAAAAACACTGGCATATATTATCCAATGATAGAATCATAAATTCGTTTTTACCAACTAATCCTCAGGTGATATTTAGGGGTGTACCTTCATTACGGGACAGGATAGCACCCAATGTGGTGGATCCACCCACGAAGAAAGTGTCTTTTTTTCAACGTAACATAAAGGGTTACCACCAATGCAGAAATTGCACAGTGTGTAAATTAAATAAGATTAAATCTAAGAAAACTTTATGTTTTAAATCCATGAGCACATTGAATGAACACAAAATTGAGCCATTCATCACGTGTAGCACTACAGGCGTGGTGTATCTTTTGGAGTGCCCTTGCGGGTTACAATATATTGGCAGAACCAAAAGACCAATGAACGTCAGACTTGGCGAGCATATCGCCAATATTAGATCAGGATTCCCGCAACACTCAGTATCCAGTCATTATGACCAACACCATGAACGAAACCCTGAGGGGACCCTCTTTATTGGAATAGATAAGTTTGAGCCCCATTGGAGAGGTAGCTCACTGGTTAGGGAACTCTCTAGGATGGAGATGGCCTGGATACATAGAGTTCGCACATATAGTCCTTATGGACTAAAACATAGACACTGACGTTAACGCGTTTATAGATAATGGCTAATTTCTGTGTACTTGTGATGAATTCCTGTGAACCATCTCTGAACCTTGGTACATCTGGGCCTTGATGATGGCTTACCCCCATAAGTTCACCCCATTTCTAATCCATGTGTCACCTTTTTTTTATATATATATATTTTTTTATATATATTTTTTATTTATTCATAACTTATATCACAATTAATAATTTTCTAATGGGCATTCACTAATTCCCAATTAATACTCTTGGTATTTTCACTGTTTTTGTTTATAGATCAAGATCATCTTGGTCATTATATTTATATAAATATTAATAATAATTTTTTTCGCCTTATGTATATTTTGATTATATTCATGAGGCTTTTTTCACTGTTATAGTATAGGCACAGCCTTGTCCGCTTAAATTGCGGATTACTGGCTGCTTTCACGTTATGCGATTAAGAATCTACTCACCTTTTTCTTTATGAATTTTTTGCACATTGTAAGGATATCTAACACCGGAATTTAGATTATTTTTCCGCAATTTGGATGATGACTGTCGGATAGCTTTAACAATTGCTTCCTGACTTAGTCTAATATTATGCTAATTTTCAATGTAAGTATCCACCAATCGCTGGACAGTAAATTTATTTGTATATTGACATCAGATCTGCAGTCGTTTAATCTGCGGATCTATGAGTAATTCATATTGCTTACGGCTTGATAATACAGTAATTTGGTTAATTTAAGCCTCTTATCATATACCAACAATCTCTTTGCTGATCTAATTTAAAAATGTATTTTATGACAGATATGCGCGTCCCTGTATTTCAGTGGGGGTGATTTCTGTTATGATGCTTGACTTTTTAGGTGGTGAGTCAATATGCCGCCTTGTCTTCTAATACAAGGGTTTGCTGATACCCATTAGTATTACAAGCTTTTAAACCTACCGCTCTTTTTAAGTTTATTAGTTTTTTATAGTTTAATTACTGGCAGCGATCCCAACTTAAAAATGGCGGCTGATGCCCGCGATCTCCCAAGGTTCAGAGCTGGGCGGTCCCGGGTGTTGTATACTGTTATAAGAGTGGCGAGTCAGCACGTCGCTCGTATCCCCTGGAAGAAGTCATTCTTGTGACGAAACGGCGTAGGGAGGAGCGACGTGCTGACGTCACCACGATCCACGCTGTCTACCCGGAAGGACGAGCAGACAGCAGAGCCGGCCGGCTACAATATTACCGATCGCACTTTTTATACTGGTTACATGTGAGTGTATTACTTTTTATACATTAAATATTTTAAAACGTTATCACACCATGCGAGTGTTTTTCTCCTCTGGGTTACATCTGTGGAGAGAGACGGTTTAACATAGAGGACTGGTGATACAGGAGAGAGAGTGGCAGCCTATCCAGGACCCTTATAGATCCATGTCTTACATGCTTGAATTTATTCTTGTTCTGGTAAGCAGCTGATACATAAGTGGTGGTGGACTTATCATCTGATTCACAAGATTTTTAACTGGATATCCTGCTTCACCCATTCGGAGAACTTCCTGTCACTTTCTGCAATCCTCTGTGACACATCCTATATGGACTTTCTTGCACTAATCCTTTTTTCAATTTTTTGCACTGGGATTTTTGTGTATCTGAAACATAATTGATGTTTTATGTTGATTGAATTTGCAGCGCAGCTTTTCCCTTTTTATATTGTATTTGTGTGTGTATCTTACACATAAGCTGCAGCAGCCTTTTTTTATTTTCTTTTTATTTATTTATTATTATTTTTTACTTATTTTCTATAGTGTCACTACTATCCCATTTATTAGACCTGCGCAGTATCTTTACATTTCTTAAGAATTTAAGCTGGCCATAGAAAGCTCCATTATTTTTTCCCCCCTTCAGCCAGCGGGCTGAACTAAAGAAACTGAACGGATTCCCCTATCCATACATTCATTGTATTCTGACAGAGGAGAAGTCAGCTGGACTCCTCCACTGTCCATGCTGAACCGGCCATCTTGACTGCATCTTAAACCAGATGTTAGAAGCTAAAATGTCCTTCAGTTTAAGTTTTCCATAATGGTTACATTCAAGGCATGCCACAAATGATAACTGTCACAGTTGCTTGTGCTCACAATGGGTGGTTGTTATGACTGACCACATGTGCAGCACTTATGGCAACTAAGGATCAAACAGAGGCTTGGCTGTACAGGAGCTAATGATCTAATGGTTGAATTTACACAAACAGGTTGTCATGTTCGATAGGTGCTGCAGTGCCGATCAGTGTATTCGGAAAGCCGAAGAGTTCCCACTGTCAGAATACAACACACATTAGGGAGAATTCCTCTATCCACCACACTTGTGTGAATGGAAGAGTACATTCATTTTTAGAAAAAAAAAAACTCATCCATGTATGGCCAGCAAAACTGCATAGCCAGAATGTTTATTTTAGGGTTCAGCTTGACAGTTTTCTTTACCGACATAAAAAGCCAGGGTTGATAGACCAGTTATCAAATGTGTCACCTTCCTGGTAAATGTGGGAAAACACTGATACAGGGAAGCAGAGTTTACACAAGTATGTGGGTGTACTCAAGCCGCCCATAAATGGATCTAATCTTGGCTGGTACAGCACGGACCAGTCGAGATTCACTCCATCTATGGGCAGGCTGGTTCCACTAAACTCCATCCATCGATCAACTTCAGTACAACCAGCCTGTCGTATATTTTGAATGCAATCACTGTCGGGAGCTATATAGTAGGTGACATCAATCATTGTATTCTGTCGGCAGAATACAATAGCACTGCTGGAGGGATTCTCCCATCAACACGGACTATGTTAATTGGGGAAATTGATCAATTTTCTTTCCTTCCACCCATAATGGAAGAAAATAAAATTGTATAATCTATGGCTTGCTTTACTTTTATGACAGGCTGTCCATCCCACCTGTGATTCCCGGGATGAGGGAAAACTGTTTTTTACATTAGAAATATTTCATGCTTAGCCTTAAAGCATAATTAAACGGCAAAACTTTTTATTTTGTTTTGGATAGAGTGGTGAGAAATTAGGACACCTGTCAGTTTTTATTGCGGTCTGTGCCCCATTTCTCTCCATTTGTCCTGTTTACCATTATCATTGAAAGTAAAAGTAATTAGAAATCTTAAATTTGGGGTTCACCCCAGAAATGTAATAGAGGGCATATCTTCCAATGGCAATACGAGTTCTGGTTACCTGTGGGTCCCCAAGAAACTCCCTTTATTTGCTGGGATTTCCTCTTACTTCCTATTTGGCTATGGGACAGGAAGTGAAATCTCAGCAATAGGACCACAGATGGCAAAAAAAAAAAAAAGAAGGTTATATAACCATCCCTTACTCAATCAAAAAAAAAAGGTTTTGCCTATAGTTCTTACTGCACATGAGGCCTGAGCACGAAAGAATTGTGAAAATCAGTAGACACTGAATAGCTCAGAGTACTTCTTCACATTCAGGCTTTTTTACTACCTGTACTTAAAGCATTTTTTTTTATTATTATTTCCTATTCCTAGGACGTACACGCAGCTGCAGCCATGATCCTGGTATCATTTTTTAGAGCCAGCAATGCTCTTTCCTGTAAAAGTGATTTGCACGGTTCTACATCTATATTGGAAGATACTGCGCAGGTCTAAAAAGTGAAATAGTGATGATACTATAAAAATAATGTGAAAAATAATACTAAAAATGAAAATAAAAATAAAAAAGGCTGCTGCAGCTTATATGTCAGATACACACAAGAATACGATTTAAAAAGAAAAGCTGCGCTTCAAATTAAATCAACATAAATCTTCGAATAATGTTATGGGCACACAAAACCCCAGTGCATTAAAACTGAAAAAAGTTGTGCAAAAGTCCATATAGGATGTATCACAGAAGATTGCAGGAAGTGACAGAAAGTTCTCCGAATGGGTGAAGCTAAATATCCAGGCAAAATCTTGTGAATCAGATGACAAATCCTCCACCACTTATGTACCAACTGCTTACCAGAGCAAGAAATAAATCAGGCATGTAAACACATAGGTCAGTAGGGGTCCTGGATAAACTGTCACTCTCTCTCCTGTTTCACCAATCTTCTATATCAGACCAACTTTCTCCATAGATGTAACCCAGAGGAGAAAAACACTGACATGGTGTGATATCGTTTAAAATGTTTAATATAAAAAAGTAATACACTCACATGTATGTAGGTTAAAAAGTGCGATATATAGTATTAGCCGGCCGGCTCTGCTGTCTGCTCGTCCTTCCAGGTAGACAGCGTGGATCGTGATGACGTCAGCACGTCGCTCCTCCCTACGCCGTTTCGTCACACAGATGACTTCTTCCAGGGGACGGTTCTACATCTACCTGGTCACTTTTACAGGGTACACTTTTTCGTCCCAGTTCCTGGGCTTTCCTTGTGCTACCCATGAGCCCGGGACTGCTACATTTGATTGGGCTGGTCGAGCACAGAGGAGAAGAAGGAACATGAATTACATCACTTCTGATTTCAGTTGTTTGTTCACGAGCCGTTACCAGCAAGACGAGCATCTGATTAAACCAATCTCCGCTTGATTAGATGCTTTTGAGGTAACAGGAGAGATCTGGTGTCAAATAGACCTCAGATCTCCCAGTAATAAATACCTATCACTGCCCATGCTTTCACAAGGGATGCTGTTCATTATTTGTTATAAGAAAGAAGATAAAAAAAATTCAGTTTATAAAAACAAAATGTAAAGTGCTCCCATCCCCCAGTTCTCATGCGCAAATCCGAACACAGGCAGGTTGCACACGCATGTATTAGGCTCCATTCACACCTAGGCGTTTTTACGCCCGACGCTATTGCAGCCTGAAATACGCTGGAGGGGTGATTTAACATTGTCGGCTATGGAGATTGTTCACCGAAACGCTGTACGCCTGAAGCTCAAAACAAGTCCCGGACCCTTTTTTTCCAGGCGGCTTCGGTGTTCGGCATAGCCGACAATGTTTAATCACCCCTCCGGCGTATTTTAGGCTAAAAAACTATGCGTTTTGTTGCGGCAAATCGCGGGACAAAACGCCGCAATTTGTCGCGTTCAGGTGTGAATGCAGCCTTAACACTAATTGCCCCACATCAGTGAGGTATCGCCACCAACAGAGGGAGAATAATAATTTTAGCGCCAGATCTCCTATTTAAGGCTGGGTTCACACTAGAATATGCAGCGGCTCACCGCAGGAGTCCGGTGCGTCTCCATTCACCATTTCAGGTCCTATTTCAGCTCACATTTTGGGCAGAATTCAGACCTAAAATGGCCCAAAAGATGCACAGGGCTCCTGTGCAATTCGAACCGGAGCCGCTGCGGAGATGTGCGAACCAGCTCCATGGAGAGCCAGTCACGATCTACTGCTATGCAAATTGGATTCAGAGAAACCTGCATCCAATCCGCATAGCTGTGAACCCAGCCTTTACTCTAAATTGGTAAGCTGTAAAAGGACTTTAAAGCGGGAGGTCCAGCTGGGGAAAAAAAATGTTTTTTTAAAGTCAGCAGCTAAAAACACTCTAGCTGCTGACTTTTAATAAGCACACTTACCTGTCCAGCGTGCCCACAATGTCGGCCGCCCTAGGTTGATTCGTCCTCCAGATCGTGTGCCGGCGCTGCCATCCTCACTAAGTGAAACAGGCAGTGAAGCCACGGCGCTTTGTGAATGGGCGGCTGTCCTCTGGGAGACACATAATTCCCAGAAGACAGCACACCCCATTTCCCAGGAGGCAACGAGAGAAGAGAGAAGATAACCGTGGACGAGGAAGTGGCAGATTAGGACAATCTGCCTAGCAACAGCCATTTCTGGTAAGTATAAAAAAAATATAATTTTTTTTATAAATTTTTTTGAGCCTTTTTGGCTATTTTTAGTGTGGACCTCCACTTTAAAAAGTGCCGCCTATAGGTAGTTTGTCACCATTCCACAGGCATGCACAATTCTAATGCTTGTCACAATAAATATCTATTTACTCAGCATATCATCAAATGTATATTGTGCATACTAAGATTTATTGAAGTGTATTTTATCCTGAAAATGTGTATCTGATAAATAGCTGTGCAATAATTGTGCAAAAAAAAATTAATATTGCAACAACCATATTTTTCTCCAGGGCGTTTGCTTTGAGAAAGTATACAATGTTTAAAAAGGGTTCCAAGTCATTTTCTAGCAACAAAAAAAACTGATATGGGAGAAATGTCACAATTGTCCGGGACTGGTAGTGATTCTTAACCATCTTAAGTTTATCTTAAATGTTAGTTTTTTTTTGCCCAAACCACCATACTGTACTTTGTCTAGACTGGTAAGTCACAACCAATTACATAAATACATATGTTCACCAATAACATTAGATGAGCTGGATGTAAAATGTACCAAAGTGTTTTTTAATTCTATATACACTGTGCAACAAGAGTATCTATTATAAAAATGATGCATGCTTTTAACACTCAGGACTTGTTCACGCATGTCTGCTAAGCTGTGTTTTTCTGCACACCAATTGCTTTCTATGGGCCCGAATCACACCATACAACAGAAAAATGCAGCTGAATGGACAATGGTGTGAACAAGCTCTAAAACATTTGATTCCAAAGACAAAACTTTTTTTTTTTATGTATTAATTTATGTGGCCAGACATAGCCAATAGGGCTTCAACTTCAAAAGCTCACATTCTGAGCAGCTTACATTTACATTATTTTTAAACGCTCACTAAACCATTCTAATAGGAGAGACAAATCGCTCAGACTTAGAAAAAGGTTCCTGTAACTACTTTGGCAACTTCGGAACAGCTTGCATTGACTTCTATACAGAAGACGCTTTGAACTGGCGCTAAAACACACAAAAAAATAAATAAATGTTTTACAGCAGAAAGCATATTTCCCAATCTGAACAGCTGCAAAGAGTTAAAGGGGTTGTAAAGGTTCATGTTTTTTCACCTTAATGGATCCTATGCATTAAGGTGAAAAAACACCTGCCAATGACGACCCCACTTTTTACTTACCTGAGCCCGTTCACCTGCTGTGCGAATGTCTGGCGTCCTCTTCTCCACGGAGTCTGGCCATTGATTGGCTAGATTGGATAGATTGATAGCAGCACAGCCATTGGCTCGCACTGCTGTCAATCACATTCAATGACGCGGGCCGAGTGATCCAGTCGGTGGCTCTAGCCACCGGCTATATCACGGGAGCGCGCCCGCAAGCTTACCCCCTTGGGAGATCACTTTCCGTGAAGGGGGTTAAGCTATAACCGGGAGGAGCCGAGACAACCGCCGAGGGACCCCAGAAGATGTGGATCAGGGCCATTCTGTGCAAAACAAACTGCACAGTGGAGGCAAGTATGACATGTTTGTTATTAAAAAAAAAAAAAAAAAAACGAAACCTTACAACCCCATTAAGCCAGGAGTGCCTCGGTTTAGGGTCCCTTCTGCAAATGATAATGTACCGTAGCTCTAATGTTAATGCTTTCAAATTAGAGTGTATGTAGTAGAGCTGAACGACGGACAAAATGAGAATCAAGATTTGTTTACTTAGAATAAAGATCACAATTAGCATAACATCTGTTTTCACATTATACAAAAAAAATGAAAGACCGCTGCACACATACATTGTGACATAAAATATTGCAACAACCACCATTTTGTTCTCTAGGGTCTCTGCTAATAATAATATATATATATATTTATATAGAGATATATACAGTATCTGTAGGCAAGCTTTATTGTAGGCTTACCTATAGGTACAAGTACTGCAGGGATGTTTACAACCACTTTAAGTGGTTAAACTGCCCTCAGACTGATGTTCATCCCTTTAATCTAAAAGAACCAAAATGGTAAAATTTTTCTTTTTTATCTCTCAGCACTGAGCAATGTTGTGATAAACTTTGCCTGGGAGGCTCTTTTTTGACAGCTGTGCGTTAGCAGAGAATGGCTCTGTACTTGTTACATGGAAATTCTGGATTAAGATCGTGAGGGGGGTTGAATCGAGGTCGCAATTTTTTTTAATTTGTTCCCTTATGTGTGTTAAAAAATTTTTTTATAAATACACACAACAAATACTATTGAAAGTGTTTAGTTCTATCTGTTCGACAAAAAAAAAAAAAAAAAAAAAATTGTTCGTCCAGTGAAAAATCCAATAGCCAAAAGGTGGAGAGTACTGGAAGTGAGTACTGGAAGTTATCCCTTATCACTGTTCCCGGCTAACTTTGTGGACCACAAAACACCTTCCCCTGTGATGGAGAACAGAGGGAGGGGTTATGTAGTCCTAACTACCTATCCTAGGGTAACAATGCTGCTCATCAAGTGACCTGCTACTTGTAGTGCCGCTGTAAGCAAAAAAGGAAAATGTGTATTGACTGGGGGGTGCTCAGGAATGGGGTGTGTCGGTAGGGCTGCAACTAACGATTATTTTCATAATCGATTAGTTGGCCGATTATTGTTTTGATTAATCAGATTAAAACCTCAAAAAAGTGTGGTGTAAAATTGATTTATGTGAAGTCTAAAGAGACAATTTAATCTTGAAGATCTATATGCAGTTGAAAACATATATAGCCAGCTATATGATTAGGGAACAAAATATATATTCCACTCTGAGAATACCAGACATAGGGGAGATATAAATAAAATACACACACACACACACACACACTCACACAATTAGAGATTGAATCTGGTACATATCAGATTCAGTGAACATTTTTATTTAAAAGAAAAAAAAAATTAAAAAATTCTAAAAAGACCTAAAACACTGTTTTGCAGATCTTCAGTCAGGACTAATATAATTGTATTAACGACAGACTCCCTTATCATAGGCAGGTAGCTTGATACAAGCTCTCCGTGCCTGCTCTCACTCATGCTGGCCATACACAAAAAATCTTCAAAAATGTTAAGTTTTGAGAATGTTCGTTTGGGGTCAAATTGACGTTTATTTTCAACCACAGTGACCAGAAAATTTGCAGGAGCAGAATATAAAACGTTTCTTGATCCAACAAATTTTCGGACAGTGTATGTGGCTTATGTTCAGACATTACATCTATTTTAAAATTGAATGGTAAAAGCAAGTGAAATTTTATAACATTTGTCCATTTGTCCAACGTATAAATATTTTCCGTACAAATATTCTCATCCAAAGATTGATGCGTTTGGCCAACATAGGGCATTAAGTAGCAGCAGCATGCTTTTTTTTTATCACCTGTCATGATGGGGTTAAAAATTTTTTGCCCTTTATAGTACAAAAACAGCAGATAATCACTTTTATAAGGGGTTCATTTATACTGTGAAACAGTTAAAGTAATAAAAATTAGGGCTGCAACTAACGATTATTTTCATAATCGATTAGTTGCCCGATTATTGTTACGATTAATCGGATAATAGCCTTTAAAAAAATTTGCATTTTTAATTTTTTTTGGGCCAATTTGTTGTTGGGCAGATTACAAAACACAAATTGCCGCAAAAACGCATTACATGCTTTTCTGCAGCTTCTCCATTGAAGTATATTGAACCAAAAAAAAAACATAATAGCACCGTGTTGCGTTAAAAAGTCCTAGCCCTTTCCAAATACGCAGCAGCTAAAAAAAAATCATGGATGTGAACGTGTCTCATAGGAAAACATGTAAATGAACTGTAGTGTGTTTCTGCAAAAAGCAACAAAAACAGAGGTGCGAACCCAGGCCTGAGATGTTTAGTAACATAATGGGGTTGAAAAAACAAAAATAAGTACAAAAAGAGCAAATAATCGCTACTGTAAGGGGTTCATTTTTTTACTGTGGCACAGTGAAAGTAATATTTACAGTAGCGATTTGCCTTTTTGTACTATAAAGGGCTAATTTGTTTTTTTAACCCCATTATGTTTCTGGCCAATAGATTATGAAAATTGTAATCGATTAATTTCATAATCGATTAGTTGTTTCGGCCCTAATAAAAAATATATACATAAATATAATATACCCAGAAGCCACATATACAGGGTATTTTTACTGGAAGTCGGACATAAAGCAATAGGAAGGGTGGAGAAATATAAATCTTTTATATAAGACCCCTTCACACTGAGTTTTTAGGCGTTTTAGTGCTAGAAATAGCCTCTAAATAACGTCTGAAAACCAACCCCCATTTATTTCAGTGTGTCTTTTTTCACACGGGGCGGGATATTAGAAAAAGTCCTGCAAGCCGCATCTTTGGGGTGGTTTGGGAACGCTGTATACAGCACTCCCAAAACGCCCTGCTCATTGAAATGAATGTACAAGTGCTTCCAAAGTACCTGAAAAGCCTCTAATTTGACAGCCTCCAGCTTTTCTGGGTTCAGATGCTGATCGTCCCTGCAGAGAGCCCTTAAAGTGATTGCAAATGTTGTTTTGTTTTTTCAAAGAACAAATTTGTCTCATTCTCCTCTTCCTTTGCTGGCGCTTCTGGCTCCTCCTGCCTTCAGAGCACCCCTATAGCAAGGTAAAGATAACCTTCTACCTATAGAATCACTTTCTTCTCCTGCCCAGGACTACATGTCTCATGAGGCATTGCTCCTCTCACGATCACATATTCTCAGGCACTTACTGACATGTATAGATGGTGTATTGAGCTGTATGTGTGCTGCACTGTATTTTCTGACAGGTAAACTAATAATGCAATCTATATAGAGGAACACACATCGGTCTCCTACCCTTGTGAGTCCCCTTCCCCTACAGTTAGAACACACGTTAGGGAACATATTAACCCCTTCAGCGCTCCCTAGTGTCAACCCCTTCCCTGCCAGTCACATATACACAGTAATCAGTGCAGTTTTATAGCACTAATCGCTGTATAAAATGTGAATGGTCCCAAAAAATGTGTCAAAAGTGTCCGCCGCAATGTCACGGTCACAATAAAAAAAAAAAAAAAAAAAAAAAATTGCAGATCGCCGCCATTACCATTAAAAAAAAAAAATATCCATGATTCTATTCCCTATTTTGTAGATGCTAGAACTTTTGCGCAAACCGATCAAATACGCTTATTGCGATTTTATTTATTTTTTTAATTATATTTATTAAATCAAAAAGTAAGAGATAGTGTTTTTTTCAAAATTGTCGCTCTTTTGTTTATAGCGCAAAAAATAAAAACCCGCAAAGGTGATCAAATACCACCAAAAGAAAGCTCTATTTGTGGGGAAAAAAGGGCGTCAATTTTGTTTGGGAGCCACGTCGCACCACCGCGCAATTGTCATTCAAAGTGTGAAATCGCTGAAATCTAAAAATTGGTCTGGGCAGGAAGGGGGTGAAAATGCCTTGTATGGAAGTGGTTAAAGGAGCTACATCTAATGTCGTCTTTTTTTGGTTGTCAACAGAGATGTTAAAAAAGAAAAGACGACAAATAAGTCAAAGGCATTCTAACACTCATACTTGTGTTTAAACTGCTAGTCAAGGTTGCAGCTGTCTAAAGCACAGCTGCTAAATAACTTTTATACAAGAGATTAGGAGGTCGGAAAGTTCCATTCTTTCCTCACCTAGAGAATGTAAAAAAAGCCAGCAAAAATGTGTTTATATGGTAACTTATTGGACATTAGTTTACCGATTGTACAGCAGATATTTGTGGATGATTAACCATTGCTAACAAACTTCAAGGATAAATGTAATTAGGTAAAGCACTTTTAAGAACAGTTTAAATAAAGGCAATCTACCCAGTTTTTGTAGTGTCTACCCAGTTTGTGTAGTGTGTTAAGCTGGCTATGAACGGTTTGAATTTTAGCCAGTTCAGCAGGGACCACACAACATTTGATCCATCTATGGGCAAGCTGATTGTACCCAAGTCAATCAAACTTGGGTACAACCAGCATGTTGGATGTCTAGCATAAGATTATTGCCTGCGGCTATACACTCTAGCAGTAATCACTGTGTCCACCACTGTGCATCGCGCCCCCCCGCAGAACACAATAGCTACGTGCAGGGCTGTGGAGTCGGAGTCGGAGTCGAGGAGTCGGAGTCGGGGGAAATTTTGGGTACCTGGAGTCGGAGTCGGCAAACAATGCACCGACTCCGACTCCTACTAAATTTAGATTGGAATTAAAAAAAAAAAAAAAGCAAGTTTAAATGTCCCAATTCACAAAAAGTTATAATTAATGACTTCTCTACTGTAAGAATAAAGACCAATGCATGCAGTGCCTCACGTAACCGCAAAACGAACACGTTAAGTGACCGTGAAGAAGCATGCTTTTCATGTGCTTCACTATATGGCACACAACGCACAATTAGGAGCGGCAATACTTATACTTTCCATAGTATTGTGTTCTGCTTTTACAGGGAACGCATGTTAGAGAACCAGTAAGTGTCCAAATAAAAAAATTCCAACAGGAGTTTTATAAAGCACTAAAAGAAGTTGAAAAGTATGATCGCTCATCAAAACTTACTGTTGAAGAAGCCATCCTTGTTTATCCTGAGATCGTTAGTGATGTGGCCAGAATAGTTACTGCAATGCCACCCACCCAAGTCAGTGTCGAAAGATTATTTTCAGCCCTAAAAATAATAAAGTCTGACTTAAGAGCCTCTATGAAAGAGGATCTGGCAGAGGCAATTCTCTTCCTTAGAACTCTACATTGAATTGATTTGCATTTGCTAAGCCTAGAACTACATTTTAAGATTAATATAAACCATTTCTAGGTTTTACAGATTTTGTTTTTGGTTCATTATAGATAAGCTTTGTTTTTGTTCTAAAACAACCAAATAATGTGGTTTGTATTTTTGAACTGGTAAAGATCCTGTTCCTGATGTTTATGCCTGCTGCTACTATCCAGTCACTTGATTGTTTTCATTGTGTTTGTCTTTTGCTTAAACTGTGCAATACAGTAGACTGTTGGCTTCCCAGCCAGTAGTCCTGTGGTAGGTTGCGTTTCTTTCACTCAAGGAATGTATAAAATACATTCGCATATTAATACAGAGGAGTCGGAGTCGGGGAGTCGGAGTCGGAAGTACATAAAACTGAGTCGTCGGAGTCGGAACATTTATCTACCGACTCCACAGCCCTGGCTACGTGTTCATCATTTTCTTTCTGAAAATTGCATAATCTATGGCTTGCCTTTAAAAAAAAAAAAACAATCTTGTTACTTCTATAAATTTCGTACGACCGGCCTTAATCGGATGCGAAAGCCATGTACTAGAGGTCGACTGATATATCAGACGAGTTTTGGCCATTTTTGATAAAAATCGGCATCAGCCGATTATTATCAAGATTAGGTCGATATTTAACACTGACCGCCATTACTTCTTATCTTGATGCCAGCACAAGACAAGGGTCATTTGTAAAAGGAAGGTATGGACAGAAATAAAAAAGCTAACCATTCCCAAAGAAAGAAAAAAAAAAAAAAAAGTTTCTGGTGCCACCTCTCTCTGCCCACTGAAGAGATTTCCTGTATGTTCTTGTAATGTGACACACGGTCACCATGGCATGAAGTGGGGTGAAATCTTAACCCCTTCCCAAATCTAGCTTAAAAAAAAAAAGAGAGAAAACAGAAAAACATTGACTACAGTTGGGCTTAAGGCAAGGCCCTGTTCACACTTGTGCTCTCACAAGTCGCATGACATGTCAAATTAAATGTTTCCCTATGAGACCCATCTTAACTGATCCAACACAAGTCGCTCAGACTTTAGAAAAGGTTCCTGGACTACTTTGGTCTGACTTCAATGCCAGAGAGTGTAAAAAGTCAAATTTAGGTCTGGTTCACACCGGTGCAACATATGTTCCGACTTCGATTTATATGTGTCATGCGATATGTGCTCCCAATGGTTCCCTATAAGAGCCGTCTTAACTGGTCTGACTTGTGGCATGCAACAGGATTTTGAAAGGGAAGCCCTATTCCTCTACCTAGGACTACCGAAATACCAGATGTCTTGTCTACAAGTCGTCCAGAACACTGCAGCCAGACTGGCAACAGGTAAAAAACCGTGGGAACCAATCTCCCCGGTCTTGAGGACCCTCCACTGGCTAGCCGTAAAGGATTGGGTGACATTCAAGACCCTCTGCCTCACCCACAAATGCACGCAAAGAAAGCGCAATGCAATACTTATGCGAAAAAATAAAACACTACACCTGAAATCGGGCCCTACGATCAACTAATCAGAACCTCCTCCACATCCCCAAGTCCTCTGCTACAAATCTAAAGGAGAATGAAGATTCACAGTCCAAAAACCACGGCTATGCAACGCTCTACCTACAGACATTCGGATGGAAGTGAACCATCAGGCCTTCAGAAAAAAAAACGTAAGACCCATCTGTTCTGAAGCGTGACTGGACGACGACATTGGATACATCGCTTTGAGGCGATTTAGTTCGCATTTGTAACGCTATACAAGTTACTCACTCACTAAAAAAATAAACGGCGTAGGGTATCCACCCAACATGCATACCAGACCCTTATCCAAGCATGCAGCCCGGCAGGTCAGGAAAGGAGAAGGGGGGGATGAGCAAGTGCACTCCCCTCCTGGACCATACCAGACCACATGCCCTCAACATGGGGGGGGTTCCCCTTTTTTTGAAGTCACGGCCTGGGGGTATGATAGGACAGTGATGTCACAAGGGGGTGTGGCCTGTGGATCACATCACCAGGATTGCCAAGCCCCATGGCTACATAAGAAACAGCAGATTGCGGGAGATGACACAACAGCAGTTGTACACAGGTTTTTGACAAAGTCCTTTATTAAAAATTATGAATGTCCCCTGTCGTAGCTCCAACATGTCTTCTTTCTCCGGCGGGACCTTCTCCCTCCAGTGATGTCTCTTTCCTCCGGTTCTTCTCCCTCCGGTGATGTCTTCCGGAGACACCCACCTCCATGTGACATCACCACCCATCATGCTCCCAGGTGGTGAGGTCACAAGAGGCAGGGTCTCCGGATGACATCACCGGATGGCACACCCCATGGCTATATAAAAAATGACAGACAGCGGAAGCCGACACGACAGCGGGAGCCAGCGTCGAGAGAAGGCATCAATGGAGGGAGAAGAACTGGCAAAAAATCCAGAGGAAAGACCTCAGCAGAGAGCTGCCATTTACGGCACAGGAATCTGAAGGAACGGCCCATGTGGCTATTGCTTCAGAGTGCATGCAGTGGTAACGTCATTGGCTGCATCTACAGTAAATATCTTCTAAGAGTTTAAGATATTTACAGTACCTATAGTCAAGTCTTATTATAGGCTTACCTATAGGTAAAAGTCACAGATGGGAGTTTACTCCCACTTTAAGAACCCAATTTTAAAGCATGTCTAAACCAAAAGGACAAACATGTAAATATATATCACAGTCTATCAGTCTTTGGGTGTGGCAACTGCATTTGTTCCATTTTGTTTCCTGGCTTTTTCTTTCCTTTTGCCTGGTGATCCAGCCAGTAAACACATTTCCTATGTTCGGGTGACAATGCTCACTTATTATACTGTAATTTATGGAGAAGCAGTGTTATCATCTGAGAACAAAAGTTTAGAGACTACTGAACACCCCCCCCCCTCTCAGCTCTTTTCATAACATTGGGGTGTTTTCTGTAGTCCACAGAGAGAACAAAGCTAAATGCAAAAAGCAACGGCAAAGAGCACAAATGGTTAACAGCTTACAAGATTACTGCCAGGATCAGCAGGTATTTTTTGCACATATTGACCAGATTGAACAAAAGTATTCATTGTTAGGAAATTATTTGACACACTTGTATTAACAAAATGCTTTTTATTACTAAAAGCTGTAAGCTAGATAAGCATATTTGACTTGTCCAGTCATTATTTCCTGTAGCAATAGCATAATAAGTATACACAGGTTGAGATCTGCCAAAAGAGCAATGTTTGGAAAGATAACTGCCCATACACAAGCAAACTGTGAAAGTGCCTGGGCCTGTCATAATTCATACCCAGTGGTGACAATAGAACAGATACATGGTATTTTGATTGTTTGATCTTCTATACACAAGGGTGCAATCAGGCCTGCTCACAGAGTATTACCAACAAGTAGGAAAACCTCCCTCTGTGACAAGAGCTTATGACTACTAGATACTTTTATTATTGCCTTCCTAGGAGCTCATAAACAGCCCAGTTATTACAACCAATAGGATGTTCTTGGCCAGCCTTGAGTCATTTAGAGTAAAAAAGACAAGGCTCTATAGTAATTCCTCATTGAACAGAACACCAAGACTACTGTACTGTGAATTTGTTTCTGGGGGGGGGGGGGGGGGAAGAGTCTGTTATCTACACACATACAGGCTCTGTGCTCTTGGTCTAGTGTAAAGTTATCCAGGCATCTATTCAGAAATAATTATGTAAAGTGAAATCCTTTGCTAATGAATAACCATTTAGGAAAAAAAATCCAACACACATTACACGCAGACATGGTCCCCTGTTGTCACCATCAGGAAACTCACATTAAGAAAGGACAAACAGCCATTACAGGAGCGTGTAGACCAGACATTGCTGCAACTTGGCTGCAGGATATCAACAACACTGAGACGCAACACAGTATGCTTACAGGTGAAACCAAGCATTTTACTTAAATATAAAATGACAATCGTTTATGATATAGATTAGATTAAAGTGGGCCTTCCGTGTACATAGTAGGTCATTATTCTCACCATTAAAAACAAACAAAAGTTACTGAAAAAAATAAAAATAAAATAATCTTTAAAAAAATCTTGCAAAAATAAATAAAAAATCCAAACAAATACTCATCTCAGCCACCGTTGTCAGGAGGCACCATTGCCTCATCAGTACCTCCTGGGTTTACAAAATCCTGCGAGAACGCACTCCTGTAATGAGCTAAGTGGGTGTGTTTTTATGGAATTTCAAGTGCCCAGCCAGACAAGGAGGCAGCAGTGAGCCGTGGTGTTGTCACATGCCAAGAATTACTTTTTTTATTATTATTATCATTTCCAAGACATCTTTAAAAAAAGAAAAGGCCACTCCTGGGGCAAAATGATATCCATTCAGACATCAAGAGGGCAAAAACAATATCTCTTGGTGTATCTCCATATGAGACCATCATTCATAAGCCTGATCATTCCTTTGTAAAAAGCAAATGTTTTGTACAATAGTTAACATAATATACTTTAGATAAACCACGTAAGATGTCAAATGCATTTAATTGTCACCTGAACACATTTAGCCACAGTTAACATTTTAAATCTATACACTTCAGTAAAAAAAAGGAGTAGCTGCCTAGGTAAAATAGTGTGTGTTCTGTTTTTCTCTGCATGCATTACATATTCAGGTGTGCTTTGCACAACATTCAAGGACAAGAGTAATGGGTTAAGCTGGCACAATGTATGTTGGGAGGTAGACAGCAGAAATGCTTAGCATTTCAATTAAGATTAGCTTTGTTTGTCTTGTCTACACTGAGGGTTATTATAGGCAGCGAGAGCAGAAAGCCATTCCCACTGCTGACTCGCTTCACCTACTTTCAGTTCTGCATCTGCAACGTAACATACAATGCATTTGCTTCTATAATCTTCCTAAGAAAACACATTCTGAGTTGGAAATCTGTTTTCGGTAAAAGTCATACTAGATGCAACAGGAAATTGGTCTTTGCTGTATATTTCCTATTGACAGCATTTAAATACACAGGTTAAAAAACATAAAACCAGCAGCTTTTAAACTAAGTGTGCAAATGAAAATACTTTTTTACAAGCCATGCTATTAAGTGTAAAATATAGCATTTAGATACATGATGCAATATTGTGATTGTGTGTTTGATGCAGGTATTGCTCATATAAAAGCCAGTTCTAGTTGAAAAAACAAACCTACTTTTGCGTAACAAACAGACTGTGCTCCTATCTGCCCTCTGAACAAGGTAGGGCTTTTTAAAATGGGCTTTTTTTTTATATCAGGGTCTGCTTGATTACTTCATATTTTGCCTTCTCCATTCTTGTGGATTTTTGGCATTATAAGATGGAGAGTGCAAAATCAGGCTCACTTCTGCATAGAAATCAATCAGCTTGCAGATATTTTTTTTGCCAAAGCTTAACCACTTCCCGCCGAGCCTATAGAAGGTTGGCCGAGCGGCGATCAGTGGTGCGATCTTGGTAATGAGCCTCTGACGGAGGCGCTTTACCACGCGATGAGCCGTGTCCAATCATGGCTGATCATGATGCAAACAGGAAGAGCTGTTGATTGGCTTTTCCTCACTCGCGTCTGACAGACGCGACTAGAGGAGAGCCGATCGGCTGCTCTCCTGACAGGGGGGGGAGGGGGTCTGTGCTGATTGTTTATCAGCGCAGACCCCCCATCGGATGCCACCCAGGACCACACTGGACCACCAATTATGCCCCCCTAGACCACCAGGGAAATTCACAGACGGAGCCGACAGGCAGGGAGGAGAGGGTGAGGGGGAGAGAGGAGAGCTGCGGATGACGGAGGGACGTACACTAACCACCAGCCCTGATTTTCATGGTCAGCGCAGAGATGGGGATACAGGAAATGGCAGGTTCAGGGAAGTTTTTTACAATTTAGAGAGGGGCAGATTACACAGCACAAGCACTGTGTTTTTTAATCTGCTTTAAGGGACCAGGAGCTGTAATTTTTTCTTTTTTGGGTTAACAAACACTTAGGCCCCTTTCACACCGGGGCGGGAGGTACGGTGGCGGTATAGCGGCGACATTTTCAGCGGCGCTATACCATTGGAATTGCCGCGGTCAAATTTTTCTTCAGCAGAATGTGTTCATCAAGTGTAAATGCATTTATACAAAAAAAAGTGCTTAGTGGTTCAGTTTTAGTGCCACATTTGAAGCAAATGCAATTCCAATAAAGCCCCGGTCTTTTACATTAACAGTCAGATTTAGGGACACTTGATCTCTAGCTTACTACATGCATTACACTAAGGGCCGATTCACACTGGTTCGCTGTGCGATCTCGCATGTGATTATCACCGCGCTGCAAAACACATGCGATGTCTCTGCAGTGCGATTTCAGCCATACAGATAGTATGGCTGATATCGCACCGCATTCGGACTAAACACGCACAGGACCCTTTTTTTGGTCCGGACCAGAATCGGATCGCATGGGTGTTTACACCTATGCGATCCGATTCATGTCTGAACTGTCAGTTCGCAGTGCGATATGCGAGCTGAACTGGGGGTGTCGTTAACATTGTATAACACTCCCCAGTTTGCACATGGCAGTGTGAACTGCCATGCGAGTTGGGAACCCGCAGTGGATTCACAGGGTTCCCACATCGCACTAGTGTGAACCCGGCCTAATGCTACTTTCACACTGAGTCGCTTTACAGGCACTATATCGCTAGAAATAGCACCTGCAAAGTGCCTCTCCTCTCACTCCAGTGAGAAAGCTTGAGTGCAAGGCAGCAACTTTGAGGCGTTGTAGAAGCGGTGTATACACTGCTTCTAAAGTGCCCCTGCCCATTGGGGAAAAAAGCGCCGCTTTTAACCCTTTTTCGGTCGTGAGTGGGGGGGGGGGGGGGGTAAAAGCGCCAACGCCGGCCCCAGTGTTAAAGTGCCCTATTTGCCAAGATGAGAGTGGTCATGCAGGATACAGTGCTCAGCAGCAATTTCTGCACCAAAGAGAAGAGGTCTATCACCTTAGGATACCAGAACAAAACTGAGGATTAATGGAGGAGATTAAGGTTATAGGGAAGGTTCCCAGAGGATTTGTCCTCAAAAGCTTGCTAGCATCCAATCGCCTAAAGGTGTGGGCCTATAACCCAGGGAAGGTGAATTGCTTGGTGTACAATTAAGATAAAATGGTAATAATAGAAATGCACTTTAGCTTCATTAGAATTCACAACAAACTATCTGTGTCCTCAGAATAGGATGAGGAAAGGGAAAAATAATCAAACTTTCAACATCCATGTGTCACAATTTTGCATGCCCAAAAAAAAAAAAAAAAAAAACAACAACAGGACTTCGCATTGGCTGCAAAATTATAGTTGAGAAAGCAGTCAACAGAAATGTCTATTTAACAAGCACTGATCAGGAGCTTAAGGGTACTGGAAACGGTTCAAGAATGCTATCCCTTCTATAAATCTAACTTACAGGGACTACTGAGTAATATACACAATATGCCAAGTTGCATTCATGAGTTCCTCTCCAGTCATCTGTAACAATAGGTAATATATTCACTCAGTTATACATTTACAGTTTAGGATCTGTACTTGAAAAGTGAAAGGAAAGAAATCCAGCCTGAACTTTGTGTATCCAAGTGAATTATACATTGTTTTTTCAGGCAGACCTTCATTTGTTGGTAAATGGTAATGGATAACTCCTAACTTTTTTTTTTTTTTAATCAAAGGCCCAAAATGACCCACCCAAACAAAAACACTCTATAGTAAATTCTTTACATTTGCAGAGATACCACATACAGTAAAACCTTGGTTTGAGAGCGTTTTGCAAGACAAGCAAAATGTTTTAATAAATGTTGCCTTGATATACAAGCAATGTCTTGATGTACAAGCAATGTCTTGATGTACAAGTAGCGTCATATCACAACTGAGTATAAAAAAGAAAAGAGGAGCCTCCAAGTGTAGCAATGTGGTTACATTTAATGAAGGTACAACATTTAGCAACTTATCGCTACACTTAGAGGTGCCTCTCTTCTCTTTTATAACCTGTAAAAAAAATGCTTTGATATACAAGTGCTTTGGATTACAAGCATGTTTCTGGAATGAATTATGCTCACAACAAACCAAGGTTTTACTGTATGTGTATACAAATGTTTTTTTTATTTTCAACAGCCTTTTTTTCTTCAGACTTCTCCTCCAGCAAGAAGACAAATAGAATGCATTTTTTCCCCACAGATGAGAAAAAGCACAGGGAAGATCAAACCTGGGATCACCGTGACTGGCTAATACATTGGTCACATGAGCGATACTCTCAGCTCCAGATTGCTAGTACAAGACCCATGCTGGAGGCATGCAATGAAGCATGCCCCATATATGCGGCACCATGTAGGAAAGCACAGTACCATGATGCTGCATACAAGTGTGATGCCATCACGAATAAGGGTGAAAAAAAATGACTACTTCCCACAATCCAGCTTCTAGGAGGCGTTGGTGACTTTCACTGCGAGATACCACTGCCACATGGGAGAGCTGGACGCTCGAAATTCTATGGAAATGCTGTCCTGCCCATGTCTGCCAGAAGGTAGTGTTCTGATGCAGTGATGTCACCTATGCCTCCCAGAAGACAACTGTATTTATTTTTTTTTTGTACAATTTTTTTTTTTATTAGCTTTTTCAAGTTATTTATATTGGAGATCTGTTAGAAGGTCTGCTTTTATGATCGGTACACATTAAGGAGGCCCATAGGAAAGAACAAGTAATATGTGTTTTACTACATGGTGTAGATAAACCAGGTGAAGGTTTTTTTGTTTCATGGCTTTAATGCAAACATTCAAAACACACACAAAAGGCACTTATTGACAAAAATGTAAAAATACTCATCAATGCATGCGAATGCACAGACACTTTACTTTAGAAGATGTGCATTACAGAAACATTTGGGGTTTCAGGCATACTCTGGGTTCGTAAATGGCAAGCATTTCTATTATATATTTAAGAGTCCAGAGTGATATGGATCAGTGCATTAATAAAAAGAAATGTCATTTTGCAGCAAATGACTCAATCAAGAAAGCCGCCTTATAATTCAGGATATGTTTACCCCTCCTCATTTCTGGTACACAGTGTACTTTACAGAGCACAGTGCTGTGCACACACAAGGCAGCCTCTTCTGCTTTCATTTAAGAGTTCACAGGGGGAGAAACCTTCTGGCAGACAGCCCCTTCCAGCAGTGTTATGATAAACCGTTAAGCAGGACAGACTCACAGCTCACATAAGCCTGGCTGTGTACAACTCTGTCATGATGAATAAAGGCAGACATTCAAGACCAATGGTGGAATCCTCACAATCGAGGACTAGTAAAAAAACAATTTCTAACACTATGGTGTGATTTTGTGAAGGTAGCATCAGCATGATAAAATTTATTGCAACAATTCAGGGAAATGTTTCCAAACAACATATACTGTATTTGTCATATTACTTATATTAGCTTGATTTATTTTAAATGTTACCCTTCTATTTAAGGATATTGTAGCCATATTAGTGCACTTGCGCTTCTATCCCTTTTGTTTAAAAGAGGAAGTAAAGTTCCACGCATTACTTTTACCTACTTATAGGTAGCGCAAATATCTCCTAAAACAGGCACCATTTAGAAGAGATTTACACTACATGCAGCCAGTGACGTCACTGACACTCTGAAGGAACGACCAGCCAATGCCGTTCCTTCCGAGCCCTGTGCAGTAATCGGCGGCTCCCGTGCGCATGCGCAGGAGGGACGGAGTCTGTGAACCTGGAAGCATGAGAGGTGAAGATGGGAGCCCACTGCAGCTCTGAGATCTCGTTGCGGAAGGGCTCAGTTTGAAGGCAAGTTTAACATTTAGTCTTACATAAAAAAAAAAAACTGAAAGTAAAAAAGCAGTTAAGGATAGAAAACAGCAGATATTCGTGGAGTTAGGTTAAAGTGCATGTTTATTCAGCTGTGTTGTCTGGTTTGTAATAGAAAGGTTTAACTTTCCTTAATAGCCTTGTTTACACAATATCTTCAGATCTTTATGATAGCACATTTCCATGTGCTATGGTCTAGGCCAGGGATCTCCAAACATTTCAAACAAAGGGCCAGTTTATTGTCCTTCAGACTTTAGGAGGGCCAGATTGTGGCCAGCAGGGGCAGAAAATATCACAGGCTCGGAATGAGAAGAAATATGGCCTCAGGGTTGGTGGTCTAGGAGTAGGAGTAGTGCCCCTATTAGTAGGAGGAATAGTATCCCATCATTGGTATCGGTGGAAGAAATAGTGCCTCATTGTTGGTGTCAGTGGAAGGAATAGTGCCTTATATCAGTGGGAGGAATAGTGCCCCAAGGGCCGCATAAAGGCTAGCAAAGGGCCATATCTGGCCCTCGGGCCACAATTTGGAGACCCCTGGTCTAGGCATTCACACATTGCCTCTCTTCCAATCTAACAAAGAACATCTCAATCTGAAACTTTTGTTGGGATACAGTAGGTGATAGTCTGTCCTCTAAAACCTTAATTGACAGATAAGAGGGTAAATTTGTCTGACAAATTTGTTTATCTTTTTAAATCTTTAAATTATTCTTATCAATGTTCTCCACCATCACAGCATTATGTTTACTTATAGTCTGATCCGTAAATAGTTTTTTTCTTCTCCTCCTCTCAGTAAAATAGGGAGACCAATATCTAGAGCCCTCTGTAAGCTACAACACTGGCAAATCATAAGCTTACACAAGGCTTTCCTTTTCTCCCAGCAACATTAAGCAAGTATATATATATATATATACACTGGTGGGAAGGGCTCAATTAAATCCAACCTATTGCATTACCTTGTATGGACAAAGCACAAGGTCAACAGGTTAAACTATAATAGGTTTAAATCACATTAAAAAAATACACATTAGGGTGATATATTTATTGTAAATCTCTTACTTTTCCCATAAGAGAAGAATGAACATCATTCTTGCTTATGCAGTAAGCATACTCTTAATCAGCATGCTCTGCAACCTCAGAGAGTTCTTAAAACTGAAAATGTCACCAAGCAACAAGAGGAAGGAACGTTGAAAGGGACCCATACTTTACACCCCTATTAAATGCATCAATAATAAAATGCTTATTCATTGGAGTTGGATGAGATTAACATAATAGAGTACTACAACGTACTTACACGATCAGCCATAACATTATGAACACTGACAGGTAAAGTGAACAACATGGATTATCTCTTGACAATGGCATCTGAAATATCTGATACATTGGGCAGCAAGTAAACATGTTGTTCCTAAAGTTGATGTGTTGAAAGCAGAAAAAAAATTGAGACTTTGACAAGGGTCAAATTGTGATGGCTAGACTATTTGGTCACAGCAACTCCAAAAACTGTGCGAGGTTCCCATTTTGCAGAGGTCAGAAACTACCAAAAGTGGTCCAAGGATAAAAAAAAAACTGATGAAAGAGCAACAGGGTCATGGTTGGTCAAAGTCTGACTGGTGCACCTGGGGAAAGAAGCCTGGTCCGTGTAGTTCAATCCAATAGAAGTGCTGCTATAGCTTAAATTGCTAAAAAAGATATTGCTGGATCTGATAGAAAAGTGCGTCATAACACAGTGCATTGCAGTTTGTTGTCATAGCTGCAGATAGATTAGGTTGTCCACACTGACCTGTATTCAGTTAAAATCGATTACAATGGACACGCGAGCATCAGAACTGGACCACAGGTCAATAGAAGAGGTCTTTCAGGTGATGATTTGGCTGATCCATGGAGGCCCAAGCTCACAATTTATAGGGCTTAAAGGATCTGCTACTGATGGCTTGTTTTCAGATACCACAGCATGTACAGTACCCTTCAGAGGTCTCGTGGAGTCCATGCCTTGACGGGTAAAAGGCTGTTTTGGTGGCAAAAGTGGGACCTAATCAGTATTAGGTAGGTGGTCATAATATTTTGACCGATCAGTGCAAGCATGCATGTTTTCAATAACTGCTACTAGTTCAGTGCTTTGAACTTAATCAAAAGGGTAGATTAGAAAGAAGTGCATTTCACTGATGATCATTTTTAGGACACAAATTGGATAAATGTCACGTCTAATACACAAGCTAAAAAACATAATCATGAAAACACTCACCGGAACTTCAATCGTTTCCTGTGCATCATCCAACATTTGCACTTTAAAGGGAAAGGACTTGCCCTGTGGTGAAAGCGGAGGCTTGGTTCCATGTTCCAAAGTGCTGATCCCAGCACTCTCCGGAGCACCTAATCGAGAGGCTGCAGTCTGTTGTTGTTCTATCTCCCCCATACTTTAGTAGTCCACAGCGATCTCCTTTACCACTGCAAAGAAAACAAAGCAATGTTAAATGCCAACTAAACTGCTGCTGTCATAATTTGATATTAAAACAGAAAAAAATATATATTTATTTTTTCCCCAAGAAACATTTTGGCGTGTGTGTGACACCCATACAAGAAATAAATATCCTTAAAACAAAAACTAAAAGTAATTGTAAACCTTATTTATTTTTATTTTTTTAAACATGTATTATTTGTTCTGCGCAATGGTTTTGCAGAGCAGCCCTGATCCTCCTCTTTACGGTCCCCTCGCCGGCGCTCCCTTTCACCTCGTGCAGGCTCGATCCCCAGCCACGCTTTGTGTGTCTATTGACACACAAAGTGCAGCTCAGCCCCGCCCCCTGCTCTCTGTCCATTGAGGGGAGAGGGACTTTTCTTGGGCAGACTGCTTGGTTGAGATTGGGCTCAGGTAAAAGGGGAGCTACATACAGAAGGTTTTCTTTAACCTAATGCATATATAAGGCTTACCTGTAGGTACAGTAAACATCTACTAAATGTGTATCGTTTAGGAGATATTTACTGGCTGCGACTCCCACACGCAATGATGACATCGCTGCTTGGCCAATCAGATGGCTGCAACCCACAAACCTGGTAGGAAAATGGGGTGAATATGGGAGCCCTGTCAGAAGTAAGGTAAATCTTTCATAATGTGCAGGTATACGATGCATACTAGCACATTATGACATTAACTTGTAAGGAGAATATATTTTTGCAGCTTATTACCCCTTTAAAGGTAAAAATAAATAAATAAAACACTTTCGGCCTTAAGAACCACTTTAAGGGTCCTTTCACCCTGTGGAGTTACTCAAGCCCTTTTGCATAAAAAAAAAAACGCCAGAAAAGCGCAATAAAAAATGCTAACATTTAAAATCAATAAATGCTCCTTTCCATTGAAAAGAATGAGAACCTCCTCAAAAAAACTTCCAACTAAGCTTTTTTGGTGCAGTTTTGAGTCACATGTCCTTTAACCACTTCAGCCCCAGATCATTTCGCTGGCCAAAGACCAGAGCATTTTTGCGATTCGGCACTGCGTCACTTTGACAATTGCGCGGTCGTGCAACTTGGTTCCCAAAAAAATTTACGTCCTTTTTTCACCACAAATAGAGATTTCTTTTGGTGGTATTTGATCACCTCTGCGGTTATTATTTTTTGCGCTAACAAAAATATCGCGACAATTTTGAAAAAAAAATGCAATATTTTTTACTTTCTGCTATAATAAATATCCCCCAAAAATCTATAAAAAAAAAAATTCCAAAATGTTTCCACAGTTTAGGCCGATATGTATTATTCTACATATTTTTGGTAAAAAAAAACACAATAAGCGTATATTGATTGGTTTGCGCAAAAGTTATAGCGTCTACAAAATAGGGGATAGTTTAATGGCATTTTTATTATTAATTTGTTTACTTGTAATGGCGACGATCAGTGATTTTTATCGTGACTGCAACTTTATGGCAGACACATTGGACACTTTTGACACATTTTTGTGACCATTGTCATTTTTACAGCGATCAGTGCTATAAATATGCACTGATTATTGTGAAAATGGGGACACTGGCGGACATCGAGTCCGCGGGCACGGTCACAGAGCTTGCGGCAGAGGTGCACACGCGCCCGCACGGCGGAAATTTCAAAGTGACGTATATATACACACACGTCACTTTGCCCAGCCGTGCCATTGTGCCAACATAAATGTACAGCAGCCGGTCAGGAAACGGTTAAAAACCACAAATTCTGCAAAAGCGCTCCATTAATACATAGGTATACTGGCCATTTTGAAACAAACCAGTGTGAAAGTGCCCTAAAGCACAAGTGCAGGAAGCCCGCAGAGGATTACCACAGCAGAATTGGCATCTTCATCGGGGGGCATAGGGTGACAGGATCTTTAATATTTCTACTGCAACTAAACCAAGAGTGACAATAAAAAAAAAAATTAAATAATAAAATCATTATTTCTACTACCAACCTTAAGCATTCAGATAAATATTTATTGATTCAATGCTTTTCAAGGAATACATCAAAATTTAAATATTTTATTACATAACTGCTGAAAAAAATGATCTTAAAGCTTTAAGAAAATAATTAGGCTTGGTTAACACTGCTGTGACATGGGATTCGACTTGTGAGACCCCAAGCCATATGACATTTCAAATTCAATGTTTCCCTAGGAGAGTCGTCTTAATACTATACAAGTCGCTCCAACTTTAAAAAGGGTTCCTGCACTACTTTTGTCCGACTTGACTGCGATTTCAGCACTTGTACAGGCTCCTGAATAGCATTCAAGTCCAAAGAAAGTCTCAGGCAAAGTCGTACAACTTGGCTGTTGCAGAAGTGTGAACTGAGCCTTAGGACCCTTTCACACGGGGCGGGTCAGTAATGATCCGCCTCCATGTGTCCGTCAAGCTCAGCGGGGATCCTCCGTAAAATCCCAGCTGAGCCGTCGGCTGACAGGGCGGTCCCCGCACACTGTGCAGGGACCGCCCTGTCTTTCCTCCGCTCTACCCTATGGGGGGATCGGATGAACACGGACCGTATGTCCGTGTTCACCCGATCCGATCGACTTCCGGAAGAAAAATAGGATTTTCTTCCGTCCGAAAAATCAAGGCTTTGCGGAGGCGGGTAATTACGGGTGTCAGCGGATGGTCATCCGCTAACACCCGCAATCACATAGGGACCCATGTATGTCCCGTTTTCATCCGCAACGAATGGATGAAAATGCGGACATACGGTCCGCACATGTGAAAGGGGTCTTAAACAGTAACTCTCTACTTTTGTTGAGGAAAAAAAAAAAGCATTCCCATCTACAGTAGGTGAACCCGATTTTGTGTCAATCTCGCTCTCTTTCTCAGCGAGATTGAGCACCTACGAGCCCCATCGCGGGAGCCAGCGCCGAGCTGGCTTGCCGCGATGGAGACAGAGCCGTCATAGAAGCGACGGGAGATCCGACTTGGATTCCCGCCAATTCTACACGTGTGCGGCGTTTGTTATGAATCCTGAAGGGGAAGTCCCCGCCGGATTTTAAATAAAAATCCGGCATGGGTCCCCCCTCAGGAGCATACCGGGCCCTTAGGTCTGTTATGGGTTGTAAGGAGAGCCCCCCTACGCCGGAAAAAACGGCGTAGGGGGTCCCCCTACAATCCATACCAGACCCGTATCCAAAGCACGCTACCCGGCCAGCCAGGAAGGGAGTGGGGACGAGCGAGCGCCCCCCCCCCCCTCCTGAGCCGTACCAGGCTGCATGCCCTCAACATGGGGGGGTTGGGTGCTCTGGGGCAGGGGGGCGCACTGCGGCCCCCCCCCACCTCAGAGCACCCTGTCCCCATGTTGATGAGGACAGGGCCCCTTCCCGACAACCCTGGCCGTTGGTTGTCGGGGTATGCGGGCGGGAGGCTTATCGGAATCTGGGAGCCCCCTTTAATAAGGGGGCCCCCAGATACCGGCCCCCCACCCTAAGTGAATGAGTATGGGGTACATCGTACCCCTACCCATTCACCTGCAAGAAAAGTGGTAAAAACACAAATAAACCACACAGTGTATTAAAATATTTTATTTTTCTGCTCCGGAGGCCGCCCCCTATCTTCTTTATTAGCTCTTTTACCAGGGGGGGCTTCTTCTTTGACGTCTTCGGGTGGGTGGGGGCCGCCGTCTGGTTCTCTTCCACCGCCGGGGGGGGTGGCTTTTAAAAAAGCCCCCACCCCCCCGGCGGGTTTCCTCCGGCGTCTTCGGCGGGGCTCTTCTTCTTCCGCTATCCCGACGGGTCTTCTCCGCTATCCGGGGGGTCTCGCCGCTCTCCGCTGTTGACTCGTCGCACCCCGGTTCTTCGTATCGCTGTCCGGTCCCTTCTTCCGTGCTGTACGTCTTCTCCTTCCGTGCTGTGATGAGTTCTTCTTCCGTGCTGTGACGTCATGTTCTTCACTTCTCTCCTTCTCCCGATGTTGACTCGCCGGTCCTCCTCGCTGAAATGACGGATGCGCGCCTTGCATCGGACCTATATAGGCCTCACAGTCCCATCATGCTCTGTACCTACCCATGTGATACCTACCACGTGGGTAATAAAGAAGACAGGGGGCGGCCTCCGGAGCAGAAAAATAAAATATTTTAATACACTGTGGTTTATTTGTGTTTTTACCACTTTTCTTGCAGGTGAATGGGTAGGGGTACGATGTACCCCATACTCATTCACTTAGGGTGGGGGGCCGGTATCTGGGGGCCCCCTTATTAAAGGGGGCTCCCAGATTCCGATAAGCCTCCCGCCCGCATACCCCGACAACCAACGGCCAGGGTTGTCGGGAAGGGGCCCTGTCCTCATCAACATGGGGACAGGGTGCTCTGAGGTGGGGGGGGCCGCAGTGCGCCCCCCTGCCCCAGAGCACCCAACCCCCCCATGTTGAGGGCATGCAGCCTGGTACGGCTCAGGAGGGGGGGGGGCGCTCGCTCGTCCCCACTCCCTTCCTGGCTCGCCGGGTAGCGTGCTTTGGATACGGGTCTGGTATGGATTGTAGGGGGACCCCCTACGCCGTTTTTTTCGGCGTAGGGGGGCTCTCCTTACAACCCATAACAGACCTAAGGGCCCGGTATGCTCCTGAGGGGGGGACCCATGCCGGATTTTTATTTAAAATCCGGCGCGGACTTCCCCCTCAGGATTCATAACAAACGCCGCACACGTGTAGAATTGGCGGGAATCCAAGTCGGATCTCCCGTCGCTTCTATGACGCGCTTGCTGGGATGTGCTGTCACTATTCCAGTGAGTGTGAGATGTCGGCGAGATCTCGGCACCCTGTCGCCGAGTATCAGCGCGACGCTGTCGTGCTAAAAGCACAATATCACAAACACCTACTGTAGGTGTTCTATGTACATTACAAGGATTTTAACAAACATTGTTGCAGATTCCTACCTTTTGTTATTCTGAAGAAATCCCTGTGTTTGTGGTAAGTGAATCTAATGGGAGTGGTTTCATAATTATCAGCCATCTGCTGCACTTGTACTGCTCTAATGAGGAAAATTGCATCCCTTTAGACAACCTATTGGGAGAATCTCATCAAAAATGCCATTTTTGTTGAAGGGATGCCTGATATCTTAGTGTAGACTTCTGGAAAAATCAGTGAGCCAATCACAAAAGCAGGGGATTATGTTTCTGGGGGGGCGTTCCATACATATTCTGTGTACAGAACACCTCCAGGTAGACATATTGCATCGAATTGCATTTTACCACAAAAATACAGAGCTGCAGAATGATAATGAAAGGCAATTTTTAACCACTTCAGCCCCGGACCATTTTGCTGGTCAATGACCGGGCCACTTTTTCCGATTCGGCACTGCGTCGCTTTAACTGACAATTGCGCGGTCGTGCGACGTGGCTCCCAAACAAAATTGGCGTCCTTTTTTTCCCACAAACAGAGCTTTCTTTTGTTGGTATTTGATCACCTCTGCGGTTTTTATTTTGTGCGCTATAAACAAAAATAGTGACAATTTTGAAAAAAAAAAACACAATATTTTTTTACTTTTAGCTATAATAAATATCCCCAAAAATATAAAAAAAAAAAAAGGGATTTTTAATACAGCTTACCTGTAAAATCCTTTTCTTGGAGTACATCACGGGACACAGAGCGGCATATTCATTACTATATGGGTTATATGGAGTACCTTCAGGTGTTGACACTGGCAATCTCAAACAGGAAATGCCCCTCCCTATATAACCCCCTCCCATAGGAGGAGTACCTCAGTTTTGTAGCAAGCAGTATGCCTCCCAAAATGGTCCCCAAAAGAGGAGTGGGAGCTCTGTGTCCCGTGATGTACTCCAAGAAAAGGATTTTACAGGTAAGCTGTATTAAAAATCCCTTTTTCTTTATCGTACATCACGGGACACAGAGCGGCATATTCATTACTATATGGGATGTCCCAAAGCAATGCTCACAATGAGGGGAGGGAGAACATCTCCAAGACAAAAGGATTTAATTTAGAGAAATACTCAAATCATAATAAATCCAACTTAGTTGAGAAAAATAATCTTAAATTTAAAATTTAACTCAAAAAAAAGAGGAGCCCCCGGAATCCGAGGGTCTCAAACTGCAGCCTGCAGCACTGCCTGCCCAAAGGCTGTATCAGACTTCCTTCTTACGTCCAACTGGTAGAATTTTGTAAACGTGTGGACAGAAGACCAGGTTGCCGCCTTGCAAACTTGAGCCATAGAGATCTGGTGGTGTGCTGCCCAGGAGGCGCCCATGGCCCTAGTAGAATGAGCCTTTAATGATACTGGAGGAGGCAACCCTTTCAAGCCGTAGGCCTGAGTGATTAATTGCTTAATCCACCTAGAAATGGTGGACTTTGCAGCTGCCTGCCCCTTCTTGGGCCCATCCGGTAATATGAACAGCACATCTGTTTTCCGGATCTTCTTTGTAGCTTTAAGATAGGCCTTCATGGCCCTGACGATATCCAAGGTATGCAGCAACCCTTCCTTTCTGGAAGTAGGTTTAGGGAAGAAGGATGGTAATACCAAATCCTGGTTCAAATGAAAACTGGATACAACCTTCGGTAGGAAGGAAGGATGAGGGCGGAGAACGACCCGGTCCTTATGAAAAATAAGATATGGTTCCTTACAGGATAAGGCCGCCAGTTCCGATACTCTTCTTGCGGAAACTATGGCGACCAAAAATACTAACTTCCTTGTCAGTAAAACCAAAGGAATTTCAGCCAACGGCTCAAACGGTTGTTTCTGTAAACTTGACAGAACAAGGTTTAAATCCCACGGGCAAAGCGGGGATTTAACTGGAGGTTTAATACGCAAGACCCCTTGAAGGAAGGTCTTAACCAGCGAGTGGGTGGCCAGCGGCCGCTGAAACCACACTGACAGAGCAGAAATCTGTCCTTTGATTGTGCTTAATGCCAATCCTTTATCCACTCCTAGCTGGAGAAAACTTAATACTCTATCGATGGTAAATTTGCGAGAAAGCCATCGCTTGGACTCACACCAGCCTACATAGGCCTTCCAGACCCTGTAATAAATCACCCTAGAGACCGGTTTCCTGGCTCTGATTAGGGTAGAGATTACTTTCTGAGACAGACCTCTACCCCTGAGAATCAGGGATTCAGCTTCCAGGCCGTCAAATTTAGATGCCGTAAGGCAGGGTGGAGGATCGGACCTTGCGATAGCAGGTCTGGCCGTAGAGGAAGAGTCCAAGGGTCTCCCACTACCATCCTTAAGATTAGTGAGTACCATGCCCTTCTGGGCCATGCTGGAGCTACCAGGATGACTGGTATGTGCTCCACCCGGATCCTGCGCAGCAGGCGGGGTAGTAACTGGAGCGGGGGAAACGCATAAAGAAGTTTGAACTGATGCCAAGGGCAAACCAACGCATCGGTTCCGCAGGCCATCGGATCCCTTGAGCGGGACATGAACCTGTCTAGCTTCTTGTTGAGTCTCGATGCCATGATATCCACGTCCGGCACTCCCCATCTTTGGCAGAGTGCTTGAAAGATTTGTGGATGCAGAGACCATTCCCCCGGCAATAGAGTCTGGCGGCTTAAGAAGTCCGCCTGAAAGTTGTCCACTCCTGGAATGAATATTGCCGATATGCAGGGCACATGAGCCTCTGCCCATAGGAGAATCAAGCTCACCTCTCTCTGAGTGGCTTGACTCCTGGTTCCCCCTTGGTGATTTATGTATGCCACGGCCGTGGCATTGTCTGATTGAATTCTCACCGGGAACCCCTGCAATTTTGACGTCCAAGCCCTGAGGGCTAGTCGAGCAGCTCTGAGCTCCAAGATGTTGATGGGCAACTGCTTCTCTGGCGTTGCCCAAGTACCTTGGCGAGTGCAACCATCCAAAATTGCTCCCCAGCCCGTCAGGCTGGCGTCTGTGGTCACTATCTTCCAAGCCACTGGGCTGAAAGACTTCCCCTTCAGTAGATTCTGAGGGTCTAACCACCAACACAGACTTTGTCGGACTCTTGATGAGGGCGGCAACGGGATATCCAAGGCCTGTGGCCTTCTGCTCCATGCTGACAGGATGGCTGCCTGCAGGATGCGAGTGTGGCTCTGGGCGTATGGTACCGCCTCGAATGTGGCCACCATCTTGCCTAGTAACCTCATACATAGGCGAATAGTCGGTTCCTTCTTGATTAGAACCAGTAGGATTAATTCCTTGATGGCTTTGACCTTCCTCAGAGGTAGAAACACTCTTTGTTGTTCTGTGTCTAATCTCATGCCGAGATATTCCAACTGCCTTGTGGGCAGGAAAGCTGACTTTTCTCGATTTAGGACCCAGCCGAACTTCTCGAGGTATTGGACCGTGAGGGCCACTGCTCGCTCCAAGCCGGGAGACGAGTGATCTATGACTAGGAGGTCGTCCAGGTATGCTAGGATCGTGACCCCTTGGATCCTTAGTTTGGCTAGGATTGGAGCTAGGACCTTCGTGAACACCCGGGGGGCCGTAGCCAACCCGAAGGGAAGCGCCACGAATTGGAAGTGACGCGAAGCCACCATGAAGCGTAGATATTTTTGATGTGGCTGATAAATTGGAAGATGAAGGTAGGCATCCTTTATGTCTATGGACGCCATAAAGTCGTCCTTTTGGAGTGTGGTAGCTGCTGACCGCACGGATTCCATCCGAAATGAGCGGATCTTTAGGTATGTATTTACCATCTTTAGGTCCAAAATTGGCCTGACATCTCCATTGGACTTCGGGATGATGAATAGGTTGGAGTAGAAACCTAGCCCCTGTTCCAGGACTGGTACCTCTACTATTACTTCCTGGGAAAGTAGATGATTTAATGCCGACATTAATGCGGCTCCTTTCTCCGGATCGTTTGGAATCCTCGACTCCTGGAAATGAAGAGGAGGAAACCTTAGGAAATCTAATTTGTAGCCCGTGGCCACGGAAGACCGTACCCACTCGTCGGGAATGCTGGCTTCCCAAACCTCTGAAAAGAGTCGCAGCCTTCCCCCCACCTTCGTGGGTGGGGGCGCCCCTTCATAAGGTCGGCTTGGGGGCTGGTTTTGCTGGTTTGCGAACCCACTGCTTTCTGCCTCTAGCAGCCTGTCCTTGTGATTTGCTGTTGAAGCCGAAGTTTGCTTTCGCAGGAGGCCGTCGATACTGTTTGGCATTAGAGGGCCCCTGCCCAGGGGAGTACTGTCGTTTAAACGCAGGCCCCTGAAACTTCCTCTTAGTTGGCAAGAGAGTACTTTTGCCATTTGAAATGGTTTGAATGTATTTATCTAGGTCTTCTCCGAAGAGTCGCCCTCCATGGAAGGGGAACCCTACCAGGAGCTTCTTGCATGGGGGCTCGGCCTCCCAGCTTTTTAACCATAAGAGTCTTCTCATATGGATAAGGGATAACGATAAACGTGACGCTTGCTGGATAGAATCCTTAATTGCGTCTACTGTAAAACATATGGCCCTAGGGACATCCGAAAATTCTTCTGCCTGCTGGGCAGGAATAAGTTTAAGCATCTGCTTAACTTGATCCGATAATGCTTGAGCAACCCCAATCGCAGCCACAGCTGGCTGTACTACTGCCCCTGCAGTAGTGAAGGAGTTCTTAAGTAGTGCTTCCAAGCGTTTATCAACTGGATCCTTGAATACCTGTATGTTTTCTACAGGGCATGTTAATGATTTGTTAATACATGAGATGGCTGCGTCCACTGCAGGAGTAGCCCATTTCTTGGAAAATTTATCTTCCATAGGATATAGGGCAGAGAATCTTTTAGGTGGTAAGAAGATTTTATCTGGCTTGTTCCAATCTTGGAACAAAACTCCCTCTAGTAGAGGGTGGATCGGAAATACTGCATTGCTTTGAGGCGCCCTCAGTGAGCCCAAAGCTGAAACCGTAGATACCTGGAGATCTGGTACTGGCAAGTTGAATGCATTATGGACCAAGTCCGTTAAGGCTTGAATCCACCAGCTCTCCCCTTGGGAGACTGCTCCAGACTCCTCTGTATCCGGATCTTCGATCCCTGAACCTACTTGGTCCTTGTCCAAGAGGTTGTCCAATTCCCCTGAGGAAAGGACCTCCTCTTCTGAGGGTCCGCGCTCGGGCGACGGAGATCTAATCCGTTTACTGCCCCGCATAGCTGTGGCTATCATTTTTCCCATTCTTTTCTCCATCTCTCTTAAAGAGGTGAGTAATACCTCGTCCGTGACCATCTTAGGGTTGGACTGACCCGCGCCAGCTCCAGCCCCAGATCCCGATGGCCCCAAGGCTCCCTGTGGGGAAAGCAGCGGCATAGCCTTGTCCGAGACCTCAGACTCTCTGGGGGAATCCCCACCTCTTGTACCCTCTGACCCGGATGCCATGGTACAATACCGAGGTACACCTGCTACCTATTGGTATTTGGAACTATAAAAGTTAATTGCCCAAACACCTGTTTGGGGGATAAAAAATGCTTCCTCGAGGGAGCGCATGCGCGGGCAACGGCGATGGCTGACTGAGCCGTGAGCTCCGCACCAGGCAGAAACAGCGGCGCCCGTAGCTCGGTACACAGCTGCTCCCGAGCTCTGCAAATTCACACAGGCAGCCTTCGGGACAGCGGGCACATTTTGGTACCTCAGGGTACTTTAAAAGCCTAATATTTTTGAAGTTCTGAGTAGTGGAGCAATCGTGAGGAGATCCAAGATGGCCGCCGCGCGGCTTACACAGGCACAGCAGCACAGCCTAATTGAACAAGGATCCCTCAGGCAAGTGACAACCTTCTCCCCCCTGCAAAACAAACGGGAGGATCTGGGAGATTCCCCTCACATGTCCCATCTTTACCCAGAAACAAATGGAGCTCAGATTCATCCCATTATGATTGAAAACTTACTCACACCTAAGGGACCCATAGTCTCACCTCAGCACAATCCCCTCAGCCATGACGCATTAACAATGGGGTCGCCTAACCTAATGGAGGAACTATTCTTGAAATTTTCTGCCTTATTAGACAGGGGCTTGTCGCAAACAGCAGCCAAAATTACGGGCGACTTAAAAGCTGACTTCCATTCATTAGGTACTAGGATAGAAGCTGTTGAAGGCAAATTGGAGGAAACAATAGCAGCTACCTCACAGAACTACAGTCATATGCAAACACTTCAAGACCAGCTGGAGGTAGCCATGAATCGCATTGATGAACTCGAAAATAGATCACGGAGGTCTAATATTAGGATTAGAGGTCTACCTGAATCCGTCATTAATGTCCCTGAAGCAGTGCAGGACCTAATCAAACACCTTCTTCCCAATATCACCCCTCAGCGACTGGAACTAGACAGAGCTCACAGGGCCCTAGGAGCCCCTAGAAAAGATGGCTCCCCAAGGGACATCATTGCTAAGCCACATCACTTTTCGGTCAAGGAGGAAGTTATGAGACAAGCAAGGTCGGCTAAGGTCATACTGTGCCAGGGTCATCAAGTACAAATTTTTACGGACCTATCTCCTTCCACCATCCAAAGACGAAGGTCTCTGAAACCCCTTCTTCTTGCGTTAACCCAGAAATCCATCAAATACAAGTGGTCATTCCCATTTGCGGTCAAATTTACTCTAAATAGCAAACCATATGCCTTCTCCACCCTTTCAGATGGAGAAAATCTGCTACTGCGACTGAAAATCATAGCCCAAGAAGCAGACATGGACACTTCCAGTGTGGGTCAAGGGTCCAACAAGAGAGCTATCCCTACCAGCCCTCCATCTCTCCTGTGGCTGAAGAATAAGAATAAGAAAGCTAAGGACAATGGAACTACCTGAAAAGTGACTTTTGTGCTTCACCATCGAGCTCCTTTTAGCTTGCTATATGAGCATTGGTTAGGCCTAATAGGCCGATTGGTTTTCTCTTTTTTTTCCTAATGCTCTCTTGTTTTGATCCTTTTTTCCTCCATCTAAATTTCATATATAGGTTATATTACCTGTCTGGATCTCCCTGGTGATTCCTGGGTTTGTACCTGCTGGTGGTCGGCTCGGGCTTCCCTAGACCCTCTCATTGAGGGGGGGGGGAGTCTGAGGCGATTACCAGGGGTCGTCGCCCTTTTTTTTTTTTCTCTTTTCCTTTTTTTTTTTCCACAAAAGTGGTATATTGTTCTATTCTTGGATGTGTACTGTTCATTGCAATTTTTATTTAGGTCAATAATATATTAAGGGCGCCTGGTTCCTGCCTGGTCTTAATGCGCCTCCAGCCAACCGTCGGATACCATATGGTTTCCGAGGGGTGGACAGCTCCCTCTGATTTCAGAGGAGCTGACGTTGTCTCTAAATTTCTAAGCGTCTGGGGCCTCTCCCCCCCAGCGCCGGTTTTCTATTTTCAGGGAGTTCCTTTTAGCTCTTTTCTTTCCTGTCTTCCCTCACCTTTCCCTATGATCCTTAATTTTATACAAAAATGTCTAAGATTTTCTTCACCTACAGGTACTTCACTCCTCCTGACGGCCTTCAGGGTTACAGCCCTCATGACTTCATCCTTTTTGAGACTACTGTGGGTGAGTGGGGGTTGCTCCTGCTGCGGTGCCGAACCTTTATCACATGGCTAATCGGGTAGATTTTAACATTCGCATTGCCTCACATAACGTTCAGGGTATGAACTCTCAGATTAAACGGAGGAAGGTAATGGACCTTTATAAATCTATGCACCTTGACATTGTCATGATGCAGGAAACCCACCTTCCTGTCCGATATAGCCCTACTTTCCTCCACCCACATTTTCCCCAATTTTATCTAGCCAGTGCTGAAAACAAAACCAAAGGAGTAGCGATACTATTTTCCAAGAAATGTGCCTTTGTCAAATTATCTGAAGTCACTGATCCAGAGGGAAGGTTCATTTTGGTTAAAGGCAAGATAGGGGATCAGTTATTCTCTCTTGTTTCCTACTATACCCCTAACAGGGGTCAAGCTAAATTCTTCAAGTCAATGATTGATACCCTAGCTCCTGACCTCGAAGGCACCATTGTGCTTGGAGGGGATTCTAACACAGCCCTGGACCAGGGCTTAGATAAAACTAAACCTCCTGGATCTAGATTGATTCGACCTACAAGAGAAAGCCTCAAATTCGCAAAAGTCCTACATGATAATGGCCTAGCTGACACCTGGAGGGAACTTAACCCCTCTACTCGAGACTTCACCCATTTCTCTCATCCACATTTGTCCTATGCACGCATTGATCATATCCTCACCCCATCATCCACTCTCCCGGCGATCCTGTCTGCCTCTATAAGGGACACTGTTTTATCGGATCACTCCTTAGTGATCATTTCGCTGAAATTAGGGGTCAGGGAGGGATCACGTACGTTCTGGAGATTGAACGAGTCCTTACTGTCTGAGCCAGTCAGGGTCAAGGAGATAGGCTTAGCATTGACAGAATACTTTACACTCAATGATACAGGGGATGTTTCTGAAGAAACATTATGGGCCGCCCACAAAGCCTTTATTAGAGGGAAGCTCATACAGATTTCTACGAAACTTAAAAGAGAAAGGGTTGCTGAAATAAGCAAATTGGAAGCGGAATACATTTCCCTTAAAGCCAGACACAAAAAAAACCCGTCCGGAATCTCCACGTCGGTAATAGACAACGCTAGACTGGCGCTCAATCTTGCTCTCACTACCCGGGCGGAGAAATCAATTAGGTGGGGAACACACAAATTCCACACCCAGGTTGATAAAATAGGCCCCCTTCTTGCTGCCAAACTTACCCCTAAAACTAAATTGATTTCTATGCCTAAAATAAAAATAGGGGGTAATCCTCCCACAACCAATCCATCCAAAATCCTTGAGGCTTTCCAAGGCTTTTATTCACGCCTTTACGAACCCCACACCAGGCCAACTACTGGTGTAACGTCACAATTCCTAGAGGGTCTTCATATCCCGACCCTGTCAACGGATCACAGAGATATTTTGGATTCCCCAATCACAGAGGAGGAGGTTGTGGAGGTAGTCAAGGGTCTTAGAACTGGGTCGGCCCCCGGTCCAGATGGACTGTCTATCCCTTATTACAAAACTTTTTCAGATATCCTGGCTCCACACATGACTAAGTTTTTCAATTCCAAAACCAGGGGTGACCCTCTGGATTCCCAGATTAATACAGCCTTCATAACGGTCATTCCTAAACCGGACAAAAACCCAGAAGACGTTAGAAACTACCGCCCGATATCCCTAATCAATAACGACCTCAAGGTCCTCACCAAAATCCTAGCCAATAGACTAGCAGGTTTTATAGGGCAGTACATACACAAAGACCAAGTAGGTTTTATACCTGGCAGACAGGGCCCGGACCAAATTAGGAGAGCAATAGACCTAGCGTCGATCTTGCAGACCAATTGGACGGGGGGGATCCCCCAGAGAGGATTTTTGCTGTCATTGGACCTGCAGAAGGCCTTTGACTCCGTTTCCTGGCCCTATCTTTTTAATTTACTTGAGACGTGGGGTTTTGGACCCAGATTTCTAGGTATTATTAGGGCCCTATACGCAAACCCTAGAGCTTTAGTTAGAATTAACGGGCATTACTCCAAACCCATTGAGATTAGAAGGGGCACCAGACAAGGTTGTCCCCTGTCCCCATTGGTTTTTGCTATAGCAATCGAGACTTTAGCAATAGCAATAAGACAGAATCCCAATGTCTCAGGAGTCCAGTGTGGAGATCAAACTCACAAATGCGCCCTATTTGCGGATGACATATTGCTATTCCTGACCTCTCCTGTCACCACCCTCCCCAATTTATGTCATATTTTGGACGACTTCTCCAAAATCTCTGGCCTATCGGTCAACTTTTCTAAATCTCAGGCCCTTAATATTTCCCTGCCCTCACAAATAGTGCTGGATCTTAAACAATCCTTTAATTTTAGCTGGAATGAAACCTCAATCCAGTATCTAGGAATCGCTCTAGCCGCAAAGACGGAAGCTCTATACGACCTCAATTACCCCCCCTTATATAAGAAAATGGAAGCCGACCTTAAAATTTGGTCCAGATTTAACCTCTCTTGGTTGGGAAGAATAAACTCAGTCAAAATGACCCTGTTCCCCAGAATATTATACTTGTTTCGTTCACTCCCCATCCCCACAAGACGAAAGCATCTAAAATCTTTACAAAGCAAACTGTTAAAGTTCATTTGGGGTTCAAAGGGATATCGTGTCCCACAAGACACATTATTCCGCCATAGAAGCAAGGGTGGTCTAGGTTTTCCTGACCTTCATAAGTATTATCTCTCAGCTAGATTAGCTCAATTCTCTGCCTTATATTCCAAGATCAATGTACCTGATTGGGTAAAGATAGAACAACTAGCTATTCCCTCAGCCCCCCTTGACTACCACCTCTGGTCCCCCATCAAATCACGCCCAGCCATCCTCTCCCCAGTCCTTTCCCAATCTTTTGCTTTGTGGGATAGCCTTAGATATAACGACAGACTGACATCAGCTACCCATCCTCTAGCCCACATCTTCAATAACCCTGAATTCCCATCCGGCATGAGACCATCTCAATTCCAATGGTGGCTGGACAAAGGGCTATATCGGATAGGACATTTCTTTTCTTCAGGCGGTCCCATCTCCCTAAACTACTGTACTAATACTTTGAAAATCCCTAACTCAGAGAGGGGTCGCTATAATGAAATCTCGGATTATCTCCATAGCATCTGGAAGTCCAGACCCCTTCCTCCTGATTTCACATCATACGAACTTTGGTGTGGACAAGACATAGGGCGGAGGGGAGGCATCTCGGTGATCTACTCAGCCCTCACTCACCCAACAGACAAATCGCCTTATATGAAGGCTTGGGAATCTGACTTTCAAATTAATATGAGCCTAGAGAACTGGCACAAAGCCTTTTTCAGATCCTTCAAGGGCATCCAGAGCGCCTCCCTGATGGAGGCCAGCGTGAAGGTCTTCACCAGATGGTATCTTACCCCCTCCAGATTGGCTTCCATGTTCCCTTCTGCGGATCCCCTTTGTTTTCGGGGGTGTCAGCTGCGGGGCACCATGGCGCACATATGGTGGGAATGCCCTAGAATCCGCTCCTTTTGGAGAATTATATTCAAAATTATTTTCAAAGTTACTGGGCACCGGATTACAGGGGCTCCCAATACGGCCCTACTAAATGCCCATATACCACAACTTAACAGGCCCACACAGAAGTTGGTGCACTTTATCCTACTGAGCGCAAAGATAGCCATTGCTAAGTCTTGGAAACAAACTAGACCACTCATATCGGTGGTTAAACGAAAAGTTTCATGGATCATGATTCAGGAGAAGTTGTCCAGCATACTACATGACTCCTCCGAAGCATTCCGCGAGATTTGGACACCGTGGGCTGACTATGTTGGTATTCCGCTTACACCTTTACCTGATTAGGCCGGATTGTGATCTTAACTGGTTTTAGACATTCAACTGCTCTCTTCCCCTTGACCCCCTTGCCTCCATTTCCTTTTCCTCTGTCCTTTCTTCTTTACCTCTTTTTACTTTCCTTATTATACTTAGTAGTTTTCAATATTTGATTGCACAACTCTTTAAGGGTTATAGCCCTAGAGTTTCAATGCTCTTTATGTTTGGTCTCTTCCGGGGGAACATTTGTTTGCTACTTTCCCTCGAGGGGGTTGTTTTTTTTTTGCTCCTCCCTCATACTTGTGAGAGGTGTGGGTGGGGGATAAAGGCTCGGGGCCCTTCGCTTGACACAGCTGGTTCCCAATTGGGGTGTCGAGGGATGGTTCCCGGATCATTCTTTAGTAGGTCTGGGCCCTCGGGTGGCAAGTACTATCTATAGGGGCACTTAGGTCCTCTTCGGTACCCTAGCGAATTAGCTAGGCAAGATTTTCCCAATTTCTACCCGCTCCACCCGGAAGAGAAGGTTATTTACTACATTTTATTGTAACCTCATTTTGGCTTCATTTGTCTCATGGGGCTTTTGTTATGTTTAACGATTTGTCATGACTGTAACCCTTTTGATGAATATCAATAAAAATCTATTGAAATTAAAAAATGCTTCCTCTCCCCTAGATGACTTTTTTTTTTTTTTTTTTTTTTTTCGTTTTTGTTTCAAATCCAGGAAAGAAAAAGCACTCTGTCCCCCTGAGTAGTATTGCAAAGAAAAACTATGAGATGGAAAAGAAACAGCCTATTTCTAGGCTTGAAAACAGTCTTCTGAAGACTGCAATATCCTTTCTGGCCACTGTGTGTCCTCGGCGCCCCGTGCTGCCGCTCTGGTCTTTCCTCCCCAGTTCCAATATATAGAATGAGCTGTTTGGAACGAAAAAGGAAGGGCCGCCCCTTCCTTAAACCACTGACCCGCCCTTCCCCCCTCAGCTAAACGGCGCGAATTGCGCCTATAACACATGAACGCGCGCGCGCCCTCCGATAGGGGGGGGGGGTTGGGGGGAAGGGAGCCTCTCTGCTCCAGCTGGAACCACGAGGAGGTCAGCGTTTTGCCTGCTTGCAGGCTCTGAGGAGGAAGACTGATGGAGCATCGCCTGGAGGCTTGCAGGTAAGCATAGCTCTCTGACACACATATACTTTATATCACACAGGCCCTACTCAATGCTTTTCCAACACTACAAGGGAGGTCACTTCTTATGGGGAATAATACACATAGAGCCATCCTATCATTAAGATATGTGACTAGTTTGCCAGATGCAGCGCATAACTTTAGGCATGTCCCCTGTGACCCCCCAGAAAAAACCTGCTAAGAACCAAGTTCCGCAAGTTTTCCCCTCACTTACCTGCTCCATGCCGCAGGACTTTGCCAAGCAAGAGGCCCAATCTTCCCCCATCTCCGTGGGGATGTCTAGACCTTCAGGCCCTGGGTTCCTATGAAGGATCCACTGTCCTGGGCCCATATAGCACTCTGGCAACAGAAACATTAGGCACCCAAAGGTTTCTAAGTTCTGGGCCCAGGGTCCAGCTCTCTAAAAAGAAAAGCATTATGGGCTATACCCCAAGGGTTTGGGGTCCGGTTACTGACCACTTTAGCGCTGAGGTCTTTGGACAGAACCGGTAGCTCACCTAATCCCAAGGATGCGGAGGCAAGCTAAACCATGACCAACACCTAAGACACTGGCGTAAAAACTGAGGTACTCCTCCTATGGGAGGGGGTTATATAGGGAGGGGCATTTCCTGTTTGAGATTGCCAGTGTCAACACCTGAAGGTACTCCATATAACCCATATAGTAATGAATATGCCGCTCTGTGTCCCGTGATGTACGATAAAGAAAGTTTGTTTCCTCAGTTTAGGCCGATACGTATTCTTCTACATATTTTTCCGGGGAAAAAAATAAAAAAAAAAATTACTAGTAATGGCGGCAATCAGTGATTTTTATCGGTACTGCGACCTTATGGCGGACACTTTTGACACATTTTTGGGACCATTGGCATTTTTATAGCGATCAGTGCTATAAAAATGCATTGATTACTGTAAAAATGTCACTGGCGTGGAAGGGGTTAACACTAGGGGGCGAGGAAGGGGTTAATTATGTTCCCTAGGTGTGTTCTAACTGAAGGGGGGGTGGGACTGACTAGAGGAAATGACAGATCGCTGTTCATACATTGTATGAACATTGTATGAACATGCGATAAGTCATTTCTCCCCCGACAGGGCCGGGAGCTGTGTGTTTACACACACAGCTCCCGGTTCACGCTCTGTAACGAGCGATCGCGGGTGCCCGGCAGTGATTGTGCGAGCAGGGGGCGGGGTGGCGTGTATGCCCCTAGCGACTGAAATGCAAAATCACGTAATATTATGTAATTTTGCGCAGTCAAGCCGACCTGCCGCCGTAAAACTGCGGCGGCTAGTCAGCAAGCAGTTGGTAACATTCAATTATAATATGACTTGATTTGATTAAAGGTTGTATGGCTCAGAGCAGTGGAAAACAAAGTCTTACTTTGGAAGTTTGCAGTCAGGGTGTGCAAGCCGAGGTGTCCTCCCACACACCAATAGACAGTCATCGAGCCATAACATCAAGAGTATTTATTGTGAAGCCTTCACAGTGAGTACAGTTAGCAGCAGACTAGTTTCAGCGATAAGCCATGTTCAAAACACCATGAGGTGATTGAGTCTAAATTGTTTACGCTATATATTTTTTTTTCTTTGCCATTTTTTTCACAAAAGCGGAGTTACCCTTTAAGCCATGCGATTTCTTTCTTTTTTTTTTTTTCAGGTTAATACAATTCATATTATGTTACATTATTGGGCAATAAAACATTTTAAGATTTTAATTTGAAATCTATTCGCCATTCCTATTTCGGTGTTGTACAGCAGAACAGAAAAAGGAAAAACTACAAAGACAAAGGAGACTGTATAAAGCAAAATCTAGGCGTACATGTGGGCTCCAGATGTGAGCTCACACTCGTAATTCAAGATATTAAAACAACACAGTAAACAATTACATACATGGAGTACCTAGTTATGAAACATGAGAAGGCAAGCCACTCAGCTTCCATACCACAGTTTGAAACATTTCAGATACATTCCCGACATTTTCTTAGCTAGCCCCAGATGGTAAAAAGGACTCTTGCACTGAATTTTGGGGATATCCAGCGACAATCTCCTTCATGCCACCAATCAATTTTATGAACATTATTAACCACTTCCATACAGGGCACTTATACACCTTCCTGCCTAGACCAATTTTTAGCTTTCAGCGCTGTTGCAATTTGAATGACAATTACGCGGTCATGCTACACTGTACCCAAACTAAATTTTTATCATTTTGTACCCACAAATAGAGCTTTCTTTTGGTGGTATTTGATCACCTCTGGGATTTTTATTTTCTGCAAAAAAAAAAAAAAAAAATGACCAAAGTTATTTTTTTGTTTCCGTTATAAAACATTGTAAATAAGTACATTTTCTTCTTCACTGATGGTACCGCACTGACGGGCACTGATAAGGCGGCACTGATGTGATGGCATTGATGGGCACTAATATGCGGCACTGATAGGCGGCACGGATGGACACAGATAGGCACTGATAGGTGGCATGGATGGGCACTGAGGCGGCATGGATGGGCATAGATGGGCAGTGATAGGTGGCACTAATGTATGTGTTGTACTAATGGATGCCAATCAGTGCCAAACAATGCCTGCCAGTGATACCCATTGTGCACTGATTGGCATCCATTATTTCTGTCATTGTCATCCCTGGTGGTCTAGGGTGGCATACCTGTGTTTTGCGTCCCTGGTGGTCTAGTGTGGGCATCCTCGGGGGGGGGGGCTGTGCTGATGATCGATCAGCACAAACCCCCGTCAGAGGAGAAGCCGATTGGCTCTCCTCTACTTGCGTCTGACAGACGCGAGTGAGGAAAAGCCAATTACCGGCTTTTCCTGTTTACATCGTGATCAGCCGTGGTTGGACATTAAGCTACCATTCACTGCCATTCATTTTCTCAATCGCGCAACTTGGGGTGACTTGAAGTCGGATCCCAGGTAGCCTCAGTGTGAACCGGTGTCTTGTCACATTCGGCTCCCCATGACAGATTGCTCAGGAAGTGACGTTCCATCGCCGCCATCTCGCTACACCCCACACCATTGCACAGTAATGATAGAGTGAGAAGGGGGCAAGCGGACATCTTGTTACACCCACCAGAGTTTTAGATTTCACAGTTATTTTCAACACAAAACGAAGCTTATATGCTTAAATACAGTATTTGGAAATCTGACGGACTGTTTACATGTTAAATTTTTAAAGCAGCAGCAAACCTGCTGACCTTACATGGTTGCTCATGTGACAGAACACCTCTGATTTTCACATTTAACATGTAAACAGTCCGTCGGATTTACAAACACTGTATTTAAGCATATAAGCCCCGTTTTGTGTTGAAAATAACTGAACTCTAAAACTCTGATGAGTGTAACAAGATGTCCGCTTGCCCCTTCACACTCTATCATTGCTGTGCAATGGTTTGGGGTGTAGCAAGATGGCGGCGAGGAAACGTCACTTCTGGAGCAATCTATGATGGGGAGCAGAATCTGACACTACACCGGCTCTTAGGAGCACAGAGCTGACAAGAATGGTGTTCCTTTGTTTTGTTTGCAATAGCAGCTCATACACTTGTCACAGCAGGATGCACTCATGCTCCCATCATAACACCAGAAAAAAGAAAAGGGCTTTTATGGAAAATATTACAGTTTAATACAGTCTTTTGGTAATTATATCATTTTCATTTTTTTTACTACTGCCTTGATCAGAGCTTTCATAAATGTACAGTGACAATTATATTTCATCACAGCAACCTCTGAGCGCTGTAGATAAGCTCAAACACTCAAATCGTTTCAAAATGTAAAAAATTCCCCAGGAATCGAATACTGGGTATCAAGACCTGGCACATTCATATGCATTAGGTTATTGTAAATTATATCGCTCTATGACATAAAGTGCTGAAAATCAGCTGGATGTCAAAGTATAGCAAATGGTTTCAGTGTCAGCAGTACAAAAGCATGTACTGTAAATCCAGCCAACACCAGATCCAGCTGAGCAGCTTGCCTAAACCTTTTCAAAACAATGGCTGTAAGGCATGCAAAAGCACCCCAAAGAGAAGGGTTCAACATTTTCAAATATGCTGAGCAGCATACTCATCCAGAACATGCTGATTATTCCTATCAAAAGTGTGTCATTTATTTTAACATTCTAATTCACTGTAATAAAAAAGCTCTACCATCCACACCTGGTAATTAGTTGTCACAATAATTTCTGAAAGCAGGAAACCAGTTTTTGGATTTTGTTCTACGAAGTTTACAGTGCTTTTCCATATATAGCTATACTATTAGTATAAGTCATACATGTGCAAAATAAATAAAGGCCACTTCCATCCTTCTTGATCTGTCCACAGTATATGACACTACTGGCCTCACTTTACTCGATTGTCTCCACTTGCTGACCACCCTATAGTAGTTCTACTGCTACAGGGTGACATATGTGCACCGAATCACACACACAAATTATATATATATATATATATATATATATATATATATATATATATATATATATATATATATATATATATATATATATATATATATATACACACACACACACACACACACATACATATACATACACATATACATACATACACACACACGTGATCCGACGCGTCCGCCTGCAGGGGCTGCGCGCTGGTTCTGCTGTGATTATTCACAGCAGAAGCTGATCTGCCGGTACCTGTTGTCTAGGTATAGTTCAAGGGTGTCAAAATCAATTTCATTGTGGGCCGCATCAGCATTACGATTGCCCTCAAAAGGGCCGGATGCATCTGTAAGATTAGATGTCCCGCGCATTCCCTCTCCTTAGATTAGATGTCAAGAGCCACCCCACCATCAGAAATTGAGTCCCCCACTCTCCCTTACATCACAGTACACCCCCCTTTCCTTATGCTGCTGCTGGGACGAAGCTGGATGCATTGCTTGAAAGCAGAAAGTAGGGGTCTGGAGGAGGACCAGAGGTGGGCTGGAGCTCTGCGGCAGCTGCAGGAGAGGTGCGAGGGCCACATGAGATGGCCTGGAGGGCCGGATTTGGCCCGTGGGCCTTGTGTTTGACACCTGTGGTATAGTTGATTATTCAGTTCTTCAATTTTTTTGTCTCCATTAAGAAAAAAAAAAACTTTTCCCAGCTGTAGGCCTTTTCAATGCAAGAAACAGCTAAAAATGTTAAGACATGCATTCTGTGGTCTTCCAATGGGCAGAAATCTCAATTTCAATATAGCAAAGTGGTTCTAAAGGAAGAAGGTTTTCTATCTTAATGCATTTCGGTAAAAAAAACGTTCTGTGTGCAGCAGTCCCCCTCAGCCCCCCAATACTTTCCTGAGCCCCATCTTGATCCAGCGATGTCCACAAGTGCTTCGGCGGTCTGGAACTCTCCCTCCAGATTGGCCGAGACACAGCAGCAGCGCCATTGGCTCCCGCTGCTGTCAAAGTTGGCACCCATTGTCATATGTTTTTACGATTCATTTTATTTTGGCTTTTAACTTACAATATTCCAATAAACACTACACTATGGAGACTTAATTGTCGGTGGATGATTCTGGAGCATTTTACTGGACCACCGCTAAACTTTTCAAGTCGCTACCAAATTTTTGAGTTTTCACTAGTAAGTTTTTATTGCTGGGACTGTGCATTTAAATCTATATTTTTCACTACATTGTTTTTTTATTATTGTTGATGCCCATCCACAACGTTTTTGGATCTCATCGCTGTTCATTTACGTTTGGCTCTACACACTTTTACTATAAATTTGTAAACGCTTGTGTACAGTGTTTTTTATTTCTATATTTATTTATTCACTTGCAATGTGCCTTGCAAATTTGATAACAAATTTCACTCCTTTGGGAAGAGAAAGTTCACTATCATAACCTCTTCCATATCATAGTCCTCCTCCTCTAGAAGTTCCAAATTGCTGTTTATGCTGGCACATGAAAAGCAAAACCCTGCAAATATTTAACTCAACTGTATATGCTTTTATCAGCATTTTAAGTTGATGACAGGTTCTCTTTAAAACTCATCTTTAGACAAGCTAGTAGGGATGTCCGGATACCGATACTAGTATCGGTATCAGTACCGATAACAAGCATTTCCCCGGGTACTTGTACTCGGGGAAATGCTCCGATGCTTCACCCGATACCTGGGCAGTCAGGGTGATAGGTGTGGCAGGGGAGTTACAAGCACTGATCTGCCCCCTTTTCAGCTGCTTTAGTTATACAGTGGTGATCGGTGCTTGTAACTTCCCCCAAAGTCACACCGATCACCGCTGTCTGTCCCCGTGCTCTCCCCCCTCCGTGCTGCTCTCCCCCCTCGAACGGTCAGGATGGAGAGCGGAGGTAGGAGCTGCTAAACCCGGCTCCTACCTTTTCCGAATGAACAGAGTCAGTGATCCATTGCCCATTCACATAACTGAGCATCGTAACCTGTTTTCGATGCTTCAGTTTATGAATGGAGAGGAGCTTCTCTTCATTCATTTTAGCTGAGGCTGCAGCGAAAGGGACTGGGGAATCTGTGTCCTTAGTCCCTTTCTCTGCCTCAAAGGGGAGATGTCAGGGGTCTGTTAAGACCCCTGATATCTCACCAAAGACCCCCCAACAGGGCTGATAAAAAATAAAAATAAAATTGCAATAAATAAAAATAAATAAAAAAAACCCACACTTTAAAAAATAATAAAAATGTAAATAAAAAAAAACCCACACTGACAACCCCCCCCCCTAAAGAATAGAAGAAAGCACTGTTAAAAAAATTAATAAAATACTGCCACTGTCACATGACATAAAAAAAAAAAAAAAAAGAAGAAGTATTGGTAATCGTTATCGGCGAGTACTTGAAAAAAAGTATTGGTACTCGGTCTCAAAAAAGTGGTAATCGGGACAACCTTACAAGCCAGCATTCACTTTTCTGTCAATAATTTGAGTTCAACATAAAACGTGGTTAGCATGCACTATGTTTCCCATCTACCCCTAGGTGTAACTCTATAGTCACATGGGCTCCTTGATGTGATCAAGGAGAAAATGCTCAGAATAGAAACACACTGAAAACTGAGCAGGTGCACTAGCTGCCAATGGCTGCTCTGCAGAATCCTCAGATGCAGTGGGGACATGGATAAGAGGGAGGGGTAAAGAACAGCAGGATCAACCAGTTATTTTGCATAATACAGAAAGTGTTTGAGCGTTATAACTGAATTCATTATTTATTGGTATTAATTACGTGGGTTTAAAGACACTTTAAAGTTAACTCCACTTTTTGACCATAATCCGAATTTAAGATAAAATATAATCAGCATGCACAATCAGATTTTAATGCGTGTTGTGAGCTTTACATATCCATTACTTTGTATGCTCCATGGGAGATGACTGCCCTAAATAAAACAAAGGAGTTTTGCATGAACATTTTAAAAGCACTGAACAGTTTACACAGATTCATACTTTCACATAGAAAAATGACTCCAAGAGTGAAAGCACATCAGGTTTGCAGCCAATGTCAATACTAGAAAAAAATGAAAGACTTTTCCTTCTGGCTATCGATACACCTTTACAGAACAACGACGACTTTTTTGCGGAGGCAAGCCATCTTAAAGACAGACAATCACTTGAATGTTCTCCCTCTGGATCTCTGCCAATATTACCCCTGCATATGCATACATTCGTATCGCGCACTGAATTTACAGCAAATGAGCTAGCTCAAATAGAATATACAACATACAAATCACTTCTCAATGAATATAATAATCCAGACAAGCTAAACGTTTATTTTTAAAACAATTGCTTTGCTCAAATAATAAAGATGTCATATGTAGCCATCTTTTCCCAACCCTTTTACTAGGGAGGATCCTCTGAAATAATTTTCAGGGCTCTGGGAACCCCTGCTAAAAACATTTACAGCCCATGGTACATTAGCATGGGCTATAAGAATGAGGCATTTTTTATGAATTGAAGCCTTTTAACACACAAATAAAAATAAATAATGGGCAGAAGGAAACAGTACACATGTTAGTACTCCTTTTGCACTGGTGGCCTAATCCAATTGCCAGTACAGACAGGCCCCCTTTATACTGATAAGTAGACAATGTGCTCTCTTAAGTCCTGTACACATGGGTAGAATGTCGAGACATTTGCCGGTACAAAAAATACTGACCGACATTGTGTTTTGTGCGTATGTCGGTCTGTCTGACAGAAGCCTGCCAGATCAGCCAATGGCATAGAGTGCTGATCAGAGTGTTCTGGCGGGCGAGATGACTGTACTAAGCTTGCATAGTTAGTATAGTGTCTCCGACCAAAGCTGAAAGTTTTTTCCTGGGTTGCACGAACAAAAACTAATAGAGTGTACCCAGCTTTAGACTGGTGACAGTGGACAAGAAGGCACCTCTGCAAGATACCTTGACAATACAATACTGTGCATTTTGCTTTTTTTAATCCTACAAACACTGATAAAAAATGATTAATATATTGAAACCTACCTAAAACACACTGACTGTGACCTTTGATCCTGGTGGCAAGAAAACGCGAAATACTTTTCTTTATCGTACAACATGGGAAACAGAGCCTTTTAATCATTACATAGTGGGTTGTATGGTCACCAGAGGTGATTGGACACTGGCACAACCAATCAAAGACAGTTCCCCTCCATATAACCCCTCCCATCAGGGAAGTAACTTAGTTTATTCGCCAGTGTCTAAGGTGTTGGACGCGAGTAAGATGCACTGAAGGAAGATCTGCCAAAGAGACCCTATGAGGGTAGAGAGCTACACGGTGGGTCTATCCAAGGCGCTTATTTTATTACGCCAAAACTGGATGGTATCCGGACCTCATGGACGAGGTGTTGCCTGTAATGTCTCTCTTTGGAGGACTGGGCTCCAGCACTTTCGCTAAAAGTCCTGGCAGAGTCTTTTACAAGGCCCAGGGAAGAGGTCTCCTTTAATTTAGTACTACAAATTTTAGTGCTACAAAATCTAACTGAAACAGAAAAAGAACAGACTGCAACCATCAAGAACAGCAGGCAACAATGCAAAAAAGTAGTAGATCATAGGTCAGTGAGCAGCGGGTAGGACAATATACAGTAGCTACACTCACTGTGAATTGTTGGGAAAGGGGCCCCAACTGGCGGGGCCTGCTCCTCGCCTGTCAAAGTAAATGTGACTGAGTGGAGAGCTCAATGGGCCACGTATTACGCGGGTGGTGTAAAGAGCAGAGAAGAGAATAGTAAGAAAAGAAAAGGAATGAGGGAAAGGACACAAAAAAGAGGGGAAGAGGGAAAGTGAAAAAAAAGGGAAGGAAGGAAAGGAAAAGGGGAGTTCCGCAGGGTCCAGGCCGAGGCAAAAGGGCAGAGTCACAGAAAGTCCCATTAAGCAAAAAGTAGAGCTTGGTCTAAATTCATGTCCGTGTTGTAAGCTATCTACGGGTCCCAGACTTTAAAGAACTTGACATGAGTGTCATTAAATTTAAAAGTAAGCTTTTAATGTACCAAGTCCCCATTAATTGTTGTTTGACTTCCTCAAAGGGGAAAAATTGTTGGTGCCAGGCTCTAACGAACGTTTGACGGGAAGCCAGATAAATAAATCCCATCTTCTCTGGATCCCGGAAACAGTTGAAATAGATTTATGCAGTAGGGCTTCTCACGGGTCAAATCATAGTGTACACTTGTAACCTAGAAAGACTCAATCGCGAGTAAATATGTTTACATAGACCTTCTCTGTACTGCAGTTGCAGGCCAGCAGGATTTTTTTTCCAGAAGCTGCACAGATACAATCAGTGGATATTAAGGCATATTTTTGTTGCAGATGCAAATGCATATATACTAAATGCATTTAGCAAGAGCAATTATGATAATTGTACTCTAAATACTTAACTGTGAAGTTTGGTAATGAAGCATTCATGCTTTACTCTACACAAACTGTTTTCATCTAATTTGCATTTGATTTATTCACATGCCATTTAAAATAAATGAAACTTGTAGCCATAGATTTCAGAGGAATACAATAGTATTTATTGCGCATGTAGATAATTACACATACATAGAGGATGAGTTGTACTATAATTGTTCTCTAGCAACTGCACTTGTTTATGTAGCATAAAATAGAATATATGCAGTAGCAGATTGGCATAACGGTGTGTGGCAGTAAAAGGAAAATCTAGGTGCTCAGCATGGTATAAATTATAAAATAATGTTATTCTCTCAGTAGCTCACTGCACTCGCAACTGCAACCACTGCGTTCATTCTTGCACAAACAAGTACTGAGTAAAGGGCCTGAATATTTAAAGGGTTTGTTAACCCCCAAAAAAATGTATTCAGATTCTGGACCTTTAGGCCCCTTTCACACGGACGGATAGAATGGTGCTTTTAGCTGGGGATTCTACCGCAGCTAAAAGCACACAATGTTTTCCTATGGCCCCATTCACACACTGCGTTTAGCTGCAGTTTCGTTACCTTTGGTTTGGTGCAGATAGAAAAAATAAAACTGACTGCGTCCAGGAGCGATTTGGAGCAGCTATCTGCACATAACCGCAGTGCACTGTGTCAGCTGCGTTTGATATGAATCATGAGGGTGAACTCCACGCCAAATTTTAAATAAAAAACCAGCATGGGTTCCCCTCCAGGAGCCTACCAGGTCCTTGAGTCTGGTATGGATTTAAAGGGGAACCCCTACGCTGAAAAAAAGTGTGGGGGTCCCCCCAAAATCCATACCAGACCCTTATCCGAGCACGCAGCCCAGCCGTTCAGGAAAGGGGGTGGGGACGAGTGAGTAATCCCCCCCTCCTGAACCGTTCCAGGCCACATGCTCTCAACATGGGGGGTGGGTGTTTTGGGACAGGGCGGCCCTGCAGCACCCCCACCCCAAAGCACCTTGTCCCCATGTTGATGGGGACAAGGGCCTCTTCACGACAACCCTGGCCGTTGGTTGTCTGGGTTTGCGGGTGGGGGGGCTTATCGGAATCCAGGAGCCCCCTTTAATAAGGGGCCCCCAGATCCCGGACCCCCCACCCTAGGTGAATGAGTATGGGGTACATCGTACCCCTACCCATTCACCTGGAGGAAAAAAAAAAAAAAACACACTACACAGGTTTTTAAAATAATTTATTAGTCAGCTCCGGGGGTCTTCTTTCGACTTCGGGGTCTCTTATTCTGCTCTCCGGTGCCTTCTTCCTTTTTCCAGGCTGCTCCGCCATCTTCTTGCAGCTCTTTTACTAGCGGCGGCCCGGTCTTCTGCATTGTCTTCTTCCGATGTTGACACAATGCTTCATCCCGCTGTAATGCAGGGTGCGCAACGATTTATATAGGCCTCTTAAAACGTCACAGTCCCATCATGCTCCGGGTGGTGACGACATAAGAGGCGGGGTCACTGGGTGATATCACCAGGTGACCATGCCCTATGCCTATATAAATCGCTATAGCGGAGCAGCATGGCAAAAGGTACCGGAGAGCAGAAGAGACCCCCGAAGTCGGAAGAAGACCCCCGGAGCTGCCTAATAAAAAAAATTTACACTTTTTTCCTCCAGGTGAATAGGTAGGGGTACCCCATACTCATTCACCTAGGGTGGGGGGTCAGGCTCTGGGGGTGCTTTGGGGTGGGGGGGGCTCGCTACCACCCCTTTCCTGACCGACAGACCTGCGTGCTCAGATAAGGGTCTAGTATGCATTTTGGGGCGTACGGGGTTCCCCATAAAATCCATAGCAGACCTAAGGGCCTGGTATGCCCCCTGGGAGGGGAACCTATGCTGTTTTTTTATTTAAAATTTGGCGTGGAGTTCCCCCTCATGATTCATACCAAACACAGTGCCTGGTATTTCCGGGGATACAAGTCGGATCCCTGTTCAATATCATGCCGCAGCTAATCGCACTGTACAAATGCAGCGGATTGCTGTGCCTGGGCCAGTGTGAAGACTGAAAACCCGCAATAAGGCGCTTGGGGTGTCCCTGCCGGAGACAGACATACTGAGGAAGAGCAGGCCCCTGGGGGACCTGCAGTGCCAGAGCTTGGGATGTGGAGCAGACTGCCTATGGAGGGAGAATTACCTATCCAAGGTTCTCATTTGGACCGGATAGCCTTGGGAACAGTTGGAAGTGGAGCAACACACAGCCCCTGGATTTCTCATTGCCTCGGATAAGGGATGTTTTCAGGCTCTCTTGACCTCATCTAACAGGGGGTCCAACTATTCTGGTAAGGGCACTCACTCACTTATCTTCCTGGTGTGATCGTGAGGAGCAACTACTTTCAATCAAATCAACTTGGTGGTGGAATTTCCCTTTCACTTTATTTCAGCCTTTTTGGTGTCACCATTGTGAATTGGACACTTATTTTTGATCAATTTTTGGACATATAATTTATTTTTATTAATTTTATTTATTATTCTGGATTTTGTGTGGTTTATTGCCTTCATCCCCCGTTAGGGATATTGGCTTCAATTTATTTATTTACACCCATTTGCACAGTTGTCTAGATTATCTAGCGCAACCTAATTTTCCTGGAGTCTTAAATTTCACCAAAAATAAACATGCTTTTAACTGCGGCAGAACAGCCGTCCGTGTGAAAGGGGCCTTAAAGCACACAATGCTTGTGCTCTGCAATCCGCCCCTCTGTAAACTGTAAAAAAAAACTCCTGAATCTGGAACTTCCTGTATCCCCTTCTCTGCGCTGACCGCGAAAATCAGGGCTGCTCAGCCCTGACCACCATGGTCAGAGTACGTCCCTGTATCATACGCTGCTGTCCCCTCCGCTCTCCCCCTTACCCCCTCCTTCCTGTCCGTCATCTCCCTTTCTGTGTCTGTCACCAGCCCAGCCCCGTCCACCCCACCGCTATTATTGTAATATAAAAACCTAAAATAGTCTCTGCCAGCAGTCCCTCTATTAGAGGCTGGCATAGCACACTATGTAAGAAGTTCTCAAAAACTAGTGTTCTAAATACTGAGTTTAAGCTGTCTTCAGGCTGGTCACGTGACTCGCGGCCGCTTTAATTCTACAATAGAGAGCTTCTGCAGAGGAGACGAGCGGCCATGTGATCTTCCAAGCTAACGTCAGAGGGAGATCACGGCTCCTCCCGCAGAAGACATCCATTGGAGCTGTAAAACAGCTGCGAGTGATGTGACCAGCATGAAGATAGCTCAAATTCGGCATTCAGAACGCTCGTTTTTGAAAAAGCAAAGTAGCAGAATACATTTCACATTGATGGAGTCCACCAGCTGATCTGCCTGGACCCCACTTAACAGGGGGATGACAGGTCTGTGTCCACTCTCCTGATGCAGAGCGGACACTGACACACCCCGCTGTTCTCTATGGCAGTGGTCATAAACCCTGTCCTCAGGGCCCACTAACAGGCCAGGTTTGCAAGATAACTGAAATACATCACAGGTGATATAATTTGCTGCTCAGTGATTGCAGTATTCTAGTCTGCATCTCCCCAAGGTTATACATACAACCTGGCCTGTTAGTGGGCCCTTTTATTTCTTGTTTTATAACAGAAATAGTAGAATATACTGTATTTTTTTTTTCCCCAATGGCAAAAAATGCCCTGGTCATTAAAGTGGAGGTCCAGTCTACTTACCAGAAATTGCTGTTACTAGGCAGATCGCCCTAATCTGCCTCTTCCTCGGTAAGGTTCTGTGTTCTCCTCCTCGCGAACCCTCCTGGGAAATGAGGCGCGCTGCCTTCTGGGACACACTGGACTGTGTTCCCATTCACAAATAGCCACGCGACTCACGCATACGCAGTAGGAAACAGACAGTGAAGCTGTAAGGCTCCACTGCCTGTTTCCCTTAGTTAGGATGGCGACGCCGGGACCAGCCACAATCAACCTCGGGCGGCCGACATCGTGGGCAACCTGGACAGGTAAGTGTGCTTTTTAAAAGTCAGCAGCTACAGTGTTTATAGCTGCTGACTTTTATTATTTTTTTTAAAGCTGGACCTCCGCTTTAAAGTGCAAGCCCAGGCTAAAACTAAAATCCGTGCATCTACTGTCATCCATTTTATTATTTATTTATTAAAATGCTTATAAAACTACGCAGTCTTACACACGTGCCTCGATGCGCTGGCGGGATAGAAACAGTACAGAAAAGAAGCAGAAACTGCATCGATCAGACAAGTAACAATAAAACAGTGACGATCAGCGAACAATAAAAGATATGTAAAACATGTGAAGTTAAACATATAAAATATTTAGAACTATCAAAATGTCCCCCCGAAAGCCTGGATATATATAGCCATGTTTTTAAAAATCTCCTAAACTTCAGGAGATCATTCTCAAGTCTTATGTGAAGGGGCAAGGAGTTCCAAAACTGAGCTCCTTGAACTTCCAGGGTCCTCCCACCGCATTTATTTTTAGCATCCATGAGCCAACACTAACTCATCTAGCCCTATAAAGAAGAAATCAGTATACATACAGTACCTTTTTTGAAGCCGATCCCATTTCCAGCAGCGGAAGCTCTGCAGAGGACATGGCAGATAACGGCTGTGAAATATATGGGAAGCGACGTCACATCAGCCATAGAGTTACTATGGGGCTTTCGTTGTCGGCTGTGTCCTCTGCACCTGTCTCCACAACGAAGCCACAGATCAGCATGGGATCAGGTCAGAGCAGCTTCAGAAAAGGCATGTATACCGATTTCTTCTTTACGGTGCTAGATAGGTTAGTGTTAGATTGTGGATGCATATTGATGCAGGACATTTGGTGTTAGCATGGACTTCCACTTTAAGGGGGCAAAACCTTCAAGTGGTCAGTGAGGGGCTCTAATAGTATACAACAGATATTTTTTTCCCCGCATAGGGACACTTAAAGGGTCACTAAAGGAAGAAAATGTTTTAGCTAAACAGCTTCCTTTACCTTACTGCAGTCCTGGTTTCATGTCCTCATTGTTCGTTTTTGCTCTAATCCTTCTCTGTTCTGAACACTTCCTGGTTGTCTGTTTCCTGATGAAAAAAGTCATGGGAGCTTTCTCTCTGTGGTCACTAATCATTTTTAAAAGGAATCAGTTAACTATTATGTCTCTATACCCTGTAAACGGTCATTTCAGCAAAAAAAAAAATTCCTTTACAACTCCTTTAATTCAGCTAAAGTAACACAAGTACAAACACTGCCTAAAGACAGACAATCTAATAAAGAGAAAAAAGCAAAAGTGGTCTGAAATTCTGTTGTGTGAAAGTTTACCCTGAGAAGCAGATTTGAACTTTCCAATGGAAAATAAAAGGGCTGGGCAGATTTAGTATGCATGGGTAGGAAAACAGGTAGCGTCACTGATCAGACCATTTCATTGCTGTCAGCGAGTGCAATGCTAGAAGAAAAGACAGTTTACCATGACAACACTTTAGTAAAGCATTAAATCCAAAAGCACAAAACATCAAAGCGGGATAGGAAATATTAAATTATTTGGCAGAAGCTGGTCAGACTAAATTACACTGGTTATATCCTTGCAGGATTGAGGAAAAACAAAAGCATGGTCGAGACATCAGTCCAACCAATAGCAAGTTCATATGTGTTACAATCATATATAAGGCGGCTGTCAGCATTGACTTGCAATGCAATGTTCATTCACCAACAAAAAACAAAAGTCAAAGTTAGGGGAATTCCTATTTTAGACAGTTGTCACCACCGAAAGGTTTCTCCTCACCTTTTGGTCTCACCGCAACGCCAAAATGTACCATTTCCCCTTTCTAGCTTGATGACAATGAGTATCAAGACAAATATATAGCCGTGGCCAAAAGTTTTGAGAATGACACAAATATTAATTTTCACAGAGTCTGCTGCTTCAGTGTTTTTAGTCCTTTTTTTCAGATGTTACCATGGTACTGAAGTATAATTACAAGAATTTCATAAGTGTCAAAGGCTTTTATTGACAATTGCAGTAAGATTATGCAGAGTAAATATTTGGAGTATTGATCCTTCTTTTTCAAGACCTCTGCGAATCTCCCTGGCATGTTAGGCAAGCCAGGGTAATAAGGACAGACATATGTACAAAACATTCAGAACCTACATAAATGCTCTTTGGGGGGCATTTGAGTAAGGTAAAACCTTGGTTTGAGAGCGTTTTGCAAGACAAGCAAAATTTGTTAATACATTTTGCCTTGATATACAAGCAATGTCTTGATATACAAGTAGCGTCATGTCACAACCGAGTATAAAAAAGAAGAGAGGAGCCTCTAAGTGGAGCAATATGGTTACATTTATTGAAAGTACAACATTTAGCAACTTATTGCTACACTTAGAGGTGCCTCTCTTCTCTTTTATACCCTGTAAAAAATGTTTTGATATACAAGCACTTTGGATTACAAGCATGTTTCTGGAACGAATTATGCTCGCAAACCAAGGTTTTACTGTATAAGTAACTTGATCCACTGGTTAAAGAAATCGGTTCAGAAAAGATGATGGGGACGGGAGGGGAAGAAAGTGAAAATCAGAGAAATACTGAGGCAGGTCAACAGGGGACAGAAACAGAATGCTTTGCATTTTCTGATCAGTCGAACTGTAGAGTCAGGGCAGTGATGCTTTGCATTCATTGAGAATATGCATTGAGAAACATTCTCTGAATGGTGCATGTGCAGGGCACGGGACCTGGAAGCTAGTGGAGCAGTGTCTACAGTAATTTCCAGCTTCTAGGGATGCAATGTTACCATGGTCTATGCATAGTTGCACAAGTCTAGACCAAAGTAACTATGGAAAAAATGCCACATCTGGATTTCTTCTTTAACCACTTAAAGTGGAGGTTCACCCAAAAACTCAATTTTTAACAGTAGATTGGGCCTAATTACGGGAAGCAGGATCGGGTGTTTTAAATAAAATCAATGCAGTACTTACCTTTTTTGAGATAGATGTTCTCCCGCCGCTTCCGGGTATGGGCTGCGGGACTGGGCGTTCCTATTTGATTGACAGCCTTCCGACCGTCGCATACAGCGCATCACCAGTTTCCGAAAGTAGCCGAACGTCGGTGCGCAGGCGCCGTATAGCGCCACACCGACATTCGGCAACTCGTGACGCGATGTATGCGACCGTCGGAAGGCTATCAAATAGGAACGTCCAGTCCTGAAGACCATCTATCTCAAAAAAGGTAAGTATTGCATTGATTTTAATCAAAACACCCGATTCTGCTTCGCGTAATTAGGCCCAATCTACTGTTAAATTTTTTTTTCGGGTGAACTCCTGCTTTAAGGACTGCCTCCTGCATATATACGTCGGTAGAATGGCACGGATGGGCACAAGCACGTACCTGTACGTCCTTTTTAAGTGCCCAGCCTTTGGTTATGCGCGAGCGGCCCCCAGAGCTGAAGAATGGGGAGAGCGGTGTGTAAACACACCTTCCTCGTTCTTCACTGTGGCGCTGTCATTGATCGTCTGTTCCCCGATATAGGGAAAGGCGATCAATGACGTCACACGTCCAGCCCCGCCCCCTACAGTTAGAAACACATATGAGGTCACACTTAACCCCTTCTGCCCCCCCCCCCCAGTGGTTAACTCCCAAACTGCAATTGTCATTTTCACAGTAAACAATGCATTTTTATAGCATTTTTTGCTGTGAAAAGGACAATGGTCCCAAAAATGTGTCAAAATTGTCCGATGTATCCGCCATAATGTCGCAGTCACGAAAAAAATCACCGATTGCAAATGCAATAAAACTATCCCCTATTTTGTAAACGCTATAAATTTTGCGCAAACCAATCGATAAACGCTTATTGCGATTTTTTTACAAAAAATATGTACAAGAATACGTATCGGCCTAAACGGAGAAAAAAAAATTTTTATATATTTTTTGGGGGTATTTATTATAGCAAAAAAGTAAAAAATAGTTTTTTTTTCAAAATTGTCGCTCTATTGTGGGAAAAAAAGGACGCCAATTTTGTTTGGGAGCCACATCGCACGACCACGCAAATGTCAGTAAAATCGACGCAGTGCCGAATCGCAAAAACTGGCCAGGTCCTTCACCTGCGTAATGGTCCGGGTCTTAAGTGGTTAAGAAATATGGCTTGTGAATCGTTGAGGATACTGAATAGTTTCTAATTAACCAACATCATATTCATATGTTCCTTAACTTCTTGAAAATGAATTGTAGGTTTCTTGAAGGCTCCATGCACACTGAAGCTGATTCTTAGGTCCCTTTCACACGGACGGATAGAATGGTGCTTTTAGCTGCGGATTTTCTCGTTTTCTACTGCAGCTAAAAGCACACAATGCTTTCCTAGGGCCCCATTCACACACAACGTTTAGCTGCGATTTCGTTGCATGCGGTTTGGTGCGAATAGAAAAAATAGAATTGAATGCGTCCAGGTGCGATTTAGCGCAGCTATATGCACTTAACCGCAGGTAATCGCAGTCTTTTGTGTCAACTGTGGATAGCAGCGTGAGGGAAAAAAAAAAGAACAGGAAGCACATCATAATAAAAAAAATAAAAAAAAGGGTTGCTATGGAAATGACTACCGCAGCTAAACGCGGCCGCATGTAACCGCACGTAGTCGCAATGTACAAATGCAGCTAATCGCAGTTCCCAGAGTCTTGAATTTCACTGAAAAAGTACATGCTTTTAATTGCGGCAAAACTGCCGTCCGTCTGAAAGGGGCCTAAGCCAAAAACCAATCCCTGGAGAGGAGTCCGAAATCATAATGCACTACATAAAAAATAAATGTAAACTATGGACACAGACATATTCAGTTAGAGCTTTGTGTAGCTTTGGGAATGGGGCAGTATGACTTGTAAAAATGTGAATAATGATGCAACACATAGATTAATCGTGTTTTGGCATTATTTTTCATAAAGATAATCACTCAACTAACAAGGTTCACTCCATACAAAAGATTAAGAGGCAATAATTGATTTCTATATTATGTAGACAAATGCACAATCAAATATAATTACTGTTCAAACTGAGCTCCCTATTAACCAAACTTCAAAGAGCTTAGAAAAAATATTGACAGCCTAACTATATACGGTATTTAAAAAGCACAACACGGGAATACTGGCACACTGATCTGCTACAGGGTGTTGTCTTCATAACATATTGGCTTTGGTAAGCATAGTTTACATTAGGGACCAGAGGGAGGTGGCCATTTGGCCATTAAGTTTGAATACTGAATCCAAGTTAAACATGATAGTGCCAAAGATAGGGTTGAGTAGACTGCTTCCCTTGTTTATTTACTGAAGTAAAACTAAAGGCTTTTTTTTTTTTTTTTGCTTTGCCATTTGTGTCCCACTGCAGAGATTTACCTTAATTTCCTGTCCCAGAGTCAAAACAGGAAGCGAGAAGAAATCCCTGCAAAGTGAGGGAAGCCCTGGTTGTTACAAGGGTCACCAGAACTTGTGACCCTATTGGAAGATATCATCTCTATTACTGTTTTTGAGACAACCCAAAAAGTGGGATTTCATTTTTCTTTCAAGCTCTGTGATAAAAGTTAACATGACAAATAGAGGGGGTACATCTCCCTAACAAGAGGCACAGACAGCAATAAAAAAGTGACTCCCCCACAATCTGCAACCCTTAATACCATACAAAAGCCTTGTACACACTGGTAGTTTATTTTTCGTTGAACCAGGGTTTGACAAATTTGTTTGGGATCTAGGAGCCAGCTAAAAAAGTTAGGAGCCAGAAAACGCACCCCGTCCCGACGAGCTTGCGCGCAGAAGCGAACACCTACTTGAGCAGCGCCCGCATATGTAAACGGTGTTCAAACCACACATGTGAGGTATCGCCGCGATCGGTAGAGCGAGATCAATAATTCGAGCCCTAGATCTCCTCTGTAACTCAAAACATGCAACCTGTAGATTTTTTTTAAACGTCGCCTATGAAGAAGATTTTAAAGGGTAAAAGTTCGTCGGCATTCCACGAGCGGACGCAATTTTGAAGCGTGACATGTTGGGTATGAATTTACTCGGCGTAACATTATCTTTCATAATATTAAAAAAAATGTGGATAACTTTACTGTTGTCTTATTTTTTATGTAAAAAAAGTGTATTTTTTTCTCAAAAAAGTGCGCTTGTAAGACCGCTTCGCAAATACGGCGTGACAAAGTATTGCAACAATCACCATTTTATTCTCTAGGGTGTTAGGATAAAAAAATATATATAATGTTTGAGGGTTCTAATTAGAGGGAAGAAGATGGCAGTGAAAAATTACATTAGAATTGCTGTTTAACTTGTAATACCAACGGCCACCACCAGATGGCGCCAGCTCACACAAGGAAGAGCTGGGGACTTCACAAAAAAAAAAAAAAAAATGTGTTTTTTTTTATGCCCACCCTCCAAGCCAAGCCAAGCCAAGTCGCCAGGAGGCTATTTCTAGTCGCCATGGCGACCGGGATTTGTCAAGCCCTGCGTTAAACGTAGCACAACTGAAAGAAACAAAACTGACAGCTCAGGAGAATCCGCTGTACTAACAATCTGACGTTCAGCAATCTCCCCCAGTCAGTGCTATCGTCGCCCCCCCCCCCAGTCAGTGCCATCGTCGCCCCCCCCCCCAGTCAGTGCCATCGTCGCCCCCCCCCCAGTCAGTGCCATCGTCGCCCCCCCCCCAGTCAGTGCCATCGTCTCCCCCCCCCCAGTCAGTGCCATCGTCTCCCCCCCCCAGTCAGTGCCATCGTCGCCCCCCCCCCAGTCAGTGCCATCGTCGCCCCCCCCCCAGTCAGTGCCATCGTCGCCCCCCCCCAGTCAGTGCTATCGTCGCCCCCCCCCAGTCAGTGCTATCGTCGCCCCCCCCCCCAGTCAGTGCTATCGTCGCCCCCCCCCCAGTCAGTGCTATCGTCGCCCCCCCCCCCAGTCAGTGCTATCGTCGCCCCCCCCCCCCAGTCAGTGCTATCGTCGCCCCCCCACCAGTCAGTGCTATCGTCGCCCCCCCCCCAGTCAGTGCTATCGTCGCCCCCCCCCCCGTCAGTGCCATCGTCGCCCCCCCCCCCAGTCAGTGCCATCGTCGCCCCCCCCCCCCAGTCAGTGCCATCGTCGCCCCCCCCAGTCAGTGCCATCGTCGCCCCCCCCCCAGTCAGTGCCATCGTCGCCCCCCCCCCAGTCAGTGCTATCCTCGCCCCCCCCCCAGTCAGTGCCATCGTCGCCCCCCCCCCAGTCAGTGCTATCGTCGCCCCCCCCCCAGTCAGTGCTATCGTCGCCCCCCCCCCAGTCAGTGCTATCGTCGCCCCCCCCCAGTCAGTGCTATCGTCGCCCCCCCCCCAGTCAGTGCTATCGTCGCCCCCCCCCCCCAGTCAGTGCTATCGTCGCCCCCCCCCCCAGTCAGTGCTATCGTCGCCCCCCCACCAGTCAGTGCTATCGTCGCCCCCCCCCCAGTCAGTGCTATCGTCGCCCCCCCCCAGTCAGTGCCATCGTCGCCCCCCCCCAGTCAGTGCCATCGTCGCCCCCCCCCCCCAGTCAGTGCCATCGTCGCCCCCCCCAGTCAGTGCCATCGTCGCCCCCCCCCCAGTCAGTGCCATCGTCGCCCCCCCCCAGTCAGTGCCATCGTCGCCCCCCCCCCAGTCAGTGCTATCGTCGCCCCCCCCCCCAGTCAGTGCTATCGTCGCCCCCCCCCCCAGTCAGTGCTATCGTCGCCCCCCCCCCAGTCAGTGCTATCGTCGCCCCCCCCCAGTCAGTGCTATCGTCGCCCCCCCCCCCAGTCAGTGCTATCGTCGCCGCCCCCCCCAGTCAGTGCTATCGTCGCCCCCCCCCCCCAGTCAGTGGTATCGTCGCCCCCCCCCCAGTCAGTGCTATCGTCGCCGCCCCCCCCAGTCAGTGCTATCGTCGCCCCCCCCCAGTCAGTGCTATCGTCGCCCCCCCCCAGTCAGTGCTATCGTCGCCCCCCCCAGTCAGTGCTATCGTCGCCCCCCCCCCAGTCAGTGCCATCGTCGCCCCCCCCCAGTCAGTGCCATCGTCCCCCCCCCCCCCAGTCAGTGCCATCGTCGCCCCCCCCCCAGTCAGTGCCATCGTCGCCCCCCCCCCCAGTCAGTGCTATCGTCGCCCCCCCCAGTCAGTGCTATCGTCCCCCCCCCCCCAGTCAGTGCTATCGTCGCCCCCCCCCCCCCAGTCAGTGCTATCAGACATTGAAGGCAGCCGAACTCCAGGCCGAATGTCAGCCAGTTTCTATTGAACATTCAGCCTGTTTGTACTAGGTTTTATTTCTGTCAATGGGGAACGATCAGTAGTGTCGTAAGATCAAAGCACACATCTCTCTTCTGTAAATTACCCTAAAGTAGTGCCTACTATGAAGGCAAACAGCAGATGTCAGATCAAGTGGCCAGTGGAGGGATGTAAAGAATAATTGGGGGAGGGGGTCTAGACCTATTTGGGAAGAGGGAAAGGGTTAAGGAAACTTTGAGAAAAAAGGAAATCTGGTTGGCCACACATCCAGTAAAATCACCTTTGTTTCATCCAAGTTCATAAAAACATTTCCAAAAACACACATCTTTGCATGTGGCATTCGTGGATCCCCCTGCTGCTCACACCGGTGCAGATTTGACAGGTCAAATAGCATGACAAGTCGCACCCTGTTGGCAATGGAACCGTTCAAATTGGTGCGTCACTGACTTTGCTGTGCTGCACTGATTTGAAAAAGTAGTTCCTGCACTACATTTGTCGACTTCAGGTGTAACTTGCATAGACATCTGTGCATGAAGTTGCAGTTGTCAGCCAAGTTGCACCTGGAGTCCCACTGACATGCAGCTTTGAAATGAGAAGTGAGATTTCAAAGCCACATTCAGTGTGAACCTAGACTTAGAGGGGATTCTACTATTAATGACAGAAATCATGACATTACTTCCTTCATTAATTGTAACACTAGGTATTTGATATATGTAATTATGTGCAACCTTTGCAAAATTCAGTGTGATGGCCATACTACCTACAGATTGAGGGATCACCTGGCCTCCCATACAACCCACCCTTCCTCGCCAACCCTCAAAATCCACTCACGAAATGCGAGCAGGCGAGTGGATTTTTTGAGGGCTGACAAATACATTCAAGTGAATTTTAGCATTGTGTTCTGCAGACTGTAAGCAGAAAATTTCCACGTGGCCTGCAAATTCCACAATTGGAGGTGGTATAAACAGATGACACACGGATCTCTAAAGGAGAACATGTTTGGCTATAACTAGGTAAGCTGGCTGCCAAGCTTAACTTTGTGAAGTGGTCACACTGGTTGCTTATCTACTGAGTCATTGACCTGAAACAAGCACATTAGTAAAATCCAAAAAAATCTTCAAGGATAAGACATTTTCCTTTAGAAAACCTTCAGGAAAATATCAGATTTCAGATCAGACTAAACACCCCTCCCCCTCCAGACCCCTGCAGCCAAGCCATGCTTCTGCTATGTAAAAAAAAAAAAAAAAAAAAAAAAAAAACGAAGGCTGCATTCAATTTTTTTCTTAATTTTTACGGGTCTTTTTGCATGCATCTCAGGCTTAAGTATATATAATTATATTTATTTGTTTTAGCCAATGGAAAGTTACCAGAGAAAAAAAAAAAAAACTTGATACACGTTTTCCCAGGTGCTTCAAGCTACGCTATGCTCAGTTTAGGCTGCCCCACTGCAAATTTACCACAGGGAGTTGTATGTTGTTCATTGCTACCACTCACAGGATACAAGGCATGTTAGCGCTAAAAAAATGCAAATCACCACTCCTGTCACTCTAGTGTGAAAGCCCGAGTGCTTTCACACTGAAGCTGTGTGCTGGCAGGACGCTAAAAAAAAACCTGCAAGTAGCATCTTTTGATCGAAATCAATGGGCAGCACCGCCGAAGCGGTGCTTTGCGGGCGTTTTTTGCCTGCTAGCGGGGGGGTTAAACGCCGATGTCCCCGCGCCTCAGTGTGAAAGTGTCCTTAATATTCACAAGGATTTCGTGAAAGAAAGCAGGGAGAGGACAACAGCTTTGTGATTTTCGGTGTAATAAAAAGGAGCCTGTCAGAACTTATAATACGGAAATAACAAATTAGGGAATCACTAATTAAAAAACATTAGAAACTGGCCCCTGGAGCTTGCACATTCAAAGACTAGCAAAATAAGGCAGCTTCCAAGTCTAATGCCTCATACACACGACCAGTTTTTCCATCGGGAAAGCTGCCATGAAAGCTTTTGGCCGGGAAAACTGTCTGTGTGTATGCTCCATGGCAGTTCTCTTTTTTCTTGCCGCGATTCCCGGCGGTCTTTTTCTCTGCAGTTTCCCTATGGGAAACACTGAGGTGGAGCTTACACACGGCTGGGTTTCCCGGCCAAAGCTCTCATGGCAGTTTTCCTGCCAAGAAAACCGGCCGTGTGTAGAGGGAAAAAGCTGCCGAATCGGTTCTCGGCTTTCCCCCTGGGTTTCCCGACGGTAAAGAGGCAGCCGGGAAACCCGTACGTGTGTACGGGGCATAAGCCAAAGTCTAATTTACAACCCAATGTTTGTACCACAGCCACACAAGAAACCAGGAATCACAAGTATAAGAATTTCACTTTTCAAATATCTCAGCATTTACACCAAAAATACACATAAAATTTTGATGTGTGAAATGTCAGCTTATTTTTCGTGGTTAATGCGATTGCAACATTTGATCCTAAGAGGGAAAATATATATATATATACATACACATACATATATATATATATATATATATATATATATATATATATGAGGAAATAGAATATGAGGGAGATGAGAGCTCTGCACTATCTACAAAATGTAGAGAGCTTCCTGCGCTCAACACGGAGGCTGGGTTCACAGTAATGCGATTGCAGATCTCGCATGCGATTCACACCGCATTCTAGTGCACACATGCGATGTCTGTGCGATGCAAACTCAGCCAGTTTGCATGGCTGAATTCGCATCACTTTCGCACCAAAATGGTGCAGGAACCTTTTTAGGTCTACACTGGAATCAGATGACATGGGTGTTCCTTCCCATGCAATCCGATTCCACAGTTCACACAGCTTTCTGTGAACCGATTTGAGGGGTGTCATTGACTATATAGACACCTGCAGCGGTTCGCAGAGTGCAGTGTAAACTGCCTGCGATTCAGATTCGAGGCAGGAACCCGCACAGGAGTCGCTTTGGTCCCTGCATCGCACCAGTGTGAACCTAGCATGACTGTGTGTTAATAAATTGGCTACTACAGAGAGAGTTGATACAGTTGCATAGACAAAACTTTGTTGTTGACCAGTTTACCAGACTGAATCTCTTCACAGATGTACAATAGATAACCTAAGATAAACAATGTCTCTGCAACATTGTATCAATTCTGCATAGCAGTTCTCTGCTATACAAAAGTTAAACAGTGAGCTCTATAAACTTTGCACATTGTACAGAGCTTCCCCTCATTATTTTTCTTCCTCTGGTCAACTTTTTTTAGCCTCAAGTGTTAGGCTATATCAGGGGTCAACCTTTTTCCACTTAAGGGCCAGATTCAATGTATGTGAATGCATGGAGGGCCACATTCACCTGCAAAAAAAAAAAAAGAAGATGGTAGATAATAGCAGCCTTGACCCCTTATTACACAGCCCCCCTCCTGCATATCGCACAGACGCAACAGGTGTAATCCCAAGAAAGCCATTCGTCGGAAGGGGTTAAAATGTCTGTGGGTCAGGTGCACATGAATTCACGTCTACGACGGGCGGAACATTTAGCAGTTGCGGTGGGTCGGGTGAAGCCCACAGATTGACCTTGGGTTATACAATGTTGTTTAACTCTTCTTGACGAGTGTTAGGGAATGTTGCATTTACTCTGCGAAAAGCACCAACGTTTTTCATGACGAGAAAAATGCAATTGTTTTAATTGGTCATTAAAAACTATCGTGTGTAGGCTCCAGAGCATTTTTCTTGACGAGAAAAATGGGCATTAAAAATTTAGAACCTGCTCTATTTTTTCTCGTCGTTTTTCACGTCGTGAAAAACGGTCATGTGTAGGCTTTAACGACTGGGAAAAAATGTGCATGCTCAGAAGCAAGTTATGAGAAGGGAAATTTGCATAATCAGGCCAAAGGGTGGCGCCATTGGAATGGAACGTCCCCTTTATAGTGCCGTTGTATGTCACCGCGCTTTGCTCGAGCATTTTTTATCACGATCGTGTGTATGCAAGGCAGGTTTGAGAGGAATCGCGTACAGAAAAACATAGTTTTTTCCATGACATTAAAAACGGTCGTGTGTACGCGGCATTACAGTTGATGCACTTTTCAGCTCATTTTGTGGTGCGTTTTTGAACGCATTTTGCATTTTTTTTTTAGCCAATAGGAATGTGCAGCTTTGATGTGACTTTACACTCTCTGGCACTCAAACAGCATCAAAATCATATCAAAGAAGGTCAGGGACCTTAATGTTTTCAAAGTAGCATGTTAGGTTTAAGCGCTAGGGTTAAATGTTAGGGTTAGCAGGTAGAGTTAGATGTTGGGGTTAGAGGGAATTGTTAGGGTTAGCTTTCTAAGAATTACGGCTAACCCTAACACTAACATTTAACCCTAACCCAAGTCCTTAACCCCAAGATACGATTTGGACAAAAAGGTTCCTGCATTAATTTGATGCTACTTGAATGCCAGCGAGTGCAAAAGTCACACTCCATGAACAGAACTGTCATACTTTCCTATTGGCCAAAAAAAAGCAAAATGCCCAACAGACTGATGTGTTTTTTGATGTGGGACCAATGAAATCTATTACATGCGAAACGCAATCTGCTGCAGGAAAAAAAGTCCCTGACCCTTTCCAAAAAAAAAAAAAAACGCACCGACTCAAAACACAGATTTGAACTAGATCCATAGGAAACCATGTTGAATAAACTGTAGTTCGTTTTTGCTAAACACACTAAATAAACGCATTGGTGTGAACCAAGGGTAACGGTATGTAATTAAGAGCAAAAGTTCATGCTCATATGTATAACTCACATATCATATACTTAATTGCTACACAAGTCATTTTATAATTTGATGCAATGAGCCGAGCCCTCTGATTCCTACTGTATTAAAGTGTATTGAATTTGTACTGTCTACCCTCAAGTTGTAAAGCACTAAGTAAACTGTCGGCACTATATAAATCCTGTGTAATAATATTATTATTTTCATGGCTTTACATGATTTTTCCAAAGCTCAACCTTCATTTCCCTGCAATTGTAACAACAAATTCGGGGGGTTGTCTTTGCACAAGTTTTGAACACAACACCCCCAGAAAACTCATTAACCCAGTGAGTTCCTGTGTTACTGCTTCTCCCAGAATTCTGCATAGTGCTACTGGTGGCGTGCAAATAGGCATTGTTGGCCCTCTTTTCCGCTTACAGTAGCTGCTGCATTCTCGCCCTAGGCTTATACTCAAGTCAATACGTTTTCCCATTTTTTGGGGGTAAAATTGGGTACCTCGGCTTATACTTGAGTATATTACGGTAACTGGCTTTGGAGAGGATTTGTTTATCAAGACAAGTGGGGGTTTACTTTAATAGAGGAGGAGGAAGCCAGCCTGTGCTGAAGCCAACAGCAGCTTTCAGGAGGCCACAAAACATGCAAATCCATGGTCATCGGCTAACATGGACTCCAAAAAAGTAGCAGCTGAAAAATCCTCGACTCCTAGGCATTGTGGGGTAGTGTTTAAGACAGTGTAATAAAATATTTGGTGTCCTCAGAAAACATGTCACATGTGCTAGCTACAGAGCAGTCACTGAGAAATATTCCACTATAGACAATTAGACATCATTACCCTGTAAACTAAAAATACAACCAGTATATACAGATAGTAAAGTAGTAATATTCAATATAATAAATGCCGAATTGTGTTTATTAAATCACACATGTCCAGTAGCTGGGTCAATTCATTCCAGGACTCTACCACCCTTCTTAGATGGTGTGCAATTCTGAGAAAGCAAACTAAAAAGATGGAACATGCTCACACTTTCTACAACAAAAACAAGGAAGTAGCTTTAGGAGGATAATATTACCCATTACATGTGATAACACAAGTAACCCCACACCTCTCACCCCACCTACTAAGACGCTCAACTAAACAACAAAGTCATTGATTGCACTGCTGCTTCTAACGCACATGGTACAATGCGCCAACATGTGTTTAACTTCCCCAATTATAAAAATAGTGCCCGTTTTCATACCAGTGCTGCAGTGCAATGCATTTTGAAAAATACAAAGGCCCGGATTCACATACATCGGCGCATATTTATGCCGGCGTTGCGTATCTAATATACGCTACGCCAGCGCAGCGCACAGGGGCAAGCACAGTATTCACAAAGCACTCGCCCCCAAATCTACGCTGGGCTTCCTCGGCGTAAGCCAGCGTAGGTGGAAGTGGGCGTGAGCCATGCTAATGAGGCATGACCCCATGTAAATGGACTGAGCGTCATAAAGATACGAATAACGTACGGCGCATGCGCCGTCCCGTGGCCGCATCCCAGTGCGCATGCTCAAAATAACAACTGCCTAAGATACGTCGAATCACTACCTACGACGTGAACGTAACCTACACCTAGTCATATTCACATACAACGTAAATGACAAAAGATACGACGGCTTGTGTTCCCTGGTCCATACCTTTGCATGAGTTGCGCCTCCTATATGGGAAATAACTTTACGCCTGGACGTACGACTTACGCAAACTGCGTATATTATGCGCCGGGCGCAACTACGTTCCTGAATCGGTGTATCTACCTCATTTGCATATGTGCATAGAAAATCAATGTGCCCAGCGTAAATATGTGCCTACGATACGCCAGCGTAGGAAAGTTGTGTCGGTCGTAGGAAGCCTATTTTCAGGCGCACAGATACAACGGTGCATAGTTACACTTACGTGGCGTATCTCGAGATACGTCGGCGTAAGTGCTTTGTGAATCCAGGCCAATATGTCTGCTTTTTCTGTGCTTCAGTGTGTTTGAAGGTCCATTGTAGAAAACGGTAGCACATAAAACATACGTTTTGATTAGCTGGCAACAGATACCAAGAAGCCATGGTCAGCGGTTAACCCTTACCCGCTCCAAATGTAAAGTGCTTCAACACATATGACAACACAAAAAGAAAATGGCACATTGATGAATGTCAACAAACCTGCCTAATGTGACCCCTGTCTCAACAGGGGTACCATTAGACCCTCCCCGGTCTTTAGGTCATTCAAACAAACATGTCGCTGTGTTCGGGAGACACACAATCAATACTGGGGATCAAGGGGATAGGGACTTATAACAAGCTGTCAATTGATTGTGTTTCCTTTGGGGAGGAGCCCTCATCTCAGGTGTGCGGTCCTAGAAGGTGATAGGAGAAAATGCATTTTTCATGTGCTGCCACTGAAGTCTATTGTTAAAAAAAATGGTTTTTATACCCCAAAAAATGCACCACAGAAAACAATGACAATTCTCTTGTTTTGTATCATTGTGATCTAGGCAAGGCACGTTAAATCACACCATTTTTAAAAATGGCCATAATGGGCTCTGAAAGACAACATAGGTGCCTGTAAAAGCATCCACTTGGAAAGTTCCTTAAAATTTTAAAAATAAACGATTACCCAGTAAGACTACACAGTCAACAATACCCTTCCATTGTCATAGCAGTCTACCTTGATGACATCCAGTATATTTGTGACATTTGCTTTTGTCTTGTTCTAATCACTGTCTGATTGTGGTGTTAATGAGGCCATGTCAAGGCTGCTCAGACACATCCCATTTGCATTGGGTCTGACTGATAGACAATAATGAGCTTACAAAGCCTCGGTTTCATCTAATGATTTCTGTGACCTTTTCATGGAAAGGCAAGAATCAGGGGCTAGAGCGGAGGTAACTTGCCAAACTGCAAGTATTCACATCTTCAGCAGAGACTCTAGCAGTTCCTAAACCATAGCTACATGGATTTGTGCGTTGTACGATTCCATGCACATCAGAAAAATCTGCATCCACATAAATGAATGTACATTATGCAAAGATCTGCATAAAATTACCAGTGCTAGATAAATACCAGGAATGAGCAAATACATTGGAAATTCTCAGATTGATTTGTCTTCTCAGTCAGGTGTACCCAGCACGTGGCCTCTATCTTGCATTACTCCATTTAAATCGTCGGGATGGGGTGCGTTTTCTGGCTCCTAACTTTTAGCTGGCTCCTAGATTCCAAGCAAATTTGTCAAACCCTGGTGTACAGCCCCACTTTCAAGGGTTACCTACCTGCTTATGTTTAGGGGACTAGGTAAGGAAGCTTTATTTACCTTCCAGCCCAGTCCCCAGCAGCCTCCTCCCCCAGCAATCAGATACCTTTGATGCAGGTCTATAGCCCTGCACTGGACATGAGAATGCCAAGGGACAGTCCACTGCTGTAGCATAGTCTGCCAGGGCAGTAGAGGATCACACAAGCTAAAAATGTATTTACCATACCCTAGACCACAGGTGTCAAACTGGCGTCCCTCCAGCTGTTACAGAACTACAATTCCTATGAGGCATTGCAAGGTTGACAGTTACAAGCATGACTCTCACAGGCAGAGGCATGATGGGACTTGTAGTTCCACAACAGCTGGAAAGCTGCCAGTTTGACACCCCTGCCCTAGACTAAAAACATTTAACCCTTGCAGCATAGGCACAACCCACCGCATAGGAGAGTTGTCTTTTTCCTGAGCTTTAGCAGATAGGCTCACCTTTACAAAAACAATAATTAATGCACATTTTTTGGCAGGTAAAAAAATAAAACGCATTAATTATTTTTTGCTGTTGGGAGCCTGTAAAGCATTGCACCCACAATCAGCAGATCGTCCTGCAGACTCTCCGTCCAGACAGGCAGTCTCAATGAACTACTAGAGCCCTAAACAGCTCCACAGTAGTTCATTGAGAAGTACTACAAGTCAACAGCCACAAAGAATCTCGGGACTTGTAGTTTTCACATTCACAGAACACTGTGAATGATTGGCAGTGCCGGGGCGGGAGGAGGCCCGCCCACCCGGCCGTATTATTTTTAGATTGTGACAGGAGATCCCCTGCATTCTGTCAAAACAGGGGATTGGGGTGGAATCCAGGGATTGGTCGAATGCGGTGACTGATGCATCTATAACATGTTCACTTCTCCTTTAGGATTGGTTTACACCACAAAAACTCAATGCAAATTTGTTATAGATGCGTTTCTACCTGCACGTTTTAACGCGTTTTTCATGTGTTCCGGTGCATTTTTTTATGCATTTACAGATGCTTTTTTTCTTGTTTTTTCCACTGTACTGTGATACGATTTACTGCATTCCAGTGGAGGAAAAATTAAGCATGTTCTATTTTTTTTTCCCCTGGAACACCATGAAACTGAAGGAAAACATATAACCTCCTTTTCATGTGTTTTTGATGCAGAACAAAAAATGCACTGGACTGTATGAGGTGTGAAGAGGCCCGCAGTGCCTGTTCACACCACAAAAACCTCCTCCATAGCCGTTCTGGATGCATTTCTTTACGCGCATTTTTAACATGGGGCATTCCGGTGCCTTTTTTGATTTGTTTCCAGATGCTTTTTATTCACCGAGGTGTTTTTGAAAAAAATAAGTTGCATGTTCTACTTTTTCCTATCTGGAACTGAAACGCACTGCACTGGTGCAAACTTTTCCCATTAGAAAACACAACCTACTTTCCATGCATTTTGATGCAGATTTTTATTTATTTTTTAATAAAAAGATAAGCATTGTACTCACACACGTGGTGTGAACTGGCCCTAAAGCTGAACTCCAGGTAAAATCTTTATTGCATTGCTCTTGCCTGGACCAATGTTAAGTAGGCAGATCTTCCTACCTGATGTAGAGCGCTGGAAATAGTTGACACTACCACAGCACACCGACCAAGGGGGGGGTCGCCCACTCCGCACTTCCCACTCTTGTCAATGAACACAAGGCGTTCTCTGATTGAGGCAGGTGGAAAGGTGAGGGATGTGATGTCATGATCTCCACCTCGTCCAATGAAAAGAAATACACAGCATTCTATAAAATTGTGGTCGTGCCAAGGCAACAACCCCCTGGGGTGACTGCACAGTTGCTGGACACGGGGCCCCAAAGATTGCAGCGTTGGCTATGGTAGCCCCAACTACTACAATATTTGTCAGATCCCGCGGGTATGAGATATACATAGCTACACCGTGCCAAGCTGGACCACTGGAAGTATGCAGTACAGATCATCCTTATCTGCCTATACACAGTAATAAAGCTCTAATGTAGTAGGGAAGATCAGAGCTTGGACACATGTCATCAGAGGAGAGTATGGATGTCTGTTGTCAGTGATCCTGGCTGGTGTCCCCCATCATGTCTTTGTTCCCTTGTATGTAGTGTGGGAATGTTCTCCATAACACTCAGGGTGACAGACAATCCTCCTGTGTGTCCACAGACAGAACACCTTTCTTCTCCAGCCATGCCCTCCTCCTTCCTTCTCTCTCCTTCCCATTCAATCTGAGCTGCCACCTCCACACTCCCCCCTCCTCTGTCTACACCGCCCCCTTCTGGTCCCTGCTCTCCCTGCGTAGAGGGAAGGTGGCCGGAGTCCCCCTATGGCTGTTTGTATGATGTGAGGGAGCTTTGTATTACCTCTCACAGCCGGCTCCCCGTCCTAGTGTCTCCCGTTCTGGTCTCTGGCAGCTCCCCGACTCTCGGTACCGTCCGTCCTTCTACCCCCGGGGGTCTGCTGCCATTAATGTGCTGGGCCGGCGTGCAGGCAGCAGGATGAGGTCTGCCTCAGGCTCGCCATTGTCAGAACAGCTCTCCAAACACGATTTCCACAGCCTGCTCTCCCTGGAGGAGGGGTGGAGATGAGCAATGCTGCCTCCTTCTAACCAGCGGGAGCGGGAAGATAAACCGAACAACAGCAAGCCGCCACCGCCGCTCTATTCTCCCCTCCTTCGTGTTCTCTCACATCCACTCTGAGCCAACCGGCTCCCCCTCCCCGCATTCCCCCCTGGGAGGAGAGAGAGCGACGTGTGCTGGAGGGACAAGACGGGACACAGCGGCACCCAGTGTCCGTATTCCGAACACACACTCTGGATGAGGAGCAACACAGCAGGAAACAGCTCCCCCTAGTGTCCGTATTCCGAACACACACTCTGGATGAGGGGAAACAACTCCCCCTAGTGTCCGCACTTCTAGCACACACTCTGAATGAGGAGCAACACAGCAGGAAACAGCTCCCCCTAGTGTCCGTATTCCGAACACACACTCTGGATGAGGGGCAACAAAGCAGGAAACAACTCCCCCCAGTGTCCACACTTCTAACACACACTCTGGATGAGGGGAAACAACTCCCCCTAGTGTCCGCACTTCTAACACACACTCTGGATGAGGAGCAACACAGCAGGAAACAGCTCCCCCTAGTGTCCGTATTCCGAACACACACTCTGGATGAGGGGCAACAAAGCGGGAAACAACTCCCCCCAGTGTCCGCACTTCTAACACACACTCTGAATGAGGAGCAACAAAGCAGGAAACAGCTCCCCCCAGTGTCCGCACTCCTAACACACACTCTGAATGAGGAGCAACAAAGCAGGAAACAGCTCCCCCCAGTGTCCGCACTCCTAACACACACTCTGAATGAGGAGCAACAAAGCAGGAAACAGCTCCCCCTAGTGTCCGTATTCCGAACACACACTCTGGATGAGGGGGCAACAAAGCAGGAAACAACTCCCCCAGTGTCCTCACTTCTAACACACACACTGGATGAGGAGCAACAAAGCGGGAAACAACTCCCCCTAGTGTCCGCACTTCTAACACACACTCTGAATGAGGGGCAACACAGCAGGAAACAGCTCCCCCTAGTGTCCGCACTTCTAACACACACTCTGAATGAGGGGCAACAAAGCAGGAAACAACTCCCCCCAGTGTCCGTACTTCTAACACACACACTGGATGAGGGGCAACAAAGCAGAAAACAACTCCCCCTAGTGTCCGCACTTCTAACACACACGCTGGATGAGGAGCAACAAAGTGGGAAACAGCTCCCCCCAGTGTCCGTACTTCTAACACTCTGGATGAATAGCAACAAAGTGGGACACAGCTCCCCACTCCTAACACACACTCTGAATGAGGAGCAACAAAGCGGGAAACAGCTCCCCCCAGTGTCCACACTTCTAACACACATTTTGGCTGAATAGCAACAAAGCGGGAAACAGCTCCCCACTCCTAACACACACTCTGAATGAGGAGCTACAAAGCGGGAAACAGCTCCCTACTCCTAACACACACTCTGAATGAGGAGCTACAAAGCGGGAAACGGCTCCCCACTCCTAACACACACTCTGAATGAGGAGCTACAAAGCGGGAAACAGCTCCCTACTCCTAACACACACTCTGAATGAAGAGCAACAAAGCGGGAAACAGCTCCCCCCAGTGTCCGCACTGCTAACATACACTCTGGATGAGGAGCAACAAGGCGGGACACAGCTCCCCCAGTGGTGTCTGCACTCCTAACACACACTCTGGATGAGGAGCAACAGAGTGGCAAACAGCTCCCCCTAGTGTCCGCACTTCTAACACACACTCTGGATGAGGAGCAACAAAGCGGCAAACAGCTCCCCCAGTGTCCGCACTTCTAACACACACTCTGGGTAGAGGAAAGAGGGTTAAACCAGGCAGGACGCAGGACACAGCGCCACACACACGCAGATGTGGTGTCTTGCTGGATGCATTTCCCTACATGGCTGGCTGCCTATAGAAGTTTATAGAGGCTGCTAAATTAACATTGCAACTACTAAAGGGTGTTCCAGCCCTAACTCTCTCCCACAGTTCTGTTTGAGACAATAAATCTCCATGAATCCAGTGGAGTATCCAACCTTATGGCAGCCATGGCAAGTGCCATGGGCGCCTGGGGGGGGGGGGGCACAAAAAAAAATCCCACTTGTTCTCCTGCAGGCGCTGTCTCCCGCACTGTAGCTCCGGTGACGGCAGCGGCATGGAAATTCACATACAGTGCTGTTAACCCGGCTGGCTGGCAGGCAGTATAATGGCGCCCCCATGCTCGTCTATGAGTGGGATCGCCAAGACCGCCTAAAGCTCCGCCTACCCTCTCCTCTGCGCAGCGGCAGCTTCATCTTCTCCCCGTCCCAAGCGTGAGCAGGTCGTCACTCGTGTTGTGAGGTCAGTGAGGAGAAGAGGAAGAACTGACTAGTCTGAAGGGAGGTAAATGGAAGGGACGGTATTACCGGGGGCTGCCAGAACAGGGAAAAGAAGGTGCTAGCAAATAGAGAATGTAATGTGAATAAGAAGTGCAGCGCTGGGCCTGGGTGGGTGGACTGAATATGGTTCAAACTGTGGTGTGAAAAGCAATGAGTAAAAGGTTTACAAATAGTGTAATGAGTAATATCACAAACTAATCAATATAAGAATACTCATATCATAACGAATCAGTGATAGTGTCATAATCACTCCAACGTGGAAGAAACAATACATATAAAATAAAATATGATATAAACACAGTCCCTTCTATGCAGAGGTAACTGGCAAGTGATAAAGGGCCAGATTCACGTAGAATCGCGGCGGCGTAACCTATCGTAGATACGTTACACCGCCGCAAGTTTTCATCGCAAGTGCCTGATTCACAAAGCACTTGCGATGAAAACTACTCCGGCGCAAGGCGGGCCAATTCAAATGGGCGTGTGCCATTTAAATTAGGCGTTCTCCCACGCCAGACCTACTGCGCATGCTCCGTTTTGCAATTCCCGTCGTGCTGTGCGCGCCGTGACGTCATTTTTTCGAACGGCGACGCGCGTAGCGTACTTCCGTATTCCCGGACGTCGCGGGAACGACGGCCATACTTTAGACAGCAATACGATTGCTGACTAAAGTTAGGGCACCCAAAACGACGACTAAATTTGCGACGGGAAACTAAACTAGCGGCGACGTAGCGAACGCGAAAATCCGTTGTGGATCGCCGTAACTCCTATTTTGCATACCGGACGCTGGTTTACGACGCAAACTCCCCCCAGCGGCGGCCGAGGTACTGCATCCTAAGGTCCGACAGTGTAAAACAATTACACCTGTCGGATCTTATGGATATCTATGCGTAACTGATTCTATGAATCAGTCGCATAGATAGAAACAGAGATACGACGGTGTAACAGGAGATACGCCGTCGTATCCCCTTTGGTGAATCTGGCCCAAAGTCTGTAAGCACGAGTCCCATTCATGTGGAAGTGGCTATCGGGTGAAAAAAGTCCCAAATATTCTAGTAAGTCATTTCCAGAGTACAATGTGGTGTGAATACTAAGTAAGTGAATGGATAATCCTGGCATCACATGGATAACCACCGGAGGGAGGGCTGTGATTCCGCCACCAACAGACAGGGATCCATACTCTAATGCCCTGTACACACGATCGGTTCATCTGATGAAAATGGACCGTTTTCATCGGACGAACCGATCGTGTGTGGGCCCCATCAGTTTTTTTTGCCCTTGGGTGAAAAAAAATAGAACCTGTTTTAAATTTTTCGTATGGTTAAAAAACCGATAGAAAAAAAAGATCGTCTGTGTGGAACTCCATCGGTCAAAAATCCAGGCATGCTCAGAATCAAGTCGACGCATGCTCGGAAGCATTGAACTTAATTTTTCTCTGCACGTCGTTGTGTTTTACGTCACCGCGTTGGACACGATCGGATTTTTAACCGATGGTGTGTAGGCAAGACTGATGAAAGTCAGCTTCATCGGATATCTGATGAAAAAATCCATTGGTTCGTCTTCATCAGATGAACCGATCGTGTGTACAGGGCATTACCGTAAGGTGTGGACCCGCACACTGATAATTGGTGAGTCAAAACAGCATAGGCAAGAGTATCTGTGTCACGGTTTCCTCAAACGATCGTCCAGGGTGACATCCAATCGCTCCTCACCTTTTACTCATTGGTTATCACACCACAGTTTGAACCATATTCAGTCCACCCACCCAGGCCCAGCGCTGCACTTCTTATTCACATTATGTAGTCTGAGAGGAGACTTGGACAATTGTTGGACTCCCCAGCCAGGCAGCACTGCAGTATATTCTATATAGTCACACTTATGTTATCATCATCATGTTCATGTGTACAGTATGATGATATGTGCCACTGCCAAGCAGGCAACCAAATATAGTGCTTAAAGCGGAGTTCCACCTAAAAATGGAACTTCCGCTTAATCCACTCCTTCCCCCCTTACATGCCACATTTGGCATGTCATTTTTTAGGGGGGGTAGTGGGGGGGTCAGGAGGAGTGGGACTTCCTGTCCCACTTCCTCCTTCCGCCGAAGGGCTGGTAAGGCGATTAGCTTAATCGCCTTATTGCAGCCCCTCCCTGTAGGCGAGCGCCTGTCCAATCGGACGGCGCCGCGCATGCGCAGTGCCACTCGCGCATGCGCAGTGGGTGCCCAGCCGTGAAGCCGAAAGCTGTCACTGCCGGGTGCCCATACTAGGAATGAAGACGCCGGCCGGCGAGGGGGGGGGGGGGGGCGAGGAGCGGAGCCCCGGCCGGCGCGTCGCTGGAACCGTGGAGCAGGTAAGTGTCTGTTTATTAAAAGCCAGCAGCTACACTTTTTGTAGCTGCTGACTTTTAATAAACTTTAAAAAAAAGTCTGGAACACCCCTTTAATATATGGATTAAATAAATTATAATTATGCATAGCCATAGATATCATAAATAAAGTGATTTGTGCAAGTAGTACCTTCTGTTGCACAAATCACTTTATTTATGATATCTATGGCTATGCATAATTATAATTTATTTAATCCATATTGAGCAAGCACTATATTTGATTGGCTGCTTGCTTCTGTTTGGGCCTGTGCCTGGCATATGATGACTTGGGGTACTTTTACACTGGGGAGTTGCGCCGTTGGCGGTAAATCGGTGCTATTTTAGCGGCAATTTACTGTCGTTTTTTGTGGCGCTATTTGGTCGCTAGCAGGGTGCCTCAAAGATGTGGCTGGCACATTACAACAGCACCTTCCTCGCTTTCACGGATGCCTGTGCCTTGCATATGTATTCAGTAATCTGAAAGATGGGTTTTAAATGTTTTTACAGGGGTGCAGTTTCAGTGCTTGCCATAGGCACCATTTTCACTAGATACGCCTCTGCATGAATCTACCTTACATTACACCCACCATGCCTGGTAACCCACTCTACATAGAAGGATGTCAGCTGTCCCCAAGCTGGAGGTCACCATTAGGCCTAGAGAGGTCCGGGACTTGGCGCTATATTATATTCATCTCCCATCCCCTGGTTTTCCCTCTTATTTTTATTTTTGTGCAATCTTTGGTTCTCATGTATGTTTTGCTATACAGTATATTCAGTTTTGGTTTACTTTTTCTTTAAATTCTCTTTTTTTTTTTTGTAAACATTGGCTGGTGTAAACTTTCGATCTTCTACTAGATGATGCTATGCGGAGCTCATTGGCTATGTTGCATTGTCTGCGGACACCCAGCGGGTAAGCGATTGACATGGAGGATTCCTTTCCTCCCATCGTCCTAGCTGTGCATGTCGCAATGAGCTCCTTATGGCATTCCCCAGGACCGCCTTCTGACGGCCATTGGTTGAATGCATCCCCGTCGCTAGTAAAAGAGCTGGAAGAAGATATCAGTGCCCGGCGGAAGGCAGAAAGAACCGGAGAGCGGGAGAAGAGAGCAGAGAAGTCGGAAGAAGACCCCCGGACCCGACTAATAAATTACTTTAAAAACCTGTCTAGTGTGTTTTTTTTCTTGCCACTTTTTTACCCCCAGGTGAATGGGTAGGGGTAAGCCCCCTGCTCTCAGACAACAACAACCAATGGCCAGGATTGTCGGGAAAAGGCCCTTGTCTCTAGGGTTGTCCCGATACCACTTTTTTAAACACTTAAGGACCGCCTCCTGCACATATATGTTGGCAGAATGGCATGGCTGGGCACATGCACGTACCTGTAAGTGCTGTGCTGTGCTGTGCTGTGCTGTTGTCCAGTCCGAAGCTCCGGGACCGCAGGACCCGATCGCCGCTGGAGTCCCGCGATCGGTCCCCGGAGCTGAAGAACAGGGAGAGCCGTGTGTAAACAGAGCTTCCCCGTTCTTCACTGTGGCGGCGTCATCGATCGTGTGATCTCTTTTATAGGGATCCACAATCGATGACGTCACACCTACAGCCACACCCCCCTACAGTTGTAAACACACATTAGGTGACACATAACCCCTTAAGCGCCCCCTGTGGTTAACTCCCAAACGGCAACTGTCATTTTCACAATAAACAATGCATTTTAAATGCATTTTTTGCTGTGAAAATGACAATGGTCCCAAAAATGTGTCAAAATTGTCCGAAGTGTCCGTCACAATGTCGCAGTCACAAAAAAAAAATCGCTGATCGCCACCATAAGTAGTAAAAAAAAAAAAAAAATTATAAAAATGCAATAAAACTATCCCCTATTTTGTAAACGCTATAAATTTTGCACAAACCAACCGATAAACGCTTATTGCGATTTTTTTTTACCAAAAATAGGTAGAAGAATACGCATCTGCCTAAACTGAGGAAAAAAAATGTTTTTATATATTTTTGGGGGATATTTATTATAGCAAAAAGTAGAAAATATAGAATTTTTTTCAAAATTGTCGCTCTATTTTTGTTTATAGCGCAACAAATAAAAACCGCAGAGGTGATCAAATAACACCAAAAGAAAGCTCCATTTGTGGGAAAAAAAGGATGCCAATTTTGTTTGGGAGCCACGTTGCACGACCGCGCAATTGTCCGTTAAAGCGACGCAGTTCTGAATCGCAAAACCTGGTCGGGTCCTTTAGCAGCATTTTGGTCCGGGTCTTAAGTGGTTAAGACCGAGTACAAGTACTGATACTTTTTTTCAAATACTCGCCGATACCAATACTTTGTTTTAATGTCATGTGACACACTGATAGATGGCACTGGCTGATGGGCACTAAAAGGTGGCACAGACTGATGACTGGCAGTGGCACTGATAGATGGGCACTGATTATGCAGCACTGATGAGCACTGATAGGTGGCACGCACTGAAAGATGGCACAGATGACTGGCACTGAAAGGTGCCACGCACTGATGGCTGGCACTGACAGGTGGCACGCACTGATGGCTGGCACTGACAGGTGGCACAGATAGGCGGCAATGATGGGCACAGATGAAGTGGCACTTATAGGGCTGCACTGATGTGTGGCACAGATAGGCGGCAATGATGGACACAGATAGGCAGCACTGATAAGGGGGGGCATTGATATAAGGTGGGCTGTGAGCTAATGGGGGTCTCCAAGGGGGGTGCTGCTGATCTAATGGTTGGTTACCACACATTATATCAGCAGTCAGTACCCCCTCTTGGAGACCCCCCATTAGCTCAAATCCCCCCCCCTTTCCTTAGAGACTTCCAGAGATCAGAGAGCTGCCCTCTTTAAGACATCATTCATGTCTTATCAGCGTGACCCGGGAGGGAAGTGTGAGAGTCGAGCTGGGGGAGGGGGGCAGAGACGCTCTTGGGCTATGCAGACAGTGTGTGTGTGAACAGATCAGCATGTTATGTTACTCACATGCACACTGTTCCCCGCAGCACTTTCTTCCTCTCCTCCCGAACTATGTCACGACGGGGCGGCACTAGAAGGTATCGGTCGGGCGGGGAAGAGAATATGCTGGGTGCAGGAGGAGTGCACACCGCTGCCATCCCTGTACAGTGAGTGATTTCCCCTGCACGCCCACTGACTTCCTGTTGTTCCCGCCTCTCTCTCCCATCTCTTTCCCATCCCAGGTATCGGTGAAGCATCGGCAGCATTTGCACGAGTACAAGTACTCGCGCAAATGCTTGGTATCGGGACAACCCTACTTGTCCCCATCAACATGGGGACAAGGTGCTTTGGGGTGGGTGGGGGCCCACAGGGAGCCCCCCTGCCCCAAAGCACCTACCCCCCATGTTGAGGGTATGCGGCCTGGTATGGTTCAGGAGGGGGGGGGCGCTCGCTCAACCCCACCCCCTTTCCTGACCGACCAGACTGCGTGCTTGGATAAGGGTCTAGTATGGATTTTGGGGGGACCCCCCCCCACAATTTTTTTCAGCGTAGGGGGTTCCCCTTGAAATCCATACCAGACCTAAGGGCCTGGTATGCTCTTGGAGGGGGAACCCATGCCGGTTTTTTATTTAAAATTTGGCGTGGAGTTCCCCCTCGTGATTCATACCAAATGCCAGCTCTGTGGGAGGGAGGGGTTTTGTCTTACAGCCGGTTCACACTGGGGCGACTTCCTGTAAAGTTGCCTCAATATGAACGGGGATCCGACTTGGAGGCGACTTCTATTGAAATCAATGGGTACAAGTCACCTAGACGTCAGATTGACGTAGTACAGGAACCTTTTTTCAAGTCAGAGCGACTGCAGTAGTGTGCATTAAGACTGCTCCATTCACTTACATTGATTTCTTCATGCAGCACGACTTGAGGCGACTAGGGGCGACTTGCAGTCGGATCCAAAGTCGGACCTGTGTGAATGGGCTCTCAGTCAGCTTGTTTATCATTCACTACTTTATTTACTTCTCTTTTATGCCTTAGTACCCACACCCTCATGTGGGATCATTCTGAAGTAAATAATAAAAAAAAAAATTCTTGATGCATTACAGCTTGCACAATATCCAGCCTTTACTGGCCATACAAACAGGCGTCCCTTGTGTGAGCACGTCAGAGCATGTCTCTGGGTCTCTGCATCTCCACCATTCTGGACTCCCCAGCCAGTCTGTACTGTCTACTATGTATGTTTTTATCTTGCCACAAAAACAAAATGAATCACACCTATGTAAGTATGTTTAAATCTGAAGAAGGAAAATCACACTGTATTGTGAAACTCCAAAACATGTTGGGATATTATGCTTAAACACGGTTTGCTATAGCCCGGGCAGCGAATTCCAAGCTCCTGAGTTGATATCTGTACTTCAGTATGAGTGATTCATCTCTATTTTAAATGAATGTTGTAATCTTCTATGTTCATTACCAGTAAATAAATATATATTTTTTCTTGTTATAAAAAATCTAGCACTTAATGTGCGTTTTTTTTTACCAATTTATTCTTTTTGAATACTTTTTCTGCCTTAAAAGTCCCATGGGGCAACCCCAAGTGTACTAGTTGCACATTTCTCTCTATATAGTATAGGGATGTGGGCAGTGTGTTTTGTACATTTCCCAGAACTCACACCTATATTTCATATATATATATATATATATATATATATATATATATATATATAAATAAAAATAAATACATAAATATACATATACACACACACACAGTAGCTCAAAAAAGGTAGTACTACACCCCTACATTTTTGTAACTATTTTATCTTTTCATGGGATAATCCTCCAGGAGACATTTGATGGGCAGTCAAGTGATGGCTCTGAAAAAGCCATGGATGCAGAAATCTTTGCAAGCATCTTACTCTACATTTGCCAGGGGGCTTTGATTCTGCTTCACAAATCTCTTTCCCTGCACGGTTGAGGCAGTCCATATCAACCCCCATGGCTGGAACATGCTGTTGGTATTGACAATGTGGAAGTGACGTTATGTTATTGCTGGTATCTATGTTTCACCACCATTCAAACTAGAACTGCTGTATGCCATTCTGGAGAGGATTACCCAGTATTGCCCTGCAAAAATGCTGCTGTTAGGGGATTTTACAATATCCTTTCACCAGACTTGGACAGGCCCACTCTGCCTAAATCCTTTACTGGAGACTTACCTGACTGGGCTCTCTCAGCAGGTGTCACAGAGGTATGGAGATGGAAGCATCCCTCCACCAGAGCTTATTCCTGTTTTTCTACATCATATAAAACATCCTCTGGGATAGACTATGCTTTTGTCAATCCATCCATGATGGTAGATATACTAGATGCTACCTACTTACCTAACGGTCTATCAGACTATAGCTCCCTGCTAGTTACAGTAAGGACCCACGCTCTGCATAGGTGCCCAGTAGATTTCCCATGATGAAATTTCAGAGCAAACTCCTCAGGTGCTATCTGAGTATTGGGAGTCCAATTCAGGGTCACCCTCTCCTTCCATGGTTTGGGATGCCTTTAAAGCGTTCACTAGGGGGTCACTATATCTCTGCAATTGGTGGTTAAAACACATCAAAAAGCTGAAACATTATTACTGGAAAGTCCTCTGACCAATACGGGTCTGATTCTTCTATGTTTAATTTTGACCAACTACAAGGCCTCTAAATGAGACCTTCACTTGCATCTCACAGAGGTCACACATCTAGAGCTTTATCACGCTAAGCAGCAAATCTTTGAACAGGGGCATAGGAATAGCAGACTGTTGGCGATGTCCCATCATGATACCCCTCTTACCTTGATCCCCGAATTCATATGCTCCACGGGTGAATTCATTTCCTCCCCGGAAGATATACTGAAAGACTTTAAACGTTTTTATCAGATGTTGTACACCACCACACTGCCTTCAGATGTAGGCCTAGACTATTTGGCACCTCTCATAGTCCCCCTGGCCCTTGGGTGGCTGTCGGACTCAGAGATCTCATCTAATAAATCTCATCACTGCTGAAGAGGTCCTTACCGTCATGAACGCCTTAGCTACGGTAAAGCCCCGGGTCCAGACGGTCCGCCTGTTGAATTTTACCAGGCACACGTTGGCCTGCTGGTTTCCCTTCTGGCCTCTCCGTACACTCATTGCCTGGAGGTTGGTGCTCTGCCACCTACTATAGCTGATGCACATATTATTCTGATTCCGAAACCTAATAAGGACCCTAAATTATGTGCCTTCTACAGACCCATTGCACTCCTCAATATAGACTTCAAAATTCTATCTACGCTTATCACAATTAGATCTAACCCCCCTGCTACTCTCCATTATAGACTCAGATAAGACTGGGTTTATAGCCCATAAATCCAGACATTAATGTTTACAGGTTTTTCACGAACCTACATGCACAACACGAGAACGAATCGGTTAAATGGCCCTTCCTGTGGGAAATCCTTAGGAGGATGAGATTTCCTCTGGTATTTATCCAGTGGCTGCAAACCCTATATCGATCTCCACAGGCTGCCATCCGATTGGGGGGGGGGGGGGTAATGTGTCTTCCTCTTTCTCTCCATCCAGGGGAATAAAGCAGGGCTACCCTCTCTCTTCACCCCTATTTGCCATAGCCATGGAAACCGGTGGCAGAGCAATTACGTGTCTCACCTCATTAAGTGACTTAAACTGGCTTGGCTGGAAGAGAGGGTGGCCCTGTATGCGGATGACCTCTTACTTTACCTGAATGATGCAAACTCCTCCATGCAGGGGGCTTTACAAGTTCTAACAGAATTCTCAAAAGTAACAGGACTGAAAGTGAACTGGACCAAGTCCCAGTTACGGACTACTGACCCGGATGCCAAACAACTGGCCCTGCCGGATCTGCAGCTTTAGTGGGTGAAGGATTTTACATATCTAGGAGATACAAAGGGATTTATCCCACTTAATCTGGACTCAGTTGTTCGAAACGTTAGGGCCAAGCTGAAAGCATGGGAGAACCTCCCTTTATCCCTTCTAGGCCAAGTGAATCTTGTTAAAATGAAGATACTCCCTAAATTTACTTATTTGTTCTGCAATTCTCCACAGCTCCTTCTTTTCACAATTAAACAAACAATTCTCCTCATTTCTTTGGGACCCACACCCACCCAGATTTAAGCGGACTACCCCGATGTGTCCTGTGTCACAGGAGGGATTGGCATTTCCAGACTGTCAGAAATACTTCCTTGTAGCTCAGCTAGTTACAGCGGTTTGGTGGCTGGTACCAGATGCGTACAATCCTGCTGCAGCCCTCGAGGTGGCTGTGGTCCAATTCGTGGACACCTTGTCAAAATGTACCCTGGAAGGGCCTCAAGGCTCCATACGATCTGACTCCCTCCATGCGTACAACCCTTTGGACCTGGAAAACAGGTTTGGGTCTTGGGGAAAAAATAAATAAAATACCCACGATCTGCAGTGTCTGCAAATTCTCCCTTGTGGAATAATCCCACTTTACTCCACCCAAGTATGGGCCAAGTACAAGATTAAATTGATTTCCGATAATACCTCAGGCAACTCAATCTACTTGTTTGATCACTTACTGTCCTATAATAATGTTTTATCCCCCTACCTATTTAGGAACATACAGTTGTCCCATGCTTTTAAGAGTCAAATACATCCTAAGGACACACAAGTGGTACAACCTGATTTGGAAAGGATTGTGCATTATGAATAAACAAAACCTACATCTGTCCTATATGCACACCTTCTCAGGTTTCCTCCCCTGAACTGTCGGTGCTTCAACAGCATTGTACACTCGATATTCCGGGGCTGGACTCTGACGATTAGGACGACATGTGAGACTTCCCATTCAAAATTCTTGTCTCCTTACGGTACGGGAGAGCATACGTCACCCCTTATATGCATAAAATTAAACCCTTTCTGTCCTCGGAATGCTGGAGATGTGCCTAGGCCTGGACCTGTCCCATAATCAGTGTATACTGGGACACAAATGGTATCTGTGATACAAGAAATAGTAGACTTAGCAATAATCCCAACACTGCAGGTTTGTTTATTGGGGCTAGTAGAGGAGCTGGTCCCCAGGGTGGGGGAAAGAACATCGATCGGACTTATTTTTTACACTAGGAAAATTATTATACTTTGTTGGAGGAAATAGGTCCCCTACCTCTCTTTATGGAACACACGTCAATAAAGTAATACCCCTTTACAAAGACACTTGTCATAGAGGCTGCCCTAAAAAATAGAGTATGGGCCAAATGGCTAGCCAAGTCTGTTTAAGTAGAACATAAGATTCTCTTGGTTATAAAAAAAATAAATAAAAAAAAAACAGTTAGACTTACCGGTGACGGTATTTCTAAGAGCTTTTCAGGACAACCCTGGAGAGAGCGCAGCTCCGCCTCTTTTTCAGGAAACACATGTAACCTTTAAATCCCTCCTCTTCCACCATGGCCTCAGTTATTGTGGTCTCCAACAAACTGGAAGACAAAGCACAGAAGAACCACAACAAACCATGATGGATACTTAAAACATACTTCCAATGATATACTTAGGGAGGGAAATAGCGGTTGTCCTGAAAGGCTCTTAGAAATACCGTCACTGGTAAGTCTAACTAAGTTTTTCTTAAATCGCCTTTCAGGACAACCCTGGAGAGAATAACCGAGTAACTTACCCTAGGGTGGGACTACTGCCTGCAGTACCTTCCTGCCGAAGGCTTGCTCTGCGGCGGACAGAAAGTCCAACCTATAACGTCGGAGAAAAGTTGAGTAGTTGGACCAGGTGGCAGCCTTACAAATCTGATCAGGCGTGGCACCGGCCCTTTCGGCCCTGGAAACTGCCGTTGACCTCGTTGAATGAGAAGCAATACCTGAAGGCGGTATTTCTCCTTTATCTTGTTAGGCAGATGGCTTAGACAAGCAATTATGGAAGCCTAACATCCTTTTAGAAGCCTTCTCCCCTTTGCGGGGGCCTGAGAATATTATGAAAAGAGCATTCATATTCCTGAATTCTTTAGTAACTGAAAAACAAGCAGGCATCTTCTCACATCCAGTGTATGGAAAGCTTCCTCTCCTGCATTGGTAGGAACTGAGGAAAAGGTAGGAAGAATTATTTCTTGAGACCGATGGAAGGTCAAGGACACTTTTGGTAAGAAGGCTGGATCCGTCTGGAGGATCACCCGGTCTGAAAAAACTAAGAAAAGGTTCTGTGATTGCCAGGGCCTGAAGCTCACTGACTCTTCTTGCCGTTGTGATGGCAACTAAAAATTTTTTTTTAAGAACTTAATTTTTCAAAAGGAGTATCCTGTAAGGGTTCAAAACAGAGCTCCCGTGAGACCCTGTAAAATGATAGAGAAGTCCCAACTGGGAAAAGATTTGAGGGCTACGAGTGTTTCGAGCAAGTGCCCCAAAAATATCTAGAAATTAAAGCTCCTCTGGATAGAGATTTTTCAAAATAAAACTGAAAGACCTGTGTTTTCAGGGTGCTGGCTGCCAGTCCTTTCTCCATTCCTTTGTGAAGAAACTTCAAAACTTAAACGACACTTTTGACTTTAAGACTTTTGGAAGAACACCAAGAGTTGAACTTCTTCCACACTGGAGGTAAATGACCCTAGTTACCTCCTTTCTACTAGAGAGTAGTGTCTTCACTACTTTATCGGAAAGTCCTTTGGCTTTTAGGAGGTCTTCCTCAGAAGCCAAGCCGTTAGGTGTAGCCGGTCTGCTTCCGGATGGTTCACAGGGCCCTGTGATAGATCTTTCCTGAAAGGTAGTTTCCATGGAGGATTTGTGACCAAGTTTAGGAGTATCGCGAACCAAGGTCTTTTTTGCCAATAGGGAGTAATCAGGATTAAGTTGGTGTTTTCTTCTCTGAATTTTCTCAGGACTAATGGTATTAGCGGCAAAGGCGTAGCACAGCTGGTAATGCCATGGGTGGGATAGCGCGTCTATGCCTACCGCCTGGTCCTCTCTGTGAAGAGAGAACTCCTGAACCTTTGAGTTTTCCTGACTGGCAAACTGGTGTATTTGCGGTTGCCCCCATTCTTTGGAGATCATCATGAAGATCTCCTGGTTGAGACTCCATTCTGCCTCCACTACACTCTTTCTGCTTAGAAGATCCGCTAGCAGATTCTGAGACCCTTTCAGGTGGACAGCCCCAGGAACTCGCGTTCGTTGTTAGACGTTTGTCTATAGCAGGGGTCTCCAAACTGCGGCCCTGGGGTCAGATGCAGCCATTTGCTTTCCTGTATCCAGCCCTTGAGGCTCTTTCCACTGACACCAACAATGGGGTCATAAATCCTCCCACTGTCACCTACAATGGGGTCATAAATCCTCCCACTGTCACCTACAATGGGGTCATAAATCCTCCCACTGTCACCAACAATGGGGCCAAAAATCCTTCCACTGTCACCAACAATAGGGCCATAAAACCTCCCACTGTCACCAATAGGGCCATAAAACCTCCCACTGTCACCAACAATGGGGCCATAAGTCCTCCCACTGTCACCAATAATGGGGCACTATTCCTCCCACTGACGCCAACGGTTTCTCCCCATAATACCAAAGATGGGCCATTGTTTTCCCCCATTGGGCACAGTCCGGCCCCCCTAAAGTCTGAAGGAAAGGCCCTTTGTCAGGTTGGTTGAGTCTCTCCACGAGTGCTCGTTTTACATTTGATGTTAGATTGAATCGCTTTTCTAGCGATTCCTGGTGCGACCAAACCTGTAGGATGTTCATCTGAAGGGGTCTGGAATGCAATCTCGCAATCTCGCCCATTGCACTGCCGAAATCGAGGCCGTAAGCAGGCCCAAAACTCCCATAGCTGTTCGGACTGAAATACAGAGATTTGTCTGAACCTGTCTCACAGCGGAAAATACCTTTTACATTTTTTCCGGTGGAAGAAACACCTTTTGAAGTACCGAATTTATGGTGTAACCCAGAAACCTCATCTCCTGTGTTGGATCTAGATTTGATTTTTCTAGATTTGATCTCCTGTGTTGGATCTAGATTTGATTTTTCTAGATTTAACAACCAGCCTAGACTCTTGAGATGAGCCTGTGACATTTGAAGGTTTGTCACAACCTGATCTCTGGAATCCGCAAAAAAACAGAAGGTCGTCCAAATATGGAATGACAGAGATTCCCCTCAGTCTCAGAGGTTCCAGGGCTTCCGCCATTATTTTTGTGAAAATCTCGGGGGAGGATAAAAGACCGAAGGGAAGGGCCTTGAACTGGAGGATGCCAGACTGTGGTCCCTAGTTTGATAGCTAGGCGGAGAAACCATTGGGAGGCCAGGGCTATCGGTACATGAAGGTAGGCATCCCTTAGATCCAGGGATTCCATGAAGCAGTCTGGAGTTAACAACTTCGTTATGGAATGGATTGTGTCCATGCGAAAGTGTTTGGACCGTATTGATTGAGGGCATTTTGAAAATTCCAGACTGTACCCCTTTGCAATGATATTTTTTACGAAGGGACTTGTGGACATTCAAATCCATTGAGGAAGGAAGGCAGACAAAAATAATTCAACCCCTTCCTTTACCCTTTAGGGGAACCCAACGTTTTTTGTTGTCTTCTTTATTCTTGTAGAACTGCTGAAAAGGACGAAAATTCTTTTTTGAAGTCCGTTTCTTTTTAGCAGGGAAAGCCTTCTTTTTGTCGGCTGTTCTGTCCAAAACTTTTTCCAGATCTGAACCAAAAAGGAAACCCCTGATAAAGGTAGGCCGCAGAGTTTAACCTTGGAGGCTGTGTCCCCTGACCAAGTTTTTAGCCAGACTGCAGGCATGGCTGAGTTCACCAGTGCTGCCGATCTCGCCGCCATCTTGATTGACTCTGCTGAAGCATCTGCCATATACTTTTTTTTAAATTCTTTATTTTATTTTCATTCTTAATAAATCCTTTTACAAATCTATATGGCTTACATACACATTTATACAGTTTAACACTTTCTTAGCATTATCTTTTAACACGTTATTCCTCTTAACAAGCTCTCCACAATCCCCCCTCCTTCCACCATATATAAATATATCATAATATACTTCCCTTCCCCCCCTAGACCTCCCTTATCCTACCCACCCCCGCCCCCTTAAAAAAAAAAACATAAAAAAGGGAAAAAAAAAAAAAAACATAAAAAAGGGAAAAAAAAAAAAAAACCTTCCCTTCCCTCCGTGTCTCTCCCCCCTCTCAGGTCTCGCTCTCTATATCTAATGTACGGGGGTACATATCTGTCTATACTTCTCCTCCTGCTCTCTTACTCCCATCGTCAAATTTTCCATCAACTGATTTTCCATTACTCTGTCTAACCATTGTTGTCTAGTTGGCATAGATGTACTTTTCCACAGAATTGGAATACATGCCCTTGCTGCCGTCAGCAGGTGTCTAAGCAGGGAATTTTTAAACTTTGCCGTAGAAATTGGAAAGTCATATAATAAATAGGAGGCTGGGTTGTCACCCAATTCCACCTCTGTAATTTCTTTTACCGTGTCCTCAATCATTTTCCAAAATTCTTTCAATTTTTCACATTCCCAAAATATATGTAGCATTGTACCCTCCTCTTCTCCACACCGCCATCTGCCATATACTTGACAGTTTTTAATATCAAGGGAAAGGATTCCAAGAGGTCTTTTCTTGGTGTGCCTGCCTCTACATGACTCATCAGCTTCTCCACCCAACATTCTAAGTTTCAGGCAACCACTGTGGCAGCCATAGCGGGTTTGAAACTCGCTGAAGTAGAATACCATGCCCTTTTCAAAAGGGAATCTGCCCCTTTGTCCATTGCGTCCTTCAGGACCCCCATGTCTTCGAAAGCAAGGTCTGTGTGACGTGAAACCTGTGAGAAAGCTGCATCTACTCGTGGCTTCTTGTTCCACACCTCCATATCTTTATCCTCAAAAGGAAATCTTCTCTTAAGAGTTTCAGAAAAGAAAGGACCCCTCAGGGTCTTTCCACTTTTTTTAATCTTGTCCGACAAGACTCTATGAACTGGCAACACTTTGTTTAGTCATCCAGACCTTGGTACATACTATTGTGAATAGATAATTGTACTTTTTCCTCCTGAATATCCAGAATAGTGTAGATTGCTTTCAGTAAATCGTCTACTTCGTCTAAGGACAGTTTATATCTGGAAGCTTTTCTAACATCTTCCTCTTCCTCCTCATCCGAGTCCCTGAGAGAGGGAAGAGTACTAGCCCCTTCTTCCCCAGAGTCCCCCTCTGCTGGTCTAGACAAGGAGACTTTTGGGCTGGATGGTGGTTGCTGGGGTTCCACCTGAACTACTGGACCCTGTGTCAGTAAACATTTGACTGAACTGAGGGAGCTCGTAAGTTCAAATCCTTGTACTGTTGGGATGCTTCTTCCTCAACCAAATCCTTAATGCATGATCTACACATCGCCTTTTGCCATGAATCTCTTAGAGGATTCTTGCAGGAGGGACACTTCCTTTGGCTTGGTGGATTTAAATGCCTAGTTTTCCCTACAGATTTTTCCTACAATGAGAGAAATAGCAAAATCACTTTTGTTTTTAACTTAAAAACACACCACCACCAGCAGAAAGAAAGTGTCCCCAGTGAGAAGTAGATTAAAGCTGCCAGGACTGAAAGACAAACTTCTGTTCGGCAGCCACAGGCTCCCTTCAGGGAGGAGGAATACACAAAAAAAAACAATAAGCCCACAAAGGTTCAGAATAAAAGATACCACTGTACCCCTCTTACCTGGGCCTGACCGGTGCTTGCGGCGCCTGTATCCGCAATCTGTCCGTCTCTCCTACATGTTTTCAGAGACCGCAGCGGGGTGCAAGAGAAATGCAATTTTTTTCAATTTTCCCAGTTCCCGCGTCATCGACGAGGGCCGGAAACGGAAGCGCCGGTCGAAAGACCCGCCCCCTGGTCACTGCGTTCCAGGCACTTGGAACCACGAGCACCACGCCCCCACAGGAAGCTGCGTCACCCGCCAGCCGGGACCCAGAAACCGACATGCGGTATACGCCGCTGACCAACAACGGCTCCCGCCGACCACCAGAGTCAAAAACCATGGCCTCCAGGTACCATGACACTGCCTCCTGTGGGTCCATAGCTCCACTGAGCAGGAGGGACTGGGGACACTGGAGCATCTGCACTCCAGGCAGCACAAAAAACAAGGTATGCCTGCCCCCTCCAACCCTGGAGAGAACGTAGCTCCATGCTTCCCTCATGCTGCTTCCACCACGGCGGAGGAAACACAATAACTGAGGCCATGGTGGAAGAGGAGGGATTTACAGGTTACATGTGTAACTAGTTCTGCCTGCAGGTCATATTGTTGGCTATATAAGGGAGCGCAAGCCAACCTTGTTAACTGGTTTTGCATTACATTACTCTATGTTGCAACATACTATACCCCATACAGTGCACCCCTGCGAGGGTCCTTCTGGAAGCCGTGGCCGGCTTCCGATATGTAGTGTTTTGTCTTTATGTGCTTTATACACCAATAAAAAGATTAAAACTAAAAAATCCTTGCATCAGCCCTGCATACAAGCACCTGGGCTGGATGCAAGAGGAGGATCAGTGGGGATGAATATGCCAGGACAAGTAACCATGTTTAACCTCTGCTTCCCTACACCACTCTGCATATCACAACTGAGCAGGGGGTACAGCAGTGAGGCAGATAAGAGTATACAATGGTAGGGCAAATGAGCTGGTGTTTACAGCAGTGGGACAGAAGAGCCGATAGGTGCAGCAGTAGGGCAGAATTAGGACTGGTCAGAGGTGTGACAGTGCAGAAACTGGTCTGATCTGAGGGGGTGAAAGTGCAAGAATTAGGCTTACTATTACTCAAGTAATTTACAGCATATACTTTATAAAATTATTTTTCACGATTCCGTGAGAAGTTTTTTTTTTTTTTTTTTATATATAACTGGTACTCTTAATTTCTTGACTAGTATACAGTAGGTCTCACTGTCAGCAGTAACTCACTATAAATGTGCATCCAGCTTTCCTGATCAAAGTATACAGACAAGTCTGAACAGTGAGCATAACCCGCTATTGCCTCTTCCACTCACTTGCAGCAGGGTGGCTAGTGTGAAGCTTGCAGTCAAAGGTAGTAAGCAGATAGGGAGTGGAGCCTTTGAAAGAAGTCACATTGCTAGTAGATGTCATTAGATTGGGTACATTTTGCCCTTTTGGATTCGTCAGCCATTCTAGGGCTGAACTCTTCACTGACAGCAGCTGCTGGGCTAGGTTGTGCTCCAATGCCCCATTACGGGGATGTTAATAAAGGCCAGAAATACATGGTTCAAATCTCAGCAGGAACAGGCTGAGATTCAAACCATTAATGGGCAGGCTGAAATATACCAAGATGATCAATCAACTCGATTCACTTGCGATCAACGCAAGCAGCTGCTATAGCCACTAGCGATAATCACTGTCTTATCTCAGCAGGGACGGTTTCCCCCGCCAGAAGACTATTGCTAGGCCAGAGGAATTCCCCTGTCAACACTGTGTTTGAGGAATCGTGCAAATTTCTTTCCTGCAAACTGATCAAATCGATCAATTTGATACATTCAGCCTGCCCATTAATGGTTTGAATCTGGGCCGTTCCTGCTCAGCCAGCCTTAGTAACATCCCTGTCATGAGGCATTGGATCCCAACAGCTGCCATCAGTGCAGAGGTCGGCCCTAGAATTGCAGATGAATCTAAAAGAACAAAATTGACCCCAAAAAAATTACACCTACTAGCAGTGTGAATTCCTTCGAAGGCTCCACTCCCTGCAAGTAAGCATGGTGGGCTCAAACTGCCTGTCCTAGTTTTGGTTGCCCCAGGAAGCTATGCTCCCTTTCACCAAAAAACACCTAAAACTGCACTCATACTGGATGCTGGGAAAGGGGCAGGCGCAATGCAGGAGACACGCCCCCCCCCCAGTGTCTCACAATCCCAGTGGCGGGGGGGGGGGGGGGGGGGAGAGGCAGGCACAGTTTTTTTTTTTCTTTACTAATAAAGGTTTTACATAAGTAAAAGCTGACCATCGTAAGCATCCCTGGCAGTGCTAAATGTTTTATCCCAACCCTGTTACTTTGTCAGGACAGTGTGGTCATTTAAAGGAATTTGAAAAATAAAAGTTACTGGCCGATTAATGAAATGTGAGCTGGGCACATATCTACAGTATTTTGTTATCTCTTTTCAATGAGCCAAGTCTTATAACTCTTCTGAACAGTTCCTCTGTTATCAGCCTGAACTCTTGACATATTTGACTTTTTAGACAAAAGCAGCCTAAATCTTTTGTCATAGGAGATTGCTAAAATAGATTAGCAGAGAGCAGCTCCTATTACAAAACAGCTGAGAGTCTCTGCCTATGGAGAGGAAGTGTGTTCTTTTCCTCCAATCAGCAATGTTAACCATCGTGGCTGAATGCCCAGACATCACACTCTGTTAGGCTGGGTTCACACTACTACACTACTTTCATCCTACTTTGCTCTGCTACATTGGTCCTACATCCATCCTACTTTCATGAACAGGATACTACTTTGGTCCGACTTCAATGATATTCAATGGGTTGAAGTAGGATCAATGTAGGACCAAAAGTAGTAGAGGGAGCATTTTCAAAGTCGGACCGACTTGTGTAGGACCAGTTAAGACAGCTCTCATAGGGAAACATTGATTTTCACACGTCATGCTACATGAGGCTCCCAATGTAGGACCGTTTGTCGGACAAGTGTGAACCCAGCCTTAACCAGGAAGGGAAATATACATATAAAACCGATGTAGGGAGATTTGATTAATCTCCTTGTATCATCTGAGGCTGTTTTAGGTGTATGGAGGGTTTACATCCACTTTAACTGTTAGGCCGTGCAATGTGAAAAAATGCAACATGTTTTTCAGTGCACACACATCTAGCATGGCACCATCCTTACTTTATGGATGGTGGAAGAGCGTCCCCCCCCCCCCCCCCCGAACCATACCAGGCCACATGGCGGGTACCAACATCCATTGTTTGTGGGCGGTCTGCAAACAGAGGGCTTATCAAAATCTGCAAGCCACTTTAAAAAATACTGACCCTCATGCGAATGCAGGTATGCAATAGGAGATGGTCAAAGAGCTGCGCAAACATCCAACAGTAGATGGTCAGAGTGTGCAGACTTGCAATGGGGATGCTCTGGGAATATTGACATGCCTATAGGAGATGGTCAGAGACTACAGACATGCTTCAGAAGACACATTACATGTGACTGCTAGATACTACCATTACAGCTCATTAACAGATGCTTCCACTTGTGTTCTCACTTCAATCTCCCTCAAGTAACTTTTGCTAAATGTGATATTTCAGTCAGCAAGATACATTATAAAAGATCAGTGTAATATATATACAGGGCTCAAAATTTCAAGTCCTGAGCCACTAGCCAGACCTTAAGAGTTACTCGCCACCAGTTGCCCCACCCAACCTCTCCCCTGCCCCACCCCTAAACACGCCCTTGTAAATTATCTCATGAAATTACACTGTTAAATGTTTTCAGCAGAATTAAGTTCCAAAAATAAATAACAACTTTAACAATATCAACATAAAGCATATCAGTACCCATCAAATGCACCCGCACTGTGCCCATCAAATGCAGCCGCACTGCCCATCAAATGCAGCATTATGGTGCCAATGATTGCAGCCTCACTGTGCCCATCAATGCAGGAGGAAAATGGAGGGTATTGGATCCTCTATATGCCGCCCGCTGCCCCTCCTATCTGGGTGTACAGGGGTGAGACATGGGCCCCCTGAAGCATGGGGCACTGATGAGTGAAAGTGAGCGGTGGTAACAGTGATGGGGGAATGGGATCAGTGGTGATGGGGTGAGTGGCAGCAGTGGTGGGGGGGATGGGATCAGTGGTGGCTGTGAGGGGGGGGGGGTTAGATCACTGGCAGTGGTAATGGGATCAGTGGTGGCTGTGACAAGGGTTAGATCACTGGCAGTGGTGACGGAATCAATGGGTGGGGAGGGTGATGGGATCAGTGGTGGCTATGAAGGAGGTAAGATCACTGGCAGCATGGGGCTGGGATGAGTGACAGTGAGCGGTGGTAGCAGTGATGGGGGAATGGGATGGAATCAACGGTGGTGGGTTGGATGGGGTGAGTGGCAGTGGTGGGTGGGATGGGATCAGTGGTAGCTGTGAGGGGGGGGGGGGTTAGGATCAGTGGTGGTGGTGGAATCAGTGGTGGCTATGAAGGCAGTGGTGATGGGATCAGTGGTGGCTATGGAGGCAGTGGTGATGGGATCAGTGGTGGCTATGGAGGCAGTGGTGATGGGATCAGTGGTGGCTATGGAGGCAGTGGTGATGGGATCAGTGATGGTGGAGTCGGTGGTGGTATCAGTGGTGGGGTTGGCAGTAAGAGGCAGAGGTGGTGGGGGAGGATGGCACCGGGGATAGGGATAAGATCTGTGGTGGTGAGGGGGGTCAGTAAGGCAGAGTTTGGGATCAGCTGCACTGACTATTATGTCACTTACTTTGTCAGCGTTACTACCATGCCTCCAGGGATGCTCCTGTGTCATAGGATCTCCTGCAGAGGGGAGAGCTCCTCCCCCTTCACTGCATTGGTTGGTGTCAGCTGACTTGCTGTCCTTTCCTGAGGTAGCAGCGAGCAAACAAAAGCCCCCCACCCCTCGGCACGCAGTGCAACAAAGGTTCCCACACCCCGAGATGATACTATCGCACACGCCGATCTAGGGGGGGCAGGACCCTGTTACACACACACATACAGCCCCATGACACACAGTGGGACATCCCCGCTGTGTGTACGGTAAAACAAGTCAAGAGGAGGAGAGAGAGAGAGAGATGCAGCCTCCTCACCTCAAAGCCGCGCCAGCAGTCAGGTCCTGCCGCTGTGTCTCCCTCTGGCTGACAGTTTCCTGGCTGATCGCTTCGGCCAGGAAACGGATCAGCCTGGTCCACCCCAGCTCCTCACTCGCCCTGAATGAAATGCAACTCGCAAATTGCGAGCAAAGAGTGATAATATATATATATATATATATATATATATATATATATATATATATATATATATATATATATATATATATATAAAAGCTATGGATATAATTTCATTAAACAAAAAACGGATCAATGTTTCTCAACGCCAGTCCTCAAGTACCTCCCAACAGGTCATGTTTTCAGGCTTCCTATTTTCACAGGCATTTTGATCAGTTTCACTGCTTTAATAATTACCACAGCCATTTCATCTGATGGAAATCCTGAAAACATGACCTGTTGAGGGTATTTGACTGGAGTTGAGAAACATTGATGGAAAGAAATAAACCAAACAATTTAAAAAAGTTGGAGACTATGTCCAAAGCTTTTTTACTTCTCAAGTGGGTCACAGAAGAGCACTTGGATCTGCACTCCAGTAACAGATTTAACAGACAGCAGGCTAAAGCCTGCTGTCAGCTGAAGTCACAGCACCGAGACAGGCTCTGCAGGGATCCCAAAGTCAGGATCCACCCTAATGCCCGACTGGCAGCTGGCTCAGCCTTTTAGCATACTGTTGAGTCTGAGCCAGCTGCTTCCGCCCCCTCCACAGCCCAGCATTCCACCACTGGGAGGCAGAGCAAAGAGCTGGTGACTGACGTTAACAGCTCCTCTGCTCGATTAAGGCCAAGAACTGTGGTAATGTGATCTCTTGGTTCAGTCTTAGAGCCCGCAGGGGGACAGCTCCAGCATCAGAGCAATGCTGTAGCCATAGGTGAATGTTTTTTTTAATTTAAACCCACACTTCTCTTTACTGTAACCCAGTCAAAATAATTAATCTGCCCATTAAAGAGTAAAGCCTTGTACACAGGATCGGATTTCCAACGGACAAATCCCTGGAATTGTGTGAAGGGCATTGGCTGTGAACTTGTTCTGCATACATACTGCATTCAGCCAACATACACAAAACTACATGGTTGTTCAGCTCTTTAGCGCCACCCTTTGGGCAACTTCTGCTAATGTTGTGCCATGTGCTAAAAAGTGTACTGGGGGGGGGGGGGGGCTATAGAGTAATATGCAATTACACAACTTATCCTATAATATGCAACAAGTAAATTAATAAAAATATGTGTCCTGTTGTACGTGATAAATCAATCAATAGTAAATAATAAAGTCCCATTGGTGCAAACAAAGATACATCAATGCTCGAATATCCTCTAGATATATTTCTTGCTGTGATACAAAACAGTCTCCGGTCGTGCAAACTTATTGATGTCCCACCACCTGGATAATTAGTACGACACCCAATGTGCACAAGTAGTGAATTGTGCTTACCATACCTGGTTGACCTCTTTAATGAAAGACGGTCAGATGCGCTTGAGCAGGATAATGCCTGCAGACATAAAATGAACTGGGGCATGTACTGCAACTGCATTGGCAGTACCAGCAACACCTTTTGTATACAACAAAATTGTATAAACCAGTATTCTTCTAAGGGCTAGGAAAAGATTTCTGTGGACATCCTTTCACTCTCCAGGAGAGCAGTGGGGACACATTTTGCCTGCTTATCTTCTCTCCATCCAGCCTGTGTGAGAGCAATACAGACACCGGGGCTGCAGTGTAAAGTTGGGGAGCTCAAACTGCTACCCTTAGAAGATTTAGACACTGGTTGCTCCTGCTCTAGACAGGTTTGTGTTACCATCAATTCCTTATTTAGCCTCTGGAAGGCATCCCATGAGACTCATTACACAAGCATCCAGCATATTGACATCCTGCTCTCCTCTACAAGATCAGCTGTATCTACTTGCAACCGATGATTTATGGAAGCTTCTGCCATGTTAGCCAGCCCACATTTGCACAGACTTGTGGGGTAAGGGAGTGTAAAGGCAGAAATTAAAATTGTGGAATGTTTTTTTGAAGCAAATTCAGACACCTGGTGCTTAGAAAACTTACCAATTGATAAAATAAAAATATAAAAAATCAGTTGTAGGTAGGAGCGTTGGGGGGGCTCAGTAGAAGATCACATCTGTTGATCTGTCCCTGTATGAGTTTGAATTTCAAGTAAATCATGCAAGTGAATGACTGCAAGCAATGATGGGAAACAGCTTTTAAATAGAGCATCTCTGGTCTGCGAGAAGTTAGCCAGCATGAATATTGACAAATTGAAGCCGTGCATTCTGCAGGCTCTGACTGGTGTCATTGGGCAAGAGAGGTTGAGAGTAGACCCCAGAAATCGCATTGGCCAATCCAGAGTCACACAAGTTTGTAGATTACAGAAGGCAATGGTGGAGAAATAATTGTGAAGCAGTCTGTCAAAGCACTGGTAAAAACGTAGCAGCAGAGAGCTGGCAGGCTCAGAAGAGTGCTGTACTGGATTTATGACTATGTAGAGGTTGGCAGGTATGGGAATTTGCTTACTGGCCAATGCAGGGAAGACTGAACAAATTTGATGTAAACATTTCCAAATTGCTAGGGGACTGCCCAGTGGAACATACAGGCTGGAAGGCTGTGCAGTACTACTAACAATGGTGCTGTTGCAGCTGACAGATCCAGGGGCAATCTGCTGATCAGCAATAGTGTAAAGTGGAGATGTCGGTAGAGTAAGATTCAGTGTGCTGCAGGAGGTGATAAGATGAAGCAAAGTAAAGCAAATCAGCCATACCAGGTGCTGTAGTGTTGAGAAGACAGAACTGACATATGCTATCACAAATCCTGGATTTCATTTTTGTGAAATCTGGGAAGATAAGTGCCTGCAGGTCAGCCAACTAAGACAGGGATAGGATTGTAGCCTTGTGCATACACTGTCAGGCTCCGCACACACCTTTGAAAGTCAGGCAGATGCACAGCTACAGTATTGTAGCAGCGTGCAGACTCAATTATGTTAGGCAACTGGAAAGTTTATTTTACAATGCAAGCATCTTTTATCGCAGGCAACAGCACCCAACTGGCACTATGTGGTCACAAGAATGCCCAATTAACTTCTGATGGAAAAATGGAATGTACCAGAGAATTTTATTTTATTTTTTAGACATATCCAGTTGGTCCATGCCCTGGTAGCACAATTTCCTGATGGCATCCCGCAGCTAATAGAAACAGACCTAGAACAACTGGTGAGAAAGAAAAAGGAAAAAAAGGGTTGATTTCAACTCTTTACACCCATCTAGTAAAAACAGAACCACCAGATATGAATAAATTATGTGAATGTTGGTTGAGAGATATTCCAAAATTGTCACCAGAAAATTGAGGGGATATACAAATGACCATTTCAGATCTTAATCTCACTTCGAGACAAATTAATCCAATTTAAAATAACACATAGGGTCTACTATACACCGTTTAAAATATTTCCATCAAATACTCAAAACTGTTGGAGATGCGCAGGCATTCCAGGGAACTTTATACATATATTCAGGACATGTCCAAAGATAAGGTGGTTCTGGAGAGAGGTGCTGAGAATTGAGGAAGTGACGTTCGTCCAACTTGACCTGGAGGCAGGGACTTGTTTGTTAGGACTCGTAGAGGAAACTATGGCCCCCAGAGAAAAAAAAATACAGGTGGGTTTGCTGCTCTTTTACGCAAGAAAGGCCATAGTGTTAAATTGGAAAAAAGTGGAAGCCCCCTCTCTGGCACAATGGAAAAACTTGATAAAAAATAATCTGTCATTGTATAAAGAGACATACTTTTCCCCCCCCATTTCCTCTGTTATAGCATAAGAAAACATGGGCAAATTGGATAGAAAATGTGAAACAGCTTCAGGGTAGGGAGGCACAGAAGTGGGGAGGGAACTACAGCAATGGAGGAAAGGGATAAGAGGTAAATGGGAATAAGATGTGAAGTATGGAATGTTTGTATCAATGTGATTTTAATAAATGAAAATGTGAAATGTATATTTGTATATGAGAAAGGAAAAAAATCAATAAAGAGATTAAAAAAAAAAAAAACTTCTGAAAAGGATGTCTTTAGGCTACCCAAATGTTTTCCCGCTTGCTCCACCCCAATTTCACAGTGCAAGCATAAGATATCATGGGACTTGTGACAATGTGCCAATAAGGAATAGTTTAGAGCAGGGATATGCAATTAGCGGACTTCCAGCTGTTACAAAACTACAAGTCCCATCATGCCTCAGGGTGTCATGCTTGTGGCTGTCAGAGTCTTGCTATGCCTCATGGGAATTGTAGTTCTACAACAGCTGGAAGTCCACTAATTGCATATCCCTGTTTTAGAGGAAATGCTGGATATAGTTCAGGCTGCAAGTCTTAGCCACTGCTTTCATCCGAAAGATTGATTTCCATTATGTCATACCGGATGGTCCCAGCAAGGGTACACCAGAGTTTTGTTCCACCCTTTGTCAAGGAAGACACTACTAGATCTGTGAACGCCTCAAGTTTTCGGCACCAAGCTACCATTCCTCTCAAGAACATGTCCTAGTATTTTTTCCTAGGTTTCTGTCCGAGAAATTAATTACTCAGTGACAAGGCTTGTAAAATTCTTGCATGTTAGCTTCCTATTCACATAAGCATGCTCCTACACCCCCTAGAGACCTTTCCATACGCATGGGCTGGCCCTTAGGCATAAAAGGCAGCAGCACACTTTTGCTGTGAAAGCAATGTATGCATAATAACCGTGGAATGTGGGGGAGTTCTGTAATCCAACAGGCAGCCACTAACAACGCTTAGTTTCAGTACAACAAAAAGCACTGTTGGCTCAGTCAAGGAGCTGGGAGTCGGAACACTACATCGCTCTGGCAGACAGTGTTAATTTCATAGGACTAAAATATTTTCAGACTAAATACTATTTTAGTCAACTAAAAATACAGATAACTAAAATATGACATTTTAGTGAAGATTGACAAACTAAATAGAATTTATATAATGTCAAACTGTAGGGCATGTTTAAACCTACACCATAAATTACAAACATGTTATTTGATTTTTACTCCAGGAGTATAGAATGTTTGGCAGTATGAAGAAAATGTAACTAAACCCATTTGATTTTAGAAGACTAAAATGTACTGGAGATTTTAGTCGATTAAAAATATAACTAAAACAACTTCGCTGACTAAAATGACACAACTAAATCGAAATTTGATGTCAAAATCAACACTGCTGGCAGATCAACAGGTATTTCTCTGCAAAGAAAGAAAGTTTACCGCTCAGAGGTCCCAGAGAACAGCAAAGTGGAGTCCAAACACTTGGGTGCAGGCACTGCAATAGTATGCAAAAATGTATAAGAAAGAACCGGGACGGCCGCACTCCAAAAATAAAAATGTGTTCCTTTTAATAAAAACTGGTCACAACATGGATGTCACAGCAAAAAATCAGGAAAAAGGGCTAACGCGTTTCACACTCTCATAGAGTGCTTATTCATAGCCTATTTTTTATTAAAGGAACACATTTTTATTTTTGGAGTGCGGCCGTCCCGGTTCTTTCTTATAGGTATTTCTCTGCATTTAGTGTTAAGTGATAAAACATGACTCCAATACATACAGAATAAGATTTGTGTTAAGTTTAGCTATGATATGCACAATTATACAATTCCACCTTGGACGGATTTCAGTTAACAAATTACTTTAAGCTTAAAAGTGTAAAAGAATGAATTCTAAAAAAAAAAACAGCTCAATTTGCTTTTAAAAAAAAAATGGCAAAAAACGTCCATAGTTTATACCTAAAATAAAATACCTTTACGTCATTTTTATACACAACAACTTTATTTTTTGTGTTTTATGCAAAAATGCATATCCAATTTGTCTAATAGTTTGCATACAAACTGTGAAACATTAACACACAAAATAGCATCAGGCTCCTAATGGGTCCAGGCAAAAATGTATAAAAAGAAAATATATGTATAACTAAAGTAATTTATACATGATATCTACAGGCGTAAAAGTAGAACATGACACATTGTGTTAATGTATCATTTAGAGTAATGATAAATAAAAACAACATTACCTATAAACTAGTTAAAAAAAAAAAAAAAATTATATATATATATATATATATATATATATATATATATATATATATATATATATATATATATATATATATATATATATATATATATATAGTGGTTTATCTAGCAAAGTATAAACCAATTTGAAAAATTTAAGTGGCATCACCTTTATAGCACAAAAGGAGCCCTCACTCGACACCTAGAATTTAGGTCTGTAATTTCACCTACCATACCACATGCTGGTAAATCTGGCAATGCAAATCAAGCTGAAATAATGGCCTTTTGTGAATTATTCCATACAGAAATGGACTGTAGTTTTTAGTTTAAAAGGGTGACAGTGGAAAGTGTGACAGTGGAAAGTGTGGTCCCATCACTACTACATGAAAAGGTCAAAAGCAAATAGCTGTTTATTAAAATACAAAATCTCCTTTCATGTGTGCTACTAGATGGCATTTATACAAAAAGATTAATTCAAGACAGCAGGGAACCAATGCACATTCCGGTGTTTGTATTTCATTGTTTATTGAGGAGTGAAGGAGATATTGCCAGACATGCCAAAATGACATTTCACATTCAAGGGCCTGAAGCTACATATTTTCCTGTATCAATTAACAATTTATTTGGGCACAATGGGTGACCAAAAAAAAAAAAATAATATATATATATAAGCCAATATAAATCTGTGCAAAATTTCATTTTGAATACCACACCGACTATTTTCCCAGGATACAGGAATTTGCTTCCATTCGACTCGAGTAGCGTTAATACTATAGACAAATCTGCCTTGACGATTATAACATCGTGCTAAGTTACTAGTTATGAACTCACCACACCATTCTAATGAATGATGTGGGGAGTACCATTTTATAAAAAGCTTTGCAGACCCTCTGGGCACTCAGGAATTAAGTCAATTTGCCTTAGAACCAATCTAAATCCCTCTCAACTCCTGAACTGTTGATAATTGACAATGGAAAGTAGTTCTCCTTAACCACTTATGTTGGAAAACTGGAGACAGAAAGGAAAGAATCCTTTAAAAGTTAATCTGTAGGCCAGCAGGAAAGCATCTTGCTTCAAAGAATAGATTATTTTCTCTCACAGTTCAGTTTGGAGAATGGTTTATATTCCTCCCAGTCTTTTAGCCTGCAGAAAAACGGCCTAAAAGCACTACTGCTCCTTTTTGCTGGGAACAAAACAAACAAAAAAAACCTAAACAGAAGAGGTAAGTCTGATGTTAGTTTTCCTGATATATATGGAAATGGTATGAGGCCCTCACACGGTGCTAAGGAGATCTTGTAAAGCTTTCTGCTGAACAGCAGTAAGCTGTGCAACACATTCTGTAAACAGTCCTCCAGAGGCCTAAAAAAATAAAAAAAAAACACAACATTAAACTAAATATACATTTACACATCAGTAACATAAGCATCTTAATACTTCTCAAATTTGACAGAATTCATGCTTCGATCAAGCACCAACAAACTATAGTGCTGGGGGTAGAGTTATGTAGAGATCATAGCTTAGACAAGTTGGCATAAGAGGTCTGTAACTGACATTTGGCTGTGCCCATGATGGATTTTGTACAAATCGATGTAGAAAAAGCATTGTGCACCAATATACCGTATAACACGCACCTTAACTAAGAGGGAAGTTTCAGGGGAAAAAAAAAAAAAAACTTTCCACAGCCCCCTGCGTATAACACCCACGCACAGTTTACCCTCCATTTTCAGGGTAAAAAAGTGAGTGTTATACGCCAATAAATAAAGTATATAATCAAAGCCCAAATTATATTTCCAGAAAAGCAGAACTCTTTTCCTCCCCTCTCTCTTCCCACAAATATTGCAGGGTAAAGACTTTTGAATCAAGCTTCTAATAGATTTGCTAATTTAAAAAAAAAAAAAATAAATAAAAAAAAAAAAACACACCACACACACCACAAGTATTAGTTTATACTCTACAGAAGGCATTGCATAACAATCTTGAGTGAACAAAGCTCACCTGAACTTGTCGAACAACATTAGCAAGTCTTTTGCCACATACGTCCTCAGTTTTAATAGATTCATGAACACCGCCATCAGCTATGATACTAAATATTTTGGGTAAATTTGAATTGTTGGGTCCTAACACAATAGGGTTATTACTGTGGATAAAAAGAAAAACAAAAAAAACATTAATAACCATTTAAAATGTAAACTTAAAGCTAGCTGTATTGCATACGGTGGATACACAAGGTCTACACACCCCTGTTAAAATGTCAGGTTTCTGTGGAGAATTTTTTTGTTTAATATCTCAGAACTTTTCCCACCTTTAAATGTGACCTAAAAACTGCACAACCCGGTTAAACTGAAACAGGGTTAAAAGCACCCATGTTGCGGTACCACAGAAGCGCTGCCCATTCATTTCAATGGGCAGGGAGTTTAGGGAGCGGTGTATACACCGCTCCCACCCCAATGATGCTGCCTGCAGGACTTTTCCCCATCTTGCAGTGTGAAAGCACCCAGGATTTCACACTGGGGAGGTGCTTTACAGGTGCTATTTTTAGTGCTAAAAACGCCCCAGTGTGAAAGGGGTCCAAGAAAATGTCAGAACATCCCTTTCAGAAGAGCTGAACTTTGAGGTTAATCAGAGGCACTTTAACCACTTCCGGACCGCCGCATGTACATTTACGTCGGCAGAATGGCACGGACAGGCACATCAACGTAACTGTACGTGCTCTGCTTGACGTGGGGACCCCCCCCCCCCCCCGGTACTTGCAGCGGTCCCCGTGGCTTCAGGAGCGATCCGGGATCGCTCTCAGCCAATGTGCGTCCTCCTCTGCCTGCACTGTAAACACAGGCAGAGGAGGAAGTGATGTCACCGCTCCTCCCGCCGGTATATTCGTCCGGCGGAGGAATCACACAGCGAGTACACAAGCACTACACTGACACCAGTACACATAGGCACACAAACCCCCCCCCCCCCACACTGTCACTAAATAGCAGTGATCATTTACTGATCACTGCATTTAGTATCAGTGTGACAGGCAGTTAGTGTTAGGTCCAGGGTAGCCCCCTACCGCCCCCCCAATAAAGGTTTTAACCCCTTGATCACCCCCTAGTTAACCCTTTCACCCCCCTTTTGCCAGCGTCACTAAGCGATCGTTTTTCTGATCGCTGTATTAGTGTCGCTCGTGCCACTAGGTAGCTAGTTTTTTTTTTGAGGTTCGCCACCATGTTTTTATAGCGTTAGAAAATGTATGGGGGTACCCAACGCTATAAAAACATGGCGGCGAATCTAAAAAAATAAATAGCTACCTAGCTGCACGAGCGACACTAATACAGCGATCAGAAAAACGATCGCTTAGTGATGCTGGCAAAAGGGGAGTGAAAGGGTTAACTAGGGGGTGATGAAGGGGTTAAAACCTTTATTGGGGGGTAGGGGCTACCCTGGACCTAACACTTTTAACACCTTGATCACCCCCTAGTTAACCCTTTCACCCCCCTTTTGCCAGCGTCACTAAGCGATCGTTTTTCTGATCGCTGTATTAGTGTCGCTCGTGCCGCTAGGTAGCTAGTTATTTTTTGAGGTTCGCCCGCCAGGTTTTTATAGCGTTAGGTACCCCCATACATTTTCTAATAAAGGTTTTAACCCCTGATTGCCCCTAGAGTTAACCCTTTCACCCCCTATTGCCAGCGTCACTAAGCAATCGTTTTTCTGATCGCTGTATTAGTGTCGCTGGTGCCGCTAGGTAGCTAATGCCAGTAACGCTTACACCCACGCGCAAAGCATACTCCCCCCATATGTGGAATTACACCCCAAAATACATTCTGCTGCTTCTTTTGAGTACGGGATACCACATGAGACTTTTTGGGAGCCTAGCCGCGTACAGGACCCCAAAAACCAATCACCGCCTTCAGGCTTTCTAAGGGTGTAAATTTTTGATTTCACTCCTCACTACCTATCTCAGTTTCGAAGGCCATAAAATGCCAAAATAGCACAAAAACCCCCCAAATGACCCCATTTTGGAAAGTAGACACGCCAAGCTATTTTCTGAGAGGGATGTCGAGTCCATGGAATATTTTATATTTTGACACAAGTTGCGGGAATATGATAAACTGATTTTTTTTTTTTGCACAAAGTTGTCACTAAATGATATATTGCTCACACATGCCATGGTTATATGTAGAACTGCACCCCAAAATACATTCTGCTGCTTCTCCTGAGTACGGGGATACCACATGTGTGGGACTTTTTGGGAGCCTAGCCGCGTACGGGGCCCCGAAAACCAAGCACAGCCTTCAAGATTTCTAAGGGCATAAATGTTTGATTTCACTCCTCACTACCTATCATAGTTTTGAAGGCCATAAAATGCCAAGATGGCACACATCTTGACCCCCCAAATGACCCCATTTTGGAAAGAAGACACCCCAAGCTATTTGCTGAGAGGCATGTTGAGTCCATGGAATATTTAATTTTTTTGCCCCAAGTGATTGAATTTTTTTTTTTTGTGGCATTACGGCCGAGGACATAAGGATGGAAGAACAATGTCCCCATCAATGTGACAAGCCGAAACGACCTTACGGATGACCAAGTAGGGAGCCTTGCAAGACAAGGCCGCCAGATCAGACAGACACCCGTCTGATCGAGGTAAATCGCTACCAGAAATAGAATTACCATTTGTGACAATAAACAAAAAACCTCCCGAATGTCCTCAAAGGGAGCATCCCGAAGCACCTAAAAGACTAAATTCAAGTCCCATGGGGGTAATGGAGGGCGCACCGGAGGGGTCACCTGCCAGACCCCCTGACCCAACGTACGCACCCAGGAGTGCTACGCCAAGGGTCGCTGCAAGTAAAAACAGCCAGAGCAAAAATCTGGCTCCTAACCGTACTTAAGGCGAGAGCCCGAACCACTCCCTGCTGTAAAGACAGCAGAACCCTGTACACCACGTATGTACGAGGGTGCCATTTCATCACCTCACCCGCAGAGATGTAGGCCTTCCATGTATGATGAGAAATCCTACGTGAGGTAGACTTCCGTGCACGGAGCACGGTAGAGACCACCGAGCCCAATAGGCCTCGGTCCTTCGGCCCCTGGCTCTCAACAGCCACGCCACTAAAGCCGTTGGCTGTGAAACAGGGTGGAAGATCGGACCCTGTAACAGAAGATAAACTCCCAGGGGAAGACGCTAGGGGGCGTCTGCCAGCAGACGCATTAGGTCCGCGTACCAGGAGCGACGCGGCCAATCAGGGTTGATAGAATCCCTACAGCTTCCACTCTGTGCAGCAGGCGAGGAAGAAGCTTCCGAGGAGGGAAGGTGTAAAGTAGACGATAGTGACCCCAAGGAGCCAACGCACCCGACACGTCCGCCCACGGGTCCTTACACCTGGCCACGAACCGTGGCACCTACCTATAGAGACGGGATGCTAGAAGGTCCACGTCCAGAGTGCCCCACTTTTTTGGCACAGACCCCGAAACACCTGCGGGTGGAGAGATCACTCTCCTTGGCCCAGTGTAGTGCGACTTAGGAGGTCGGCTAGCCAATTCCGTACTCCCGGAATGTACCCGGCCGATAGAGCCGGAACGGACCCTTGGGCCCACCGAAAGGATGTGCGCGACCCCCGTCACTGCAACAGAACTCCGTGTGCATCCCTGATGATCAACCTACGCCACGGCCGTGGCGTCATCGGGCAGGATCCCGACCTGTCGGCCCTGTAGATCCAGGGACCACCTGGCAAGGCAAAGCTTGATTGCTCGGAGCTCCAGAACGTTGATCAGTAGGCAGGACTCCACCTTAGTCCAGTGCCCCTGGGCTGACTGGGTGCCCCCTCCCCAACCGGAGAGGCTGGCATCTGTCGCGAGCACTGTCCAGTGGCCTGCAGAAAAACGACTTTCCGGCCCGAAGCACCGGAAACGCCAGCCACCACACCAGGGGAGACCTGAGCAGATGACTCAATTAAATCTGGTAATCCAGAGATGACGGAAGCTTGTCCCAACGTGACAGCAATTCCCACCGTAGTACCCTGGTGTGGAATTGGACATACGGAACCGCCTCGAAAGATGCCACCAACGGACCCAGAACCCTCCTGCAGAATCGCCGAGATGACCGCTTCTGGGTCGGCAACTGCTGCACAGCAGATAGCAGAGTCTGAAGTTTTTCCGTTAGGAGAAAAACACTCCCGCCCCGGCGGAATCCAGGACTAGTCCCAGGTATTCCAGTCCCTGAGACGGAATCAACCCTGATTTCAGGACAATCCAGAAACCAGCCGAACACTCGGAGAGCCTGACACGTGATACACGGCTTCGCCAATGCAGAGCTCGAAGAAGCTCGTAGGAGAATGTCGTCCAGACATCCCATGATAACAAACCCCCGCTGTCACAGCCGGGCCAGTATCGGGACGAGCACCTTGGCGAAAACCCGCCGAATGGGAAGGACAATTGAAAATGGTCCCCCCCCTGCGGTGCATCCCATTCCTTGTATAACATATTGACCAAATAAAGGAACACAAGGAAACACTTCAGCGGTGCGTGGCGGTCTGCTGGTACCGACACGGAGGTGTCTCCGCCACATCCTCAATTTTTAGAGTCTCACGCATCGCAGAAACAAGAGCTCCAACAAATTCTTGCCAGCAACTGACTGCAGCAGAGTCATCCTCACTATCCATAAGTGTTAAACCCGCAGCCTCTGACATAACAGAACCAGAAAAAACAGCGAGTCTGTGTCAGACACATCCCCAGAAGCAGGCTCAGGGACGGGGCGCTTTTAACCCCCCATCCGGGCACTAGCTGCTTCAAACCTGGCAAGAAACCCAGGACAGCCAACATAACAGATGTGGCAAGGGAAGGGGCGTTAAGGGTTAACTCAGGCATAGCTTGAGAGGGAGACCTGGCTCAGGTTCCATAGTGTCAGCGCTGAGTCACCCACCCTGCAAGGCAGGACAAAAAAAACCCACTGGTCACCTCCTTGCTGCTATTGCAGAGCATGGGGGCCCCTGGTATTCAGCACCCCACCCAGCTGCAGAGAGCTGAAAAACCTGAGGTGTGCTCTGATGTGCTGGCTGTGATGTGTCTGTTACCTCAGGGAAGAATCACAGCGTTTCACAGCACTAAAACTGTTACAGCACTAAAACTGTTACAAGAGACCAGAGGCTGTGCTGTGTGTCACCTCAGGGAAGAATCACAGCGTTACCAAGGAGATTTCCAAGATGGCCGCCGTCTGAGGTAAAAATCACCTCATAGAACACAGCAGCACCCCCCAGAGTAACAACACAGTCCCCCAACAACACACGGGCCCCGGTGGTAAGAAAACCCAGGAGGCCCCCCTTCACAGCCACTACCCAGTCAGGGGAAGGAGGGAGAGGAAGGGGAGAGAGAAAAGCAGGACGGACCCTCAGTCGACCTCCCCAGGGAAAACACCAGCCAGACCACTTTCCTGAGTAATGGGCCACTACTTACCCGTCCTGCGACTACCCGGCTGGAGGTATCCCAGACAGAACCAACGTCCGTAAACGGCATGGCTGTCGGCCAGACACACTGACAAAGCCATAGAGACCGGTCATATGTGTGCCCTAGAACCGAAGTTCCCCGGCAGCCCCTGGAGCAACGGGGCCTGTCGTGGACGTCCCAAAGCTGAGCTAAGGGCCGGCACACGCTCGATGGCCGAACATGGGGGGGGGGGGGGGGGACTACAAGAGTCAAGACCCAGCCTGTCACCCAGTCGGCTGTTGATAGAAAAATCACAGGATTCAAAAATGCAGGAACAAAATAATAAAAGCGAGAAAAATCGCAAGAAAAAAAACTCCAGAGTACAGGGACTCCAGAAGTGCCTGACTCCTCTCCTGTCGTTAGGCAGAAAAAGACTGAGGCTTCTAGAGCAGGGTGTGGGTTATGCCTGGGGGAGCCACGCCCCCTGGGAGGAGCGGCACAAAGGAAAGGTTTTAACACTTTAAGTGCTGTTAAATTCTGCCTAAACTTTCCTGGTAGGAAGAAGCATAACCCTAATGTCAAAGAAGGCTGTGTCCGTCTATGAACGGAAGAGAAATCTTTTTTTTTTTTTTTTGAAAAAAAAAAAAACAATCTTTTTTCCGTTTATATCGCAAAAAAAAAAAAAAAACGCAGAGGCAATCAAATACCATCAAAAGAAAGCTCTATTTGTGGGAAGAAAAGGACGCAGATTTTGTTTCGGTACAACATTGCATGACCGCGCAATTACCAGTTAAAGCAGCGCAGTGCCAAATTGTAAAAACACCTTGGGTCTTAAGGACCGGACCAACATGCTGCCTAAAGTGGTTAAAATGATGGCAGGCATGTACTGACTCCTAGGTGGAATGTGATTGTTTAATTCTGAACACAGCTACATCCCCAGTTATAAGAGTGTGTGAACACTAAAAAATGGGGTTACTTACCGGTAACATCCCTTTTCCAGGAGTCTTTCAGGACAGGTACTGTAGAGAGACACAGGCTCCTCCCCTCTTAGGAAACACCGCCTTCCAATTAAGGATTTAAGCCTCATCCTCCCTCAGCTCCTCAGTTTTTCCAGAGTACCTCCGGCCAGCTGGGGAGACACAAGAACACGTCAAATAAATATCACTTTTCATCTTACCTGACGGCCTTGTATGATGAGTTTTTCAGAAATACCCCTAGAAAAAAAGGGTGGGTACCAGTGCTGTCCTGAAAGACTCCTGGAAAAGGGATGTTACCGGTAAGTAACCCCATTTTTCCCTGTTCGTCTTTCAGGACAGGTACTGTAGAGAGGATAAGCGAGCACCTTACCCTAGGGTGGGACCACTGCTTGTAGTACTTTGCGTCCAAAGGCTTGATCCTTGGTCGAAAGCAGGTCCAGTCTGTAGTGTTTCACGAAAGTCGAGAAACTAGACCATGTTGCAGCCTTACAGATCTGCTCCGGGGAAGCACCAGCACACTCTGCCTGTGAAGCTGCTACAGCCCTGGTGGAATGTGCCTTAATACCCTGTGGAGGCTCCACCCCCTTAGATATATATGCCTGAATAATGGCCGATCTTAACCATCTGGCTATCGTGCGCCTAGAGGCTCTGGACCCCTTTTTGGACCCCGAAAATAAAACAAAAAGAGAATCAGTTTTCCTGACCTGCTCTGTGCTATTTAAGTATTGTAGGACACACCTCCTTACATCTAAACTGTGAAATTTGTGTTCCTGTTCCCTCACAGGATTCGAACAAAAAGAAGGCAATGTGATTTCTTGACTTCTGTGAAAATTAGAAGATACCTTCGGTAAAAAGGCCGGATCCGTCTTAAAAATAATGCGGTCCGGAAAAATCTGAAAAAAGGGCGCCCTAATTGACAGGGCTTCGAGTTCACTCACTCTTCTAGCGGTGGTGATCGCTACCAAGAATACAGTCTTGAGTGTGATCACCTCTAAAGTACTACTCTCTAGCGGCTCAAATGGTTCCTCTGTAAGAGCCTGTAGAACTAATGAAAGATCCCATACTGGGAAGTTGGGGGCTCTAACTGGTCTTCTTCTACTCAAGGCCTTAAAAAACCTAGAAACCCATGGGTCAGATGCTAACTGTCTTTCTAGGAAAACACTCAAAGCTGAGACCTGACCCTTCAGTGTGCTAATGGCCAGCCCCTTGTCTGCTCCTGCCTGCAGAAATTCCAATACTGCTATCGAGCTATGAACCTTGAAAGAGCTTTCCAAGCACCAGTTGTTAAAACGCTTCCAAACTTTAAGATAGATTGCTTGCGTCTCCTTCTTCCTGCAGCTTAGAAGGGTTGCTATTAGTCGTTCTGAAAAGCCCTTGTTTCTTAGCAGCTCCTCCTCAGAAGCCAGGCTGCTAGGTTCCACCTCTCCACCTGCGGACAGCAGACTGGACCCTGAGTAAGAAGGTCTTCCCGGATTGGCAAAATCCAAGGAGGTTCTACTGATAGACTCTTCAGAATGGAAAACCATGGTCTCCTGGGCCAATGGGGTGCAATCAGAATCAGCGTTGTGTTTTCCCTTTGCAGCTTTCTCAAAACTGCTGGAATCAGAACCGGAGGGGGGAAAGCATAACACCTGACGAACTGCCAGGTCTGTGCTAAAGCATCCACCCCTAGTGCTCCGTCCCACCTGTTCAGGGAAAAAAATAGCCGTGTCTTGGTATTTCCCCTTGAGGCGAACAGATCCACCTCCGGTATTCCCCACCTTTGAGTGATCACTTCGTAAACCTCTTGGTTCAGGACCCAATCGCCCTCCCTCAGCTTTTTCCTGCTGAGGAAATCTGCGACTTGATTCTGCTCCCCCCTCAGATGAATCGCAGAAAGAGACAAAATGTTGGTCTCTGCCCATTTGAGGATGGACTCTGTCAGCTTCCACAAGGACTGGCTCCTGGTGCCCCCCTGCCTGTTGATATAGGCAACTGCGGAGGAATTGTCCGAACGGATTCGGACATGATGACCCTGAAGATCTCTTTGAAAGGCTCTGAGGGCCAGATCTATAGCCTTCAGCTCCCTCCAATTCGAGGATCTCTTTGAGTCCTCTATTTCCCAGGTACCCTGCATCAGAGAAGAATTCAGATGTGCTCCCCATCCTGTGCCACTGGCGTCCGTTGTTACTGTCCTGGATATTGGACAAATCCACTCCAGCCCTTGTAACAGGTTCGCCCCCTTCCTCCACCACCAGAGGGCTCTCTTGACCTGAATCGGTACTGAAATTAGAGCATCCAGGGACCCCGGGTTGCGATCCCAGACACTTAAGATGTAAAGTTGTAAGGGACGAAAATGCAACCCTGCCCACTGTACCGCCGGAAGTGTGGAAGTTAGAAGACCCAAGGCTGACATGGCTTTCCTTATTGTGAGCTGAGAGCTGCCCTGAAGAAGTAGCATTGCCCTGTCTACTTTTTGTATTTTTTCTGCTGGGAGAAAGACCATCTGTCTGGTTGAGTCCAGTTCGTACCCCAGGAAGGTGACCCTTTGAGATGGCACTAGACTGGATTTCTCCAGATTCAAAAGCCATCCCAGGCTTTCCAGGACCTCTCTTGTTACCCGGAGATCCTGGGACAGCTGTTCCGGTGACCCTGCAAACAGTAACAGGTCGTCCAGGTACGCTATCACTGAGATCCCTCTGAGACGAAGGAACGCCAAGACCTCCACCATAACTTTGGTGAAGATGCGGGGGGAAGAGGAGAGCCCGAAGGGAAGGGCTTTGAACTGAAGGTGAAATGTCCCTTCCTTGGACCTTACTGCCAATCTCAGAAACTTCTGATAACCCTCTGCTATAGGGATGTGCAAATAGGCATCCTTCAGATCTATTGATGCCATAAAGCAATTGGGGGGGAGAAGGGTCTTTACTGAGTAAATTTAATCCATCCGGAATCTTTTGTAAGTGACCGAGAGATTCAGGGGCTTCAGATTCAGTATAAGTCTGAACTTCCCTGATGGTTTGCGAACCACAAAAATGTGGGAATAGAAGCCCCTGCCTGTCTCTTCTGTCGGGACCCGAACCACTACCTCCTGATCCTCCAACTCCTGAAGGGAGGAAAGAAGAGCTAATGATTTCTCCTTGCATTTTGGTAGCTCGGTGATCAAAAGTCTTAACGGAGGAGGCTTTGAGAATTCTAATTTGTATCCTCGCCTTATGATCCCCAGCACAAATTGATTGCTGGTGATCATTTCCCATTGTGGGAGAAAGGCCCCCAATCTTCCCCCCACCTTGACTTCGTCATTGTGGTTTTTGGGGTTGTTCAGGAGCACGAAAAATCGCTGCTCCGCGCCCCTTACCTTTCGGCCCCCAAAACTTCCTTTTCCCTTCTGGTTTAGGGGTTTCTACTTTCTTCTGGGACCAGAACTTCTTCTTTGCCTGTCCCCCAAACTTTTTCTTTAGAGGAAAGGCTTTCTTTTTGTCGGCTGTTCGGTCAAGAACAGCCTCCAAACCTGGTCCAAACAGCAGGTCTCCTGTGAGGGGAATACCGCACAATTTAACCTTAGATGCGCTATCCCCTTGCCATGTCTTGAGCCATAAGGCTCTCCTTGCCGAATTAGACAAGGCCGCAGAGCGCGCAGACATGCGTATAGACTCTGCTGATGCGTCTGCTAGATACGCTACCCCATTCAGTAGTGTAGGAAAAGAGGCCAAAACAGTTTCTTTGGGTGTCCCTGCTTCAATGTGCGCTTTCAATTGCGTGAGCCAATGTTCCATGTTGCGAGCTACCACTGTAGCTGCCATGGCAGGCTTGAGATTCCCCTGTGAAGAATCCCACGATTTCTTCAGAAGTGAATCCATTCTTCTGTCCATGGGGTCTGAAAGCACCCCCATGTCTTCAAACGCCAAGTCAGTGTGTCTGGACACCTGTGAGAATGCCGCATCTAATTTGGGAATTTTGTTCCAAACTAAGGCTTCTTCCTCAGAAAAGGGAAATCTTCGCTTCAATGCATTTGAAAGGAAGGGTTTCCTTTCCGGATCCTGCCACTCTTTTTTGATGGTCTGGACCAAGACCTCATGGACCGGGAAAACTCTTTTCTTTTGTTCCCCTAAGCCCATGAACATTCTGTCATGGAGCGATAGTGCTTTTTTCTCTTCAGGGATCCCCAACGTAGCGTGGATTGCCCCTAAGAGGTCATCCACTTCTTCAAGGGAAAGCTTATATCGGGAATTCCTTGAGGGTTCCCCCTCCTTCCCTTCCCCTTCAGACTCCCCTTGGGAGTCAGAAGCGGCACTATCTCGCTCTTCCTCAGCGTCCTCTCTGAAGTCCTCTGGGTTCTCTCCACTTACGGAGGGAAGTACCACAGGACCAGGTGGATTAACCTGCTGCACTGGAGAAGGGCTACTCTGTGGCAACTGAAAACCAGCAAACAGATCCTTAAAAGATTGAAAAGTGCTGGTAAGCTCTTTCACTGTAGTTGCTAGCTCAGAACCCTGCTCTGCCTCTTTCTCCCTGATTAACCCCTCAATACAGCGTCTGCACAGTGCTTTGTTCCAGGTCTCTCCTAAAGAAGTTTTACAGGAAGGACACCTCTTCTTGGAGCTATGACCCGATTTTTCTGTGGATTTCTGTAAAACACAGTAAAAAGCAAGAGCAGGTATGAGAGGCTATCAGCGTTTCTTTTAAAAACAGCAAACCACCAGGAGTGTTTTTTCCCCCTAGCCAACCATCACCAAGGGACACACTACCTCACCCCCCGACCACCAGGAGAATACACCAGTGAAGCTGAAAAGAAGGTAAAGGAACACCACCCCAGGGTTCCTACCTTAGAGTGGCTGGTGCTGCTGTCCTCCGGAGGCGCGTGTGAAGCCTCTGCTTCCGACATCTCCGGTCTAGGCTGTGGTCGATGGACACGCTCCGAATGCCGTCCCCACGGCTGAAAAGCGTAGGCCGCACCAGCCTGGCGTGTGGTCCTTATCCTCTGCCGCGTCTGGGCCTAGAAGACGCGTATCCGGCGGAAGTGCCCGCCCCTTCCGGATCTGACGTCACCCGTCATCCGGCCGGTCTCAGCTCCTGACCTAACTGTGTGATTACACAGGGAGCCGACACGCCGCCTGCAGCGCCCCCCTGGACGAAAGGAAAAGGACCCCCTCGGTCAAATACTTCCCCAAGAACGCCGAGGCACGCAGCGCAACAGGTACCTTCGATTTTAGAGCTCACTAGCCCAATCAGGTAGTTGCAGGACTGAGAAAAAAAAGAGTCCAGGACCCCCCTCCTCAGAAAACATAGCCCCAGCCTCCCCAGCTGTCTGGCTCTCGGCCCCAGCGGTGTCTCCTGCCGGAGGAAACACCATAAACTGAGGAGCTGAGGGAGGATGAGGCTTAAATCCTTAATTGGAAGGCGGTGTTTCCTAAGAGGGGAGGAGCCTGTGTCTCTCTACAGTACCTGTCCTGAAAGACGAACAGGGAAAAAGGTTTGTTTTTCCGATTGAGTTATATGTCACAATAAGTTCTGAAATTATTAACCTTTGTCTTTTTACATCACAGAAACCTGACATGTTAACAGGGGTGTGTAGACTTTAAATCAACTAGCCAACAAGGGTCAATAATAATAAAAAAAAGTTTATATACCTAGGGCTTGTTCACATTGAGTATTACTGTATATGTAAAACACATGCACGTGTGTGCATAGGCTGCAATACATTAATAGCATTGCAGGAATTCCTTTATTTTTAACTCATGTCAGGTTAATGTATTTCACGAGTGCGATGCTACAGATCATACTTCATATCCCCATCGCACACATTCCCAGGTGAGCTCTAAAATTAGGGTGCTGCAGCAACAACCAGCTGGAAACTGGTTCAAGTCACAATGTAGATATTTGCCAGCACACCATAGAACGCCTTGAATAGGGTCCAAACTGATGATTTATTGCATGATCACAACACAAGGAGAGTGCAACGTTTCAGAGTCACGCAGGATCCCTTTGTCAGGCACATGCCAAATCATCCCAACACGCTGTACAAAAACATAAGACAAATGGTCTTGTTCTTATGTTACAATGCTGATGCAAACAAGTCATAATGGAGGAGAATTTTATTTTTTTTAGACACTTTATAATTGATAGATAGAACATTACTATTCATTATAGAAAACTTACTTTATTGTGATGCACACATTAGTAAACTAATTTCTCACATTCCTGCAAAGCAAACATTCACAAAAATGTGCCGTGATGAAAAAAAAAAAAAAGAAAAAAAAAAAACTTACACTGATCAGCTATAACTATGACCACTTACAGGTCAAGTGAATATCATTATGTATCTTGTTACAATGGCATCTGAAAGCCAATCAGATATATTAGGCAGCAAAGTAAACCTGTTCCTGAAGTTGAAAGAAAAAAGAAAAAAATGGGCATTGCAGTTTGTTGTGCATGGGTAGCTGCACAACGGTCAGGGTGTCGGGTGCTGGGGAGTCATGTGCCTGCAATGTGTACATTAGCATCAGAATTGGACCACAGAGCATTGTAAGAAGGTGGCCTAGTATGATAAATATTTTTATGACATGTAGATTTCCGTGTGCATTTGCGTCCCTTTGCTGGGAGTGGATGGAGGTTTGGGAGGGAAGGCACCAGAATGCAATATGGGAAGAAGGCTGAATGGGAAAAAAAAAAAGCTGTAAACCATCATGGTTTTTTACCTCAATGCATTAAAAATGTGAAAAGCCAGCGCTGCAGCTGTCCCCCAGAGCCCACCCTTTTTTCTTGGCTTAACCCGACCGCTCCAGCTACAAGCACAGCTGCTCCAGCCACGATCTCAGGTGCTCATTGGATAGAGTCAAATCCAGTGACATAGGAGCAGGGGCTGGGCCTAGTCCTGTTAGTCAATGGACTTGAAAACAGCTTTCCTTGAAGGAGGCGTCAGGAGTGCCACCCAGAAAAGGAGGATCTCGTCCGCTCCGTGCAAAACTCAGAGCAGACAAGTATAACTTTTTTTTTAAACACAGACCTTTACAATCACTTTAAAGTGGCGTTCCACCCATAAAAATAATTTAACAAAATGTGCAGCAAACATTTTTCTTTTTTACTTCACTTTTAATTCCTGTTGCTATGTAGTTACTTCTAATCTTCCCCACCACAGCTCCTGATGTCACTTCCCTTGGCTCCTCTGCTCACTACTGCTCCTGGGAGATGTGTCATTTGCCAGGAGTCGGTGGGCAGCGCCAAGGGCTTTGTTGCCATCACAACAGGGCGGGCACTTCCGACACCCGTCTTGATGGCAACCTGTATAGTTTACAGCACCTTTGTGATATTACTGTGCATGCGCGAGAACAGGCGGTGCATGCTGGGAATAGAGCCGCGCCATATCCCGGAAAATATGCTTGTGGGCTTCTTTTGCCCACAAGATGGGAATCCCCAAGAATGAAAAATAAGGCATTTTTTAATCATCTTCTAAAGGCAGCGCTAATGACAATTCGATTTTAATGATATGCATTATGAGTAATAAGTTTTTTTTTTTTTTTTTAAAGATGTGGGTGGAACTCTACTTTAAGGACCACAATGAGCATGGGGTGCCGATATGTCCTCCAAATCTCAATCCAGCCAAGCATATATGTGGGATGTGCTGCAACAAGCTCGAGCCACGGAAGTCCCACCTTGCACCATACAGGACTAAGGATGTGTCTACTGTTAGGTGCCAGATACCACAGAATACCTTTAGCGGTCTAGTGGTGTCCACGCCTTAATGGGTCAGGGCTGTTTTGGTTGCAAAATGGGGACCAACTTCACCATTAGGTGGGTCGTAATAAAGTTATGGCTAATCAGTGCATATTTATCTTTCAGCAATAAACAGGCTCACCTTTCAATAAGGTCACAGAGAAAATTGAAAGTATGAACTGCTTCTTCTTTGTCCTCGTGCAGTGGTAGCCATGATACCCAGTGGGGTAAGACCTCCTCCACGTTTATACAATCAGGCCTGAACTTCATTATTTTTCCTACAGCTGAAATGCAATTCTCTGTTGCATTAATATTCTCTTTGGTTTTGGATTCAGCAGCTTGGATAACCTGAACAAGCAGCGGAAGAGCTTCTACAATACAGAAATAAGAGACTGCATGAAACATCCATACCCCTCAATCTCAATATATATATATGCATTAGAAATCCATATACCTGTGCAGAAAGGACGATAGTTATCTCCACCAAACTGAGCCATAACGCCAACACCATAAGCAGCCGCCTGCCGGACTTCCGGACTGTTGTCACAGATTGATTCAAGCAGGGGTCTTAGAAAGTACTCTGCATATTTGAAGGAAGTGGGACTGCAATGTTCAATTATATCATCAAAGATACAGAGACCCCACTGTCTGTCTGGCCAGGGCCTGTGAGGACACTGTTAAAAGAAAATAGATAATTGTGAAGTATCTATACACTGTAAAAAAAAATAATTAAGTACCAACACAGAAATTTTCAGTATGCAGAATGAGCATGAGGGGGAAGGCAATGTTCTTCCCAGAGTAATACTGACAGATTTCACAAACTCCCATGTATGTATTCAGTTAGATTTTATACTTATTAAATGGCGCAAATACTTAAAATCAATTAACTCGTCACGATTTGATAGTTTTAAAAATAAAATTAATAAAATTGTAGTCAAATTTAACCAGTTTGTATTAAATGGTAATTCTCTTTTTAGCCATCAACCTTTTAATTCAGCAATAACTTACTGGTTTTATACTTTAAGACACGGATCCCCTTCTGTTTTGATGCACCCAATGACGTAATCGGCAATAGGACCAGCTTCAAAGCCAAACTAAACCAACAATTTGGAAAACTGAGCAGGCAGCTTTTTATTGCAGAGGAAACATGCTAGGTCTGTTCTACAATAAATAAGACCTACATTCCTGCTCAGTTTTACTGCATGTACACTGACCCATCCATGTGCAACACACACTGGCTGTGCCAGAATGACGACTTGGCTCCCATGTGCATGCTCCGAGTCACGTCACCCTCCGCCAGTTAATTAGGAGGTTGAAAACCTGACAACCAATGTAGCCTGGGAAGAAAGGACAGCGGCTGGAAAGGAATGTAAATTGTTGAAAGATGGAGGCAAGTACCTGTATCTTGTGGCTTTAGTTCCACTTTAAAATGATCCTAGCTGCATGTACTTTAAAATAATGTGTACTCAAAGATCATAATGGACTCTGAAATTCAGGTTTCAGTCTAACAGCACCTGGTGTTTAAACTTTACAATGTCATACTTGCCTCAACTATGCAGTTCGTTTTACACACAGAGTGGCCCCTTTGCTTGACTTCTGGGGTCCCACGGCGATGCTGGTAGCTCCTCCCCACATCGTATAACCCCTTAGGAGAAGCGCTCTCCCAGAGGTTACCTTGCGGGCGTGCTCACGAGTCCAGCATCCATAGACACCGAATGTAGGATGCCCCGCATCATTGGATTTGATTGACAGCAGCAGGAGCCAATGGTTGCACTGCCATCAATCTATCCATCCAATCAAGAGCCAAGATAACAGGCAGAGGGCAAGAGCACATCACCGGTGGGGGAATACAGGACTCAGGCAAGTAAAACAGGGGGCTGGGTCAGTGACAGAAGTTTTTACCTTAATGCATCAAGGTGAAAAAAACATGGAGGGTTTATAACCTCTTTAAATTTTAAAGGCTGCAAAGTTTCTGCTGCCACTGAAAGAGGTATAGGAGCAGTGTTTAATGCCTCTGGTGTAGAATTTCATGGTTCAACTTCTCCACAGTACCTACACCAGTGGTTCTCAACTCCTGTCCTCAGGACCCACCAACAGGCCAGATTTTATTAGATGCAGACTAGAATACTGCAATCACTGAGCAGCAAATGATATCACCTGTGATGCATTTCAGTGATCTTGCAAACCTGGCGCGTTAGTGGGTCCTGAGGACAGGATTTGAAAACCACTTATCCAGAGGTTTGTATTAAAGGGTGTAAGAAATGAAATGCTTTAATCCCTTGGAGCTAGCGCCTCCTGGACCTTCAAGGGGTTTCAGATTCCAGGATTTATGATCATGTGCCCGCCATGACTGTCACAAGTAACGTTCACTGCCATAACTGTGCTGCGTTTACATTCTGGTACAAAAATGTGGCCTGTGTGTTGAGGCCCACCTGCCAAAAAGCCACATATTTGCATACTTTTGGTGCCAAGGAGTCATATCTGCTACATTTAAGTTTCTCTGCAAATTTAACATTAAAAGGTAGCTTTACTCTCCAAAAATCCATGCGAATCCACTACTTAATTGTCCTGTAATCGATTAAATTTGTAATCCATTTCAGGCAATCATTGGCAACTGGTTTTCTGCTTGCACTGTCCTTCGTGTGCTCTCCAACCTTTGCTTCCCTCTCACATCCATTTGTTTTTGAAAATTATTGCACGTTCGCAAATTTCAATGTACACTTCATCTAGGAGCATGCAAGAGAGGGTGGCTACTTTTTCTTTTTTACATACAGTGGTACCACAGAAGGAATGTAGCAAGCAATAGGAAGGCAGATTAAAAAAAAAAAAAAAAAAGTGAAATTTAATCTATCAAGTCATATTTTCTCAGAAATCATTTACCCTTTTATCACCCAGTAGTTTATTTTTAAAGGGGAGATCTGTGTGGTTCTTTGTGAATTTACTTTTACACTGAATTTCATAAGGGCTGACAAATTAACACTTTCATTATACAATAGCCCTAGTAGTAAAACTACTTGAGCGGATTAAAAAAAACAAAAAAAACACACCCACCCATTGTGTGCGTGTAAAATTTGGAACCGAGTGTTATTAGGTAAATTGGGTAATGATTAAGCGATTTGGTTTGTGAAACAGGTTAACCTTGCCACTACAGTCCTGTTGTATTGTGGTCTATTGATGCAACGCATGGATTTTTACAATTCAAGCATTCATACTTCGGAAGATTGGAGCGTGGTCTTAGGCCCCTTTCACACGTGCGGACCGTATGTCCGTTTTTTCATCCATCCGTTTGCGGATGAAAAAGAAACATACATTGGTCCCTATGAGATCGCGGATGAACATCCGCTGACACCCGATCTCATCCGCAATGATCGGATTTTGCAGACGGAAGAAACCCCTATTTTTCCTTCCGTCTGTGGATCGGATGAACACGGACATATGGTCCGTGTTCATCCGATCCCCCATAGGGGAGAGCGGAGAAAAGACAGGGCGGTCCCTGCACAGTGTGCAGGGACCGCCCTGTCATCCGCCAGCTCAGCGGGGATCAACGGAGCAATCCCCGCTGAGCAAACGGAGCATACGGAGGCGGATCATTACTGATCCGCCCCGTGTGAAAGAGGCCTTATGCACACTTTGACAGTCTCAATTCACGGACTGGACCAGCACCAAATCTACAGTACAGCTATTGTATCACCTGTAGCGGTGTTGCAGCCTCAGTCTTATTAGGTAAATTATAGGTATGGTATTACAGAAATCGCACGAGAAAAAAAAAAAAAATGGGTTTACGAGTTAGCTCAAAACAGGGGTTCCCTGAAACCGTTGATAGCCGCTCCAGGCAGGTATTGGCAGTTCCAAAAATCAATGTGGGTTGAGAAGGGGAGGTCTTTAAAACTTAAACACAACAAATTAAAGGTCAACTTACAATCAAATTAACAATTAATGGCAGTAACTGTTCGAACCACGGCAACACTTTTTCTTTGTAGCTGCTGAATATCGAGTGCAAAACGTCAGCGACTTTAGTCAAAATATAAACATCATTGTCATCCTGTGAAAAAAAAGTAAAATGGTTTCAAAAACACTTGTTAATGCAAGTTTCAGAACGTTTTGCTTACAACCATCAAAACGAAAAATTAAGAGGGTGTCTGCATACAATTCTTTAGTAACAGCCACTGCTACAAATACAGTATATCAATAGGTTTGGGTTGCTAAAATCAACATATATAGTCATTAAAATTAACCTTATCAAATGCCAACAGGCATCTTTACAGCAGAAGGAGCTCTGCATGTCTATGCACCAAGACATCTTATTAAAAGATACATTTTAGTGTGATTTGTATTAAACCACATCTCCAAAAAGGACAGAAGTGTACAGCACCAATTCAATGTGTAAAGTTTGGATTTTGGTTAACTTGTAAAATCTTTCTTGGAGTACATCAGCAAACAGAGGACTTCATAACCATGACTGTCTGAAAGGGGCGTCATAAAAAGTAGACACACATGACTCCCCCCCCCCCCCCCCTTGGGGAGGACCTCACTACAAAGCTACCTGCAAGACCATCTTCCCAAAACTGGGTGTCCAAAGAGTGAACATCTACCTGGTGGAACTTTGAAAACATGTGAAGGAAAGACTTACGAACATGAAACACATAAGCTTGTTCTCCCTAGGATGCTTCAGAGAAGGATAAAAAGATGGTAAAAGGTCTGCAAAAAAACCCCAGACAAGACCAAGTTGAGATCCCAGTGTCTGCGCAGGTGAACCAATCTGTGCAACATCATGCACAAGGGCTTTTACCAAGGAAGGAGACATGAAAGGTCCCTAAAACATAATAGGCAAGGCCAAGATCAGTGCCTTGATGGTACTTAGTGAAATTTCACCACAACATACCCACAGTGATAAAATGTACACCCCTCACAACAGGAGGAAAAAAAAAAAATATATATATCTTAAATGTATGGTGGTGCACATTCCTGAAGGTCAACTTTCTTGCCTTGAGGGTAGTAGGGATTAAAAGCCAGAGACTATAAAACATGATGGAAGATCAGACAGTGCAACAGCAAATTCGGCCCATCTGGAATGGCTTTACCGCTCATTACCATTTTTCCCCAAGAAGGTGCAATCAGAATCACTGGAATGCCCTCTATTTTTATACTGCACATAAGGCAGGGAAAAGATTGCACTAAAAAGGAAAGATTAAGTAGGTAGAAAAAAAAATTCTTTCAGGAATTCCCAGACAGTTGGACAAGCACCAAAAACTCACGCACAGGTCCCAAACTTAAGGGCTTTGCAAATGCCCAAAAAGTTCTCCAACTTCTTAAACATGGTGCCCTTAAAGACTGGGGATCTAATCTACCGGGACACACAAGGGTCCTATTCAAATAGGAAATGGCTGGGTCAGCAATCAGAACTTTAATGAATTCTTTCTCCATAATGTACTGTCAAGTAAATCACTTCGGAGGTGAAAATACCTTTAGGTGAGCCCATCGGCATAAATATTACTTGCTGAAAGTTCGGATACTCAGGAAGAGATTTAGGATGTTTTGGCAGCCGCCATGACCCAAATCCAGCGACCTTTGGAGAAGGAGTCCAGAAGTGGCACCTTTACGTTGGTGAAAACCACAACCATTAGGAAAGCCCACTATGGTCTTCTGTGTCCGAGACAGCCCTGGACCTCGAGATTTCTCCTGGAAGGACTTTTCTACAGAAAAGTCCCACTCCTCAGATTCCTCCTCTTCCTGAGGACGTTTTTCAGACACCTGTATAAGGTAAGCAGCATGCCCAGGCTTTCGCCCTTGAGTGTTCAAAGCAAGTAAACCCACAAGAGCCGATTATGCAAACCAGAAATGGCTGCAGAAAATTTCTTGGACACAAGTAAATGGAGGATGTGCCCCCCAAGACCAAACTCTGCAGAGGGCCTTTTCTATCTGATAGAGATTTGGGAGCCCACCACCCTTTGCAAGGCCCATGGCTTACTGAGGATTTGTAGGCCTTTTATTTCCCCAAGAGGAGCCAACCCAGCTGAGGAGAGTGTAGGGACAAACCAAAATACCTAGGTGGCAAGTACCCTTGATGAACATGTCCCCAGATACTGTACTCTGGTGCTTAAACTGCTACTCTGTGCAGGGGGCTGTAGCAGAGCTACTATTTCCAAGAGGCACCCCCCAGATGTTGCAGGGTCAGCAGGCCCAATTTTCACTCATCCAGCAGGGCTTTGAATTTCCTGGACTTCCTTGAAACTACAGAGCCTGCTAGAGAAGTTGCCTAGTAAACTGTACCCTGAAGATGGCTACACGCAGAATTCAGGGCCGACTGGCACTGTTACACGCAGCACCTGCTGCGGTCAGTAGGCCAAGTTCTTCTTGGCCTACAGACCACAGCAACTGGTGCAAAGCCTTCCTTTGCATCATCAGGGATGTTAAAAAAAAAAAAAAGCCCAGGAATTAGGGAACTAAAGCCAAAGAAAGGAGCTCCTCAGAGAGACAAATAGCTAAAAAAAAATTAGGCCAATTGGGGCAGGGAGGGGCTATGCCTGGATAGGAATTTCTTCATTTTTGTGGCCAGTGTCCATTCACCTGAAGGTGGCAGCATAACCCAAACAGTCATGAATATGAAGTCCTCTTATTCTGTAATTAAAGAATAAGTTCCTTTGGAACAATGTTACACCTGTATTTAGGGTGGACCATGTAACATGCACCAACCCCTCTTCCTTTGATAACCCTCATCCTGTGACAGCAGACGGGGTCCCTTTCATAGCACCTGCTGTGACTTTACAAAAACAAAATGGCTGTGGGGGGCTACGCCCACACGGCCGCCTTATTCAGATTCCTGTATATGAATAAACTCAGTTTTCCATGAGCTACAGGGTAAGCTTTTGTTCACAGACATATCCCTCCGGTTTTCAAACAGAATGCCTGTACAGAGGTACTAGCTGAAACGCGTCTACAGGAGCCCACACTGTACTTGTGATCTACTGATCATGGGTGCAATGCTTTCAGGCTCCTGCAGGGGAAAAAAAATAAATGCACATCTTTGTGTTCTCCAAAAACATGTTGATCTATTTTTCTGTAAAGGTGAACTTGGCCTTTATGAAAATGCAGAGACATGGCTGTGTCTTTAAAGCCACACAAGTGCTGTCACGGGATGTTGGTATACAGGGCATCCATCTCTATCGAAAAGTTAACATGCACAAAGTAGAGTTTTCCTAGTTATTACAGAAGTACAGTGAGGTATTTGATGGCCTGCTGGTTTTGTACATTTGCCCACTGACAAAGAAATCAGTCTAATTTTAATGGTAGGTGTATTTTAACAGTGAGACAAACAAACATATCCAGAAAAAGGCATTTAAAAAATAAAAATAAAAAATTAGACTCGCATTTTAACCACTTCCGTACTGCCGCAAGCCAGCTGTTTGAAGAGGAATATCATTATGTCAGTAGCTAGCTGCCATAACCCCAGTATCCTCTTCTTCAGGGGGCAGTCCGGTTTCCGATAATAGTGGGGTCTGCGGCAGACTCGCCGCAAGATCACTTATCGGCAGCAGGAGAAAGCAACCCCCTCCCCTTGCTTACCGAAGGCCATCGGCAGCAGAGGCGATTGGATTTTCTCACGTCAGTGGTATGGAGACGAGTGAGATGGCCCCCACCCGTCTCCATATCACTGCAGGGCAGAATCTGCGTCAAAACGTCACTTCCACCCATAGCTCTTATAAAGGGCTTTCTTGACCCCAGATCGCATATTTAAGAGGTCCCGTCATGCTTTTTTTTCTATTACAAAGGATGTTTACATTTTTTTTCTAACCACTTAGAATCCGCCTCCTGCAGATATAAGTCAGCAGAATGGCACGGCTGGGCACAAGCACGTACCTGTACGTCCTCTAAGTGCCCAGCCGTGGGTTGCGAGCGCGTGCCCACGCCAACCGGTCCGAAGCTCTGTGACCGCGGCACACGCGGACTCGATCGCCGCGATCGGTCCCCGGAGCTGAAGAACGGGGAGAGCCGTGTGTAAACCCAGCTTCCCCGTTCTTCACTGTGGCGCGGTCATTGTGAGTTCACTAATATAGGGAAACACGATCAATGACGTCACAGTCCAGTCCCGCCCCCCTACAGTTAGAAACACAGATGAGGTCACACTTTCCCCCCTTTACCGCCCCCTAGTGGTTAACTCCCAAACTGCAATTGTCATTTTCACAGTAAACAAAGCATTAATGCATTTTTTGCTGTGAAAATGACAATGGTCCCAAAAAAGTGTCAAAATTGTCCGATGTGTCCGCCATGACGCAGTCACGAAAAAAAACGCTGATCGCCGCCATTAGTAAAAAAAGAAATAAAAATGCAATAAAACTATCGCCTTTTTTGTAAACACTATACATTTTGCACAAACCAATCGATAAACACTTATTGCGATTTTTACCAAAAATAGGTAGAATACGTATCGGCCTAAACTGAGGAAAATATAATATAATATAATATAATATAATATAATATAATATAATATATATATATATATATATATATATATATATATATATATATATATATATATATATATTTTTTTTTTTTTGGGGGGGGGGGATATAGCAAAAAGTAAACAACATCGAACGCTTTACCAACCAGCATTCGGTTGGAGGAGAACCACTGGACGTTCAGGAGAAAGATCAAGACTCATCTTTTTTGTTCCCAAAGGAGACAGGAACAACAAGCGCCCAGAGGCGATTAAGTTCGCATGTGCTGCGCTATATAAGTTTTCATTCATTCATTGAATTTTTTTCAAAATTGTCTATTTTTGTTTATAGCGCAAAAAATAAAAACCGCAGAGGTGATCAAATACCACCAAAAGAAAGCTCTATTTGTAGGGAGGGGGGGATGCCAATTTTGTTTGGGAGCCACGTCGCACAACCGCCAGTTAAAGCGACGCAGTGCCAAATCGCAAAAACTGGCCAGGTCCTTTACCTGCCTGAAGGTCCGGGTCTTAAGTGGTTAAAGAACATTATAAAAAACAACGAAATTATTTATTTTTAAACGCGCCACCTCCCGACGAGCTTGCGTGCATAAGCAACCACACACGAGCAGCGCCCCACATATGAAAACGGTGTTCAAATCACACACCTTAGGTATCGCCGCGATCGGTAGAGCGAGAGCAATCATTCTAGCCCTAGACCTCCTCTAACTCTAAACATGCACCCTGTAGAATTTTTTTTAAACCTCGCCAATGGAGATTATCGGTAAAAGTTTGCCGCCATTCCACGAGCAGGCGCATTTGAAACGTCACATGTTTGGCAAATACCTAACAAGTGTGCTGGTAAGACCGCTGCGCAAATACAGTGTGAAAGTATTGCAACTACCATTATTTAATTTCCTAGGGTGTTAGGGGGGGGGGGAAATAATGTTTGGGGGTGCCAAGTCATTTTCTAGCAAAAAACTGTTTTTGACTTGTAAACAAATCTCAGAAAGGGGCTGGGTCCTTAAAGGATTAGTGAAAAACATTTGATCCCTTTGCAAAACGACGCAGTACTTGGTGGCAAAACCCTTGACAGTCACAGAGGTCAGACATAGTTGGCTACCAGGTTTGCACACATCTCAGGAGGGATTGTGTCCCACTCCTCAGTGCAGATCCTCGCCAAGCCATTAAGGTTTTGAGGCTGACGTTTGGCAACTTGAACCTTGAGCTCCCTCCACATATTTTCTATGGGATTAGGGGCCAAGCAACTCCAGGACCTTAATGCATTCCTTGAGCCACTCCTTTGTTGCCTTGGCTGTGTGTTTTGGGTCATTGTCATGCTGGAATACCCATCCACAACCTATTTTCAATGCCCTGGCTGAGGGAAGAAGGTCCTCACCCAATATTTGACAGTACACGGCCCCATCCATTTGATAGCGTGACATTAGCGTGACATTGTCCTGTCCCTTAAGCAGAAACACACCCCCAAAGCATAATTTTTTTTACGGTGGGGGGGATGGTGTTCTTGGGGTCATAGAATTCCTCGTCCAAACACAGAGTTGCGTTGATGCCAAAAAGCTCAATTTTGGTCTCATCTGTCCACAACACTTTTACCCAGTTCTCCTCTGAATCAGACATTAGCAAACTTCAGACAGCATGTACATGTGCTTTCTTGAGCAGGGGGACCTTGCGGGCGCTGCAGGATTTCAGTCCTTCACTGCATATTTTTACTAATTGTTTACTTGGCGACTATGGTCCCAGCTGCCTTGAGATCATTGGCAAGATTCTCCTGTGTAGTTCTCGACCGATTGCTCATCAATACTTATGATCATTGAAACTCCTAGAGGTGAGATCTTGCATGGAGCCCCAGACAGAGGGAGATTGAATTACTTTGTGTTTCTTCCATTTGTGAATTGCAAACTGTTACCCTCTCACCAAGCTGCTGGAGAGGGTCTTGTAGTCCATTACAGCCTTATGTAGGTCTACAACCTTGTCCCTGGCATCCTTGGACAGCTCTTTGGTCTTAGCCATGGTGGAGAGATTGGAATCCAATTGCTTCTGTGGACAGGTGTCTTATACAGGTAACAAGCTGATATTAAGGAGCAATCCCTTTAAGAGTGCTCCTAATCTCAGCACCTGTATAGAAAACACCCGGGAGCCAGGAATCTTGCCGATAGGGGGTCAAATACTTATTTCTCATTAAAATGCAAATCAATTTATAACTTTTGGAAATGTGTTTTTCTGCATATTTGGGTTATTCTGCCCCTCACTGTTAAAATAAACCTACCATTAAAATTACAGACTGTCAGTGGGCAAACGTACAAATATCAGCATGGGATCAAATACTGTTTTTTCCCCCTCACTGTACCTGCCCTTTACAAGTACTTTTACATTTAAATGTTCAGAATGGCCGACACAATAACTGCATAAAAATTAACTCTGAAGGGTCTATTTATGAGGGGGGACCTGACTGAGAATGTCTTGTCATCTGCACAGCCGACACAAATGTGTATCTAGTGTGTGACATGTCATTTTCTATGAATTTCCCATGATCATCAGAGCTCCTTCTATTTTTCTGTGTTTTCCTGATTGCAACATTTCAAAAACATTGGATGAATGTCAATGGAGAAAAGTCAAAAAAGAAACAGAAAATCAAGTTTCACATATCTGAGATATTACAGGATTGCAACAGTTGCAAATGATGACATTAACATGGCAATTTTTTTTTTTTGAAAAACAGAAAGCTTAAATTTCAGACAGCTTTTCATGTACAGCATAGTTAACAGTTCTGGAGCCAAATTCATGTCTCTGTTCCTGCTACTTAGCACAAAACAAGATGCGACCCAAAGGCTCAATACTACCAAGGTTTCCTCCCATATTTCCATTCGACTCATAGGTCAAGGCATTTGCTCATTACAAAAAAAAAAAAAAAAAAGACACATAAGAGGCCAATGTTTTCATTTCCAAGCACAGAATTAAAATCTACCTCATCTTGCAGGGACTCCTCCACTTGCTCGTCATAGTCTTCATCTTGTCTTTTTACTAAAGCGTCAAAATAATTAAAATTTAGTATACAATATTTTAAACAAGACTTATAGTTTCATACCTACCCTGAAAGGATTTTTTCTACTACATTTAAAGACACCAGAATTTATAACATTTGGGTTATACTGCCACCTCCAAGAAGTTAGGGCACTGGAAAACAAAGCAATAAGCCAGCCCCTGTATAACCCCCTCTACCCAGCATACCATTGCCCCTCCCCCCTTTCAAAACACCAGGGTGCAGTCTGTTCCTCAATGGATTACAAAAAGGTAGAACAAAAAAAATTAAATACTTGACTTTTAGATTCCTCCTCTTGGAATGCAGCACAGGATTTGTATTGAAAGATCATAGGTTATATGCAGGCTACTTTTAAGATATTGGACACTGGCAAAAATTAGCTAGGACAGCCCCTAATACACACTTATAGCCCATTCCAAGAAACCTTTTTTTAAAGCAAGGCGTGAAAAAGGCACAGTGGAGGGGCCTGTGCCCTGTATTACAAGACTATGTATTTAACAGGAAATTAAAAAAACAATTACCTTAAAATTGTACAGTACAGGATTTGTATTCATAAAGTTTTAAAAACCCCATGCAACAAACTGAGGAGTGGGCAACATAGCAAACAACTGCAAACAGGCGCTCACAAAAAACAAGCCAAAAATACTCAGCTTGAAGCACCTTGTGGCCAAAAGTATCCTCAAAGACCTGAGCATCTATCTGGTAGAACTTGAGGAATATGTGAATGAAGAATCAGAGACCATGTTGGAGTGGGAAGTAAAAGTCCACTTGGAGGACCTACAGGCATGGCAAAGAGAAAAAGTCTTGTGAACAGAGGCCATGGATGGTAGGTAGACCGCAATAACCCCAACCACATCTGAGCAGTGTAGGAAAATGTCTTTGTCCCGACAACTAGGAAGGCAAACTTACTAGTGAGGTTTTCCACCGAAATGTCTCAAATTGGTTCAAAGGGAGGTCTCTGAACCTCAGAGCACAAAAGGTTAAGATCCAGAAGTGATACAGGAGGCATATCTCCTTTTTTTTATTTTGCAGTGAATTGGGGAATTTATATGAGCAACAAGCTGTAGAAACATTGCCTGGGAATTGTGAGGCAGATTGTTTGTTACAGAATGAAGGCAGTAACCTGCCCCAGACACTGATCAAAACCAGACTGAAGAATAGCCAAAGTATGAGTGATATAATTTCTATGGATTCAGCCGTGCTCTCGCACCATGCAAAGACCCCATGTGCAATTCGAAATATTGTTGGTAGTTGGATGTGGTGGAGATAATCACAATGACTTATATCCTTTAGGACAGATAGTGAAATAAAAATCAAGGAGGTCCGGTAACTAATTTTTTCCAGCCAAGGTCCAAAACGCAAGTCTGTACCATGAAAGATTGTACAGATCTTTCCTTTTTTGGCGCAAGCCACACTCGGGTGTTCTTACTGTTTCCTCCACACACTCTGGTAATCCTCTGTAGATGTCCCAATCACAGCCCCCCCCCTTACATCAGGTGTCCATCACATGGCCCCCCCCCCTTAACATAATGTGCCCATCAGCATGCACCTTCTTTTATGTTAAAGGTGCAGGAGGTAGGACACACACACACACACACACACACACACACACGTTGTTGGGAAACTCCCAGTACCAGTAAACCAATGACTGACTACTACACAGGTAGCCTGGGCGGTCCGCGCAGGAGTGTTGCACGGTCCATGCTTGGACTGCAGGCTACCATTTAGGGATGGCTGCTTTAGGACTTAAATTTCAGCCATGCTGTTAAGCCGACAAACACTGAGCAGCAGGATGGAATAGAGGGTCTTGAGCAAGCAACTCCGGTCCATTTAGAAGAGGTCTGTGTACCATGTCCTATGTCAATTTGGTGTAATGAGAAACAGATAGCCTTTCTTCCTGCAGACAAGAGGGTCTTTAATGGGAGGGAGTTGTAAAACAAGCTTCAGCTTGTAGAGGCTGGCACCTATAGTCACCTTCTAGGATATGGGAATTAATAGGACTTTCCTGAACCCAGGGCAGAATTGGTCACTGTGCCAGGGAGATTGCCTGAATAGAAGCACCAACAATCTAGGATTGGATTTGCTTGTTCCACATTGAGTATGTTGGCTTGAAGCGGTCTGGCATGAAAGACAAAGAGGCTACCATAAAGTCCTAAAACCCTCATGCAAAAGCGAGCTGATGAATGTGGTTTGGATCCGAGTCTCTGCATGTGGGACCTCAGGGGAGACCATTTTTTTGCAGAAGGAAGATTCTAGCTTGGGCTGTGTGCAACGTTGAACCAAGGTACACCGGACAGTGAGGGGAGGAGAGCAGACTTTGGAAAGCTGGTCATTCAGCCTACATTTTGAAGGAAATTAATTGCCCTTGAACATTGGCAGACAAGGTTATGAGTGGACCCTTCAGTACTAGGTCATGCAGATATATCCTATGAAATAATGCCTGGATTAATGGATTCCTTGAAAATTTTCTGATAATGAAGTTATGTTATCAGGGAATTGCTATAGAAGCCCTAAATTTAGAGAGGATTATCCGTTTACTGTGTATGGATGCCTTTTGTCACCATTTTGGACTACTTTTCTTATTGCAAAATTCAATACATTTCAGTAAAATAAGTGAATGCATGGGTTCATAGAAGATGCAAAAAGGGGGCAAGCACTTCTGTGAACACCCTGGGTGGAAAGGAGAGCCCAAACGGTAGGGCTACAGATTGGAAGTGCTATTCTCCCACAGCAAAAAGTAGAAAAAGTGTCAATGTGAGCGGAAGCTGGAGATGTGTAGATGGGCGTCTTGTATATCAGGGCTCGACAAATCCCGGTCGCCAGGGCGACTAGAAATAACGTCCTGGCGACTTGGCTTGGAAGGTGGGCAAAAAAAATAAAAATATTTTTTTCGTGAGCTGGCGCCACCTGGTGGTTAGCCGTTGGTATTACAAGTTATTACCACCAGATGTGTGAGCTGGCGCCATCTGGTGGTGGCCGTTGGTATTACAAGTTAAGCATAACAAGTTAAACAGCAATTCTAATGTAGTTTTTCACTGCCATCTTCTTCCCTTTAATTAGAACCCCCAAACATTATATATATTTTTTATCCTAACACCCTAGAGAATAAAATGGCGATCGCTGCAATACTTTGTCACGCTGTATTTGCGCAGCGGTCTTACAAGCGCACTTTTTTGGGAAAAAATAACTTTTTTTTTTAATTAAAAAAATAAGACAACAGTAGTTATCCCCATTTTTTTTATATTATGAAATATAATGTTACGCCAAGTAAATTGATACCCAACATGTCACGCTTCAAAATTGCGTCCGCTCATGGAATACCTAAGACTTTTACCGTTCAAAATCTTCATAGGCGACATTTAAAAAAAATCTACAGGTTGCATGTTTTGAGATATAGAGGAGGTCTAGCGCTAGAATTATTGCTCTCGCTCTACCAATCGCGGCGATACCTCACATGTATGATTTGAACACCGTTTACATATGCGTTCGCTTCTGCGCGCAAGCTCGTCGGGACGGGGTGCGTTTTCTGGCTCCTAACTTTTTTAGCTGGCTCCTAGATTCCAAGCAAATTTGTCAAACCCTGTTGTATATTGATGGCAGAAATTGTTGGAGAAACACCATAGCTAGTTAAAGTGGTTGTAAACTGGGGGGGGGGGGGGGAGAGAAATACCCAGCAAGACAAAGGCATAATGAGCTAGTATGCAATGTATACTAGCTCATTCATTACCAATTAAAGGTGTTGTAAAAGGTACAATTTTTTCCCTAAATGGCTTCCTTAACCTCTAGTGCAGTCCTCCTTCACTTAACTCATCCTTCGATTTTGCTTTTAAATGTCCTTATTTCTTCTGAGAAATGCTCACTTCCTGTTCTTCTGTCCATTTCCACACAGCAATGCAAGGCCTTCTCCCTGATGTAGAGTCGTGCTCGCCCCCCTCCCTTGGACTACAGGAGAGTCAGGACGCTCTCTACGTTGCAGATAGAGAAAGATGCTGTGTGTTAGTGGGCATCCCGACTCTCCTGTAGTCCAGGGAGGGGGCGAGCAGGACACTCCACCCCAGGGAGAAAGCCCGGCATTATTGTGTAGAGTTACAGACAGAAGAACAGGAAGTGAGGATTTCTCAGAAGAAATGAGGACATTTAAAAAGCAAAATCGAATGATGAAGTGAAGGAGGACTGCACCAAGGTAAAGGAAACTTATGGGGGGGGGATTTGTACCTTTACAACCCACCCCCAGGACAATTTTCAGCGCTGTCGCACTTTGAATGACAATTGCGCGGTCATAAAACATTGTACACAAACTACATTTTTATAAATTTTCTTCCCACAAATAGAACTTTCTTTTGGTGGTATTTGATCACCTCTGGTGTTTTTTTTGCAAAACAAACTGAAAAGGATTAACATTTTTGGAGAGAAAAATAAATAAAAAGTTGTTTGTCCTAACATTTTGTTTTCTCCTTCACTGTAGGGCAGGGGTCTCCAAACTTTTTACTTCGAGGGCCACATTCTATATTTTACACATATTCGCGGGCCGGAAACATAATTTATAAATAAATCCACAGAAGAAGAATAGAATAGAATTTGACTTACTGCTGACAGCAGGATTGGATGGTGCTCCTATATTCTTTGCTGGCACCTAAACGCTGGAGCATCATGCAGCGGGGCTAAACTTCCAGCGTGCATGAGGCTTTACATCCGTGTCACCATCATCTGTGTCCCCATCAGTCTTCCCATTCATCTGTGTCCCCATTTATCTGTGTCCCCATCATCTGTGTCCCCATCAGTCTCCCCATCCATCAGTCTCCCCATCCATCAGTCTCCCCATCCATCAGTCTCCCCATCCATCAGTCTCCCCATCCATCTGTGTCCCCATCCATCTGTGTCCCCATTCATCTGTGTCCCCATTCATCTGTGTCCCCATCCATCTGTGTCCCCATTCATCTGTGTCCCCATCAGTGTCCCCATCCATCTGTGTCCCCATCCACCTGTGTCCCCATCCACCTGTGTCCCCATCATCTGTGTCCCCATCATCTGTGTCCCCATCATCTGTGTCCCCATCATCTGTGTCCCCATCATCTGTGTCCCCATCATCTGTGTCACCATCATCTGTGTCCCCATCAGTCTCCCCATCCATCTGTGTCACCATCATCTGTGTCCCCATCAGTCTCCCCATTCATCTGTGTCCCCATCAGTGTCCCCATTCATCTGTGTCCCCATCAGTGTCCCCATCCACCTGTGTCCCAATCCACCTGTGTCCCCATCATCTGTGTCCCCATCATCTGTGTCCCCATCAGTCTCCCCATCCATCTGTGTCACCATCATCTGTGTCCCCATCAGTCTCCCCATTCATCTGTGTCCCTATCAGTCTCCCCATTCATCTGTGTCCCTATCAGTCTCCCCATCCATCTGTGTCACCATCATCTGTGTCCCCATCAGTCTTCCTATTCATCTGTGTCCCCATTCATCTGTGTCCCCATCAGTCTTCCCATTCATCTGTGTCCCCATTCATCTGTGTCCCCATCAGTCTTCCCATTCATTTGTGTCCCCATTCATCTGTGTCCCCATCAGTCTCCCCATCCATCTGTCTCCCCATCCATCTGTGTCCCCATCAGTCTCCCCATTCATCTGTGTCCCCATCAGTCTCCCCATCCATCTGTGTCCCCATCCATCTGTGTCCCCATTCATCTGTGTCCCCATCAGTTTCCCCATCCACCTGCGTCCCCATTCATCTGTGTCCCCATCATCTGTGTCCCCATTCATCTGTGTCCCCATTCATCTGTGACCCCATTCATCTGTGACCCCATCATCTGTGTCCCCATCCATCTGTGTCCCCATCCATCTGTGTCCCCATCCATCTGTGTCCCCATTCATCTGTGTCCCCATCCATCTGTGTCCCCATCCATCTGTGTCCCCATTCATCTGTGTCCCCATCAGTTTCCCCATCCACCTGCGTCCCCATTCATCTGTGTCCCCATCATCTGTGTCCCCATTCATCTGTGTCCCCATTCATCTGTGACCCCATCATCTGTGTCCCCATTTATCTGTGTCCCCATCCATCTGTGTCCCCATTCATCTGTGTCCCCATTCATCTGTGTCCCCATCCATCTGTGTCCCCATCAGTCTTCCCATTCATCTGTGTCCCCATTCATCTGTGTCCCCATCAGTCTCCGCATTCATCTGTGTCCCCATCAGTCTCCCCATTCATCTGTGTCCCCATTCATCTGTGTCCCCATCAGTCTCCGCATTCATCTGTGTCCCCATCAGTCTCCCCATTCATCTGTGTCCCCATCAGTCTCCCCATTCATCTGTGTCCCCATCAGTCTCCCCATTCATCTGTGTCCCCATCAGTCTCCGCATTCATCTGTGTCCCCATCAGTCTCCCCATTCATCTGTGTCCCCATTCTTCTGTGTCCCCATCACTCATTAGGCTATCCCCACAAATTGGTGTCCCCATTAGAGCCCCCCCCATCATTTATCCGAGTCTCCCTGCACATTTGTGTCCCCATCACAGCCCACCCCCGCCTGCATATTTGTGTCACCATTAGAGCCATCAGCCCCCCTCCTCACATGTTTGTGTCCCCATAAGAGCCACCAGCACCCCCACATTTGTGTCCCCATCAAACCCCACAGATATTTGTGTCCCCATCAAAATCATCAGCCCCCCACATTTGTGTCCCCATCAGACCCCACAGATATTTGTGTCCCCATCAGAGTCATCACCCCCCCCCCCCCCATATATATATATATTTATGTCCCATCAGTCATCAGCCCCCCCCCCACATTTATGTCCCCATCAGTCATCAGCCCCCCCCCCCACATGTATGTCCCCATCAGAGTCATAAGCGCCCCAAAATGTGTGTCCCTATCAGTCTACAACCCCCCCTCCACGTGTGTCCCCAGCAGAGTCATCAGCCCCCCAAAATTTGTGTCCAAATCGGTCTGAAGACCCCCTCCACGTGTGTCCCCATCAGAGTCATCAGCCCCCAGATGTTTGTGCCCCATCAGCGCCATTCAACCCACCCCCACTCAAGTGTATCAGCCCCCCTCCTTGCATGTGTCCAGCGCGTCTCCACTCTCCGTCACTGGCTGTGCAGACCTGCTGCATCTCCCGACTCCCGCCCCGCTGGTATTGCACACTCGTTACTGGTTAACAGCGAGGCGGGAGGCGGCAACGGGTCTGCCCTAAACACCTTATTGGCTGCTGGGATGCCGTGGTCCCAGCAGCCAACACACACAGTGAGATGCCGGGAGGGATTGCGGGACCTGCGCTGCATATTGCCTGGGGCGAATATGCAGCGCAGATTCCACAACTAACAGGTGGACTAAGGAGTCACGCTGCGGGCCGGAAGAAATGGCCTGGCGGGCCGGATGTGGCCCGCGGGCCGTAGTTTGGAGACCCCTGCTGTAGGGCACCGATGAGGTGGTACCGACATGTAGAATTGATGGGCACTGATGGACACGAATAGATGGTACTGATGAGGCGCTGACAGGTGTAGAATTGCTAAACACTTTGGTGGGAAAGACTTTGAGGGGGCACTGACTGGCAGCAGATTGATTAGCACAGCCCCCATCAGACGTGTTGGTCATGAGCACAGAACACCCCCCCTAAATCAGCACGTCAGCGCGAACCAAGGTATGCCGTTTACCGGCACTTCCTGGTTCACGCAATGATCAGCTATGATTGATCACAGCTGATCATGTGGCAAGAAGCGCGTGTTAAAGGCTCCTTACCACGATCAGAAAAGCAGCCAGACACGCCGCGATCGCCACACGCTGGCATGTTATCCTGCTGGACGTCATGATGCCTAGTCAGGATTAACAACCACTTTCCAGCCATCAATCTGCTATAAGCCAGGTAGGAAGTGGTTAAATACTTGCCTTAGATCAAAGCTGTTGCAGCAGGCTCCGCACACTGCTGTGACCGGAGACCTGTCTCCCGGAGTTATTTTTAGGTATGAGATTGGCCGGAGCCGCGATGACGATTTTCTTGTCCAGCTAGCAGTAATCTGTCAGATAGGGCAGACATTGCCCACTGCTAGGCAGAACCTGAGTGTGAAGCTTTAAAGAGGGCTTTCAAACACCCATCTACAGAACCCTTCAAAAAGGAAAAAAACATCTTCAGTAGGGAATGTAAGGTGTTTGAGAACTGAAATGGCAGGATCCACTACGTGAATAGAATATTTTTCAAATTTTCTATAGGCTAAAGCTCAGCAAAATTACGAAGTATCTTTCAAGTTTGGCCACAATCAATCTGCATGTACAGGAAAAGTCTCGACTCTTGGTGTAGATAGGGGCTTGTCAGGTAAGCTGCTGGGCAAAAACCCAGTGCGCACCACACTAACCTGTGGTTCATAAAATGGAGATTAAAAATACTCTGCAGTCTGCGCTTCAAGTTCAGGATCCTAAATATTTTATAGTTTATTCCATAAGATCCTCAAAAAGGAGTTTGCCAGTTTTTGCTGAACTGGGACAGAAGAAAGAGGACATGCAACCAAAAGGTTGTAGAAGTGCTGAATGTTTTCTGAAGAATTTAGACCAATTGGCAAAGAAAAACTGCTTTGTGACAGACAGGCTATATCGTACGCTCCTGAGAGAGCTAGAACATAAGGGGACATTCTGCCGGAACATGGAAGCAGCTATCACTAAGCAATATTTTTTTTATATGGGGCTTGGCCATTTTGCCACCAGTGGGGTATTCATGAGAATATAAAGTTTCAATTGCATGGGTTTTGTGTGTCCAGATAGAGGAGCCACCATTACTTGACATTTCTGTTGATGTGTCTCAAGAGTAGATTAGCAGGAGTGCAGCAATGTGTTGTGTTTGGTTTTGGTGGAAAAGGTAGTTAGGAATGCCATCAGCTTGGTGATCTGATGAAGCTACTTCATCCTCCTGGGACCAAGTCTAGATAAAAAGCAGGGGGGGTGTGCTCACACCGAATAACCTTGAAGGCTTACGATTACGGTATACAACATGAATAACTTTCCATTCTGCCAATAAAACTGCACAGTATGCAAGGCACCGTGGTTTATCCTATTGAAAAAGGTAGAACCCATTGTTAACATACAGGGAAACCCTGTTACAAAATAACCCAAGGCAACACTGTCTTACTGTGTACATGACACTGGGCCTACCAAGTGCCCACACTTTACCTGTCAAAGTGGGCATACCCCTTGAAGGAGTCTTCAGCATCTGAGAACCATAGACAGACCACAGCCCTGGACCTGTATATCACCCTGTGGCTAAGAACACACATTGTGCCAAAATGAGCTCCTAATGCAGGATCTTTAGACACACAGTAATCACACCTTCTTGATCATGGACCACAGTGAGAAGCTCGCATGAGTTTTTTCATAAGGAGCCAGACAGACAAGCAGGAAGTGTGGAGATCAGAGAAGGATTACAGCTACTTCAAAGCAAAAACGAACAATGGAGGACATGAAACCAGTACTGACCCTTTAAAGGACACTAGTAAACAAAACTGTAGTTTAATGGTGTGGGAGGGATAATTTAGTTTATTAGGGGTGGCCCAAGGAAGTTTTTATCCAGTGTCTTATCACCTGTAGGTAGCCTGCACATAACCCATGCATACGAGTTTTGCAACGTACGATTAAGATTTAAGTTTACAAAAAAAAAAAATTCTATTAGTTAGGCTGTACAAAAGTAGTTCAGCCAAAGGGTGAGCAATAAAAACTGAAATCATAAACATTTTAGGCCTTCCACTTCACATGCGGCAAACTCAATGCATTGAACAAAAGTGCCAAATTGAGTGCCCATGCAAGAGGCAACACTATATGCCGTCCCCCACAGCGTGCAGTCTTTAGGCTGGCATTAGAAGTCAGAGGGCTTGATTGAACAATTGAAGGTTGAGAAAAGAAACCAGTTACGGTGAGTTCTCCGTGGAGGGGAAAAAGTCCATCACCTTCAGACAGTAGCACAAAACCGAGGATTCTGTGTGGGATAGCGGAAGCGCCCAGGGTGTATGCCATCTAAAAAAACTTTGCCAATGTCAGATCACCTGAAGGTGCATGCCTATAACCTAAGGTGGATGAATACCAGGCATTAGTACTGTTGCAGCATGATTGAAGAACTCTTGGTCCAGGGGTGCCCAACCTTTTGGAGGAGCAGGGCCACGACGACAGGTTTGTGCCCACTTTGCATATGCAGAGCAGAAATAGCCTGCTCTAATCTATGGGCCATTAGAACCGATCTGCCCAGATAGAGAACAGATCCCTTTCTGTTTTTTTTTTTTTTTTTAAGGTAGATCGGATTGGAGATAGGTGGGTGTAAACAGACAAGTCCGTTTACATGTGCTGCCCTATAGAGGTGAATGCAGGGTCCGATTTGGTGCACTTGAAAAAACATTCGGTCACAAATTGGACTGATCGTGTGAAAGGGGCCCAAGGCTGCATTCCTACTGATGTACTGCGGTTTACATTCACCTCAATCTTCACTTCTTCCTCAGGATTCCTGCAGGCATCACTGGCTGCTGCTGTCCCCCAGGCAGGTAAAGCTATTGGCTGGACGCCAGGGCTGGTAGTGCTGGGATCCACCATCCAGAGCATCAGTGTGAAAGGAGGCGGCGCTAGAGAAATATGCAGAGTACATTTGGTCACAGGCCGAGTACATTCATTATTACTTTGCCTGTGACAGGAGCCAGTGCTATACATGAAGCCCTGATTCCTTAAGCGCCGACTCAGTTTACACTGATGCTCGGGGATGGCAGGTCAGGAACCCACGATCTTGGCTTGCCGACCTGCCATCCCAGAGCAGAGGGCATGGCCTGCAGTCCAGCTGTTGGGCACCCCTGTCTTAGGCCATCAAAATGGTTTAAAAATTACTGTAATAGGATGTGCATGTTTTTAACCAACTTGTACAAAGCAAATTAAATGGAAAGTCTAGGGCATGGACTTTCACTTCCAGCTTTAAAGTGGAGTTCACTTCCAGCTTTAAAGTGGAGTTCCACCCATAAATATAACATTACATCAGTAGTTTTAAAAAAAATGTCATTAGTCCTTTAAGATTTTTTTTTTTTAGATGCTTTCAAAGAGTTGTTGCTAGGCAGAATAGTTAATCTTCCCTCTTCCTGCACCTAGGTGCTTAAGCTTCACCGCACAGACTCCTGGGAATGTAGTGGTTGTAACTTTCCAGGAGTCTGTGCACTCCCCAGTCTCGAAAGAATCATGTGACTTGGACAGTACAGGTGCTGAAACCTGATCTGAAAACTATTACACTGCTTGTGCAGCACTGAGCATGTGCGAGATCCGCAAGGCTGAAATCCAGGAAGTCATACAGTCTGGCTTCATGATGCCCACACTTAAGATGGCCCCAGTCAATTTATATTTTATAAATTGTCTAAAGGCTGCAACAACCTAACAAAACAGACCTTAGTTTACAGACTAACTTTACTAGAATACATTAAGCTTGTGTATTACAGGGGTATATTTAAAAAGTGAAATTGTGGCCGGAACTCCGCTTTAAGTGATTTTTTCCATTGCTTATACAGCGCAAATCAAAAAATGTATTTAAATACCCCTTTTCACAGCAGCATATACTTTCCGTATACTCCACCACCTTCTGATTGCACTGGACCAATCAAGAGGGAGAGAAAAATCACATGCTCTCCCAGAAATTCAGGGTATTTTACTTTGGTCTCAGAAACGGAGCAGCATGGGAATGAGGGGAAAGCAATGAGGCGTTTCATTACTTTACTCTTCCAAGTAGAATGTAAAATTCATTTCCATGCAGTTAGACAGAAATGGTGCTACATTTCAAAAGGTTTTATTTGCACAACCCAAACCAATAATTTTGCCTGCAAGCTAAAGATCAACCACTTGAAAACTAGGCCCATTTCTGACATTTATTGCTTACAAGTTAAAAATCTGTATTTTGCTAGAAAATTACTTAGAACCCCCAAACATAATTGGCGAAGAAAAAAAAAATGTCAGTCATTGCAATATTTTATTTCACACTGTATTTGCACAGCGGTCTTTTAAATGCATTTAAAAAATAAATAAAAAATACACTTAAATGAATTTTAAAAAAGGAAACAAAAAGAAACCTTGTAAAGTTAGCCAAATTTTTTTGTCCAATGTGAAAGATGTTATGCCGAGTAAATAGATACCCAACATGTCATGCTTTGAAATTGTGCATACTAGTGGAAGGGCAACAAACTATGATACTAAAAATCTTAGGCAATGCTTTAAAATTTAACAGTTACCAGTTCAGCGTTGGAGGCAGTCTAGGGCTAGAATGATTTCTGTTGCTCCAAAGACCACGGCAATACCTCACGTGTGGTTTGAACACTGTATATATTTGTGGGAGCGTGACTTTGGAGCGCTTTAACAAAAAACACATTAACTTTTTTTTTAAATCACTTTTATTGCTGTCACAAGGAACGTAAACATCCCTTGTGACAGTAATATTCAGTGACAGGTACTCTTATTGGAGGGATCTGGGGTCTATAAGACCCCACCCAAACCCCTCCTCTACACTTGAAAATATTCAAACCGCTAAGAACTGCATTTTTGAATACTTTACACTGGAGCCAATGGCGCCAGTTTTCTAAACCAGAAAGGGACGACGCTTCCAGGTTACTACAACTGAGACCTGATCAAAGCCAATTCCGGCTTTGTTTGGGTCTCCGGCCAGCCGGCGGATCATGCCAGCTTGACGCTCAGGTCCCCTGGCAGTACTGAAGAGCCTGGGGGAGCGGAAGGTGGGGGGTGTCCCCCTCCCACTGCTTGGCCGCATTGGTTTTTACTAGACAGCCTACTATCAGCTCTAAAAACGGTACCTAAATGATGCCTGCAGCTGCATCACTTTGGTACAACCACTTGAAGCCAATGAGGTTCATGATTTGGCGGCAAGGGAAGAAGCTATTCGTTTGAAGAAAATCACTTTACAAAACATTTTCTGGAAACCTACCTTGTCTTAATTCTTGATTTTTAAAGTGCTCTTCTAATTTGCTTTTGAGGATTCCTCCAAGCTCTTCAAAGTGTTCACTGTTTAAACATCCATCTCCCATAACCTCAATGCACTACCCAAAAAAACAAAAGAATAATTTCAAAAATGCATGTAAACAATGCCAACTAAACAGTTTAATGCTTACTTGCTGGTAAAAGGTGCAAGATGTCAAGAGCACTACCTCTATGGTTTACTGCTCAGAAAATCATTGACCTGAAACGAGTACGGCGACAACTTAAAAAAAATCATCATCAATTAGTTGACAGATTGATTATTTTAAGAAATTTAACAAAATGGAGTGATACACACAATGGCAAAGGGGAGAAGAAAAAAAAACACACACACCTTAAACTTCATATAAGTGGATGTAAACCCCATTCATGAAATTTGACCCGGGCTTGCAGCACCCCCCCCCCCCCCTGGATGACTCATACAATGCTACAGCCAGTTTCTATACCCCTGTGCATTTTGACCTCCCGGGCACCTTCCTCCTCCCTCAGACCAAGATTTAATCTTCACAGCATGGATACCGGCACACCTCCATGCCACGCTGATCCGCTAAAGGATGTTATCCCTTAAAACGCCCACAGGATTCAGTGTGGCATTGTTTCAATTGTTTTTTTAGTTACATCTCAGTCTTATACACTTTTTTCATTGAGGAATAAACATGTCTTGTTACGATTGACTGCTGCGGCTCTTCGTAAGACATCACCTAATCCAATGAGCGCTGTCCATCCTGTTTTGTTTACACCCATCTGTAATGTTTACTTATCCCTCTCCAAAGCCCTAAGTCCCGTGTCTTCTGCTCCTCTGTTCCTGTTAGCATAACCTCTGACAAGTTCTGACAACCAAGATAAAACCATCCTGAAATTTGTGTTGGGATGGTGCATAGAAGGTAGGTTACTCTTCCACCAATTCAAAGTGTTTTTGCCTTCTTGGTAAAAGGGCTTCTCTGCAAAATAAGTCCGGACTTCTCTTGAGTATTAAAATCCACCTTATGTTGCCCCCAAATTTAAGGAGTGAATCAAGTAGAGATGCAACTCTAGCTACAAAGTGATAATTTGCTGTGCACCATCTGTTAAAGCAAATGCCTCCGTCTTTACATTTATAAATTTGCTTTTGGTGTTAAATATTCTAAATATTCCAAATCTTGAACCCAGGGTAGAGAAAATTTGTGTCTGGGACCTGTTCAAAAAGTATCCCCTTCCATCTGCTTTGAAACTGGTCTCTTGCAGTGGCTTGGAAGCAGTTCAGTGCAGATAATTTAAAATAAAACACCCCCATTGGACCACAACAGATCCTTTACAAGTGCAGGTATGGATGAGAAGAGTAAATATTCTCTGCCCCTCATGAATACAGTAGAGCAGGGGTGGCAAACTCAAATTCATTGGGGGCCGCATCAGCAGTATGTTACCCTCAAAGGGCCGGGTGCGCCACGTACACAGTGCATGGGTCAGGGGTGCGCCACGTACACAGTGCATGGGTCAGGATTGCGCCTAAAAATTCCTCACATCTGTACTCTCTCCTACCTGGACCAGCACTGGTACCTCCCTGTATAGGCGGCTCCCTCCCTTTGTATTGGGCTATAGTACCTTTTTTTATTGGGCTATAGTGGTACCATCCCTCTGTGGGCAGATCTCCTGTGTGATCAGTACTTTTCACCATAACTGTAAAATAGCAGCACACAGTTTAAGAAGAGCCACAGGACACAGCCCGCTGAATGGGGGGAAGAAAAATGGCCAAAAAACTTCCAGCAATCTCTGCCACTGAGCAGTCAGTGGCATCCAAAAAAGCTGGCATCGCTGGCTGGAAGGACTGGGGAGGCGGGGTGGAAAAGGGGCAGTGGTGGAGGCGGAGACCAGAGCGGCATTGTAAGCCAACATGGCTGCAGAGAGCGGAGGACACCAACGTGGCATTGTAAGCGGAAACAGGGCGGAGGCGGAGACGCAGCGTTGGAGGTAGAGGCGAAGACAGAGCGGCACAGTAAAGGGAATATGTTAATGCCTGTGCTCAGACTGGCCACGCCGCTCACTGGAATCCCAACCTGGCAAAATGAGAAGGCTGCTGTGCGGGCCACATTACAAGGTTCGGCGGGCCGGATGCGGCCCGCGGGCCTTGTGTTTGCCACCCCTGCAGATGAGCATTCAAAGGGCTGAAGAGCAGTAGAAAGGTTAAGAATATTCCACTGGTCTGGTTTTAAGTCCAGATAATGTTTGGCCTTTTTGTAACTTACTAGCCACCTTTGTTCATCGAGTCTTTCAAACACATAGCAAGGGCCATTCCACCCTGTGTTTGGTGCTCAGCATTTGCCACTGCTTCTCCTACTTTCTGCTAGCTAGCTTAAAACTTAAATGTTCTCGTCCTCTCAATTCTTTAATGCAGCGCTAATCATCAGCTGTAAGGCGAGACCATTACAGCGGATACTGGTCCGCCCCTGCCTGTCCTCTAGGACGTTGGCAGCCTTAATTTAAATTGTAATGCCTTAATTTATCTCCAGTCTATCAGCTTCTCTGGTTTCAGATGTTGTATCTTCCCTAAAGAGAGCCCTTACATGACTTCCTTCTCCTGCCAAGGACTACACACGTTTACAAGTTCTTAGGCTTACTGACATATGAACGGCTGTGTGCTGCACCATGTATACTGACATGTAAACAAATAATGCATTCTGTATGCAGGTCAACTAATCGATAATGAATAGTTGACAACTATTTGTAATGTTGATTAGTAGGGCCTCCATGATCTGTCATTCCTGCGGAAAAATAAATAAAAATCATAGCAGAAATAAAAACAAACAAATGGGACTCACCTTAGCAAAAGAGTGCATAATCTCTGAAAGCACATCTGAATCAGGCTCGGTTCCTATCCCTTTGATCAGAGTATCACACATGAAGTGCCACATTTGTGTCAGGTAGTCAGGGCCACGGACCCTAGCACATTCCAACAGCAATGGCATGGACTCTGCAGCAGCAACTCTGACGCGTATATAAGAGTTAAGGATATTGAGAACTGCACAATTACAATTTTGAGGTTTGTTTTTAAAAAAACAGTGCCTTAAAGTATTAATAAGGCACAATTCCATCTCTCTATAGACATTTTGCTAGAATCATAATTTTGAAACAGTAGTGGTCTTGCAGTAAGAAAAAGGCAGAACTACAATTTGGTTTTAAAAAGGATATCATCATGAAAGTAAAATTTAAGCAAAGGGACCATCAGTTTTACAACTTGCTCCGTATATTCAACAAAGCCCTCCTTTAGTTCTTTAGCATAACAAACCTTAAAAAAAAAATAATTCAAGTTAGATATTTCACGTCAGAGTACCCATTTAGATGGTCATTAAAACATGTATGCTGCCCTACAGAAGATTAAAGCTTCTGTTCAGTTTGCTAAAGGATGATCTTATCTTGTGTACACATGACCACTTATGTCTATGGGCAGTGTTAGAAACATTGTTGTACAATATGTTACCCTTAAAGTAGAATTGTCACATGCAGAACAAAAACTGAAAAACAAGATTTTACTTTTAATTCTTGCTACAGATTTTGCAAAACGTTAGTTGCGTTGAGTCCTACGAAAAAAAATTGCCAACTGCCTTGTGTTGACACTGCATATTCAATACAGCTGCACCTAGAGACATTTATATTATACTGCAACATTAATGTGACAGTTTAACTGAATAGTTACCAGCATATTGCAAAAATGCTTTTCTAAACAAAATATTCCTTAATAAAAAATACTCACCAACATCTGACATGCAGTTGCTTTTTCTTCAAGTCCTGCAGTTTTAATACCAAAACTCTGCTGATCCCCCAAGTTAACAAATTCCCATCCATCATCATCACCCATGCTTTCCATGTCTTGAGCTGTGTTAAAAAAATAAATTTTTGCAGGTTAATCACTTGATTCCCAAGCCTATTCTGACACTTCTCACAATACGTAAACATTTTCATTTTTGCGAGAAAATTACTTAGAACCCCAAACATGTATTTTTTTAAGCAGATGCCCTAGAGCAGGGGTCTCCAAACGTTTTAAACAAAGGGCCAGTTTATTGTCCTTCAGACTTTAGGGGGGCCAGATGGTGGCCAGTGGGAGTAAACATCGCCACATTTGGCTTTGGGGGTGGAATAGTGCCCCATCATTGGGAGAAATGGTACATCATTTTTGGTGTCAGATGGCAGAATAGTGTCTTGAATTGGTGGGAGAAAAAGTGTTCTAAGGGCCAGATAAAGGCAAGCAGAGGGCCACATCTGGCCCCCGGGCCACAGTTTGGAGACCACTGCCCTAGAGAATAAAAATGGTGGGTATTGAAAAATGTCTCAAATGCAGCTTTAATGCACAAACACACAATACCCAATTCTTTGGTAAAATATGAGAGAACATGTTGCCGAGTAGCTAGATACCAAACACCTAATACTTTAAAATTGTGCACACTCATGGAATGGCAACAAGTTATAGCACAATTATCCATATGCAAAAGCCTTCACAGGCTTAGAGTTACACTAGTGCTAGAATTATTGCTCTCACTATAAGCACTTGCAGCAATATCCCACATGTGGTGAACACTATTTACATATATACGTGTGCAACCTATGTATGCATTCGCCCTTGGCGCTTTACATTTTATTTATTTTTAATAAAAAATTACACTATTTTTTATTCACTTATCACAATAAATGATCATCATGATCGCATGTCTTGACTGAGACATCTGGGGTGTATTGGACCCCAGATCTCTCCACCACCCTTAAAAGCATATGGGGGGGGGGGGGGAGTAACCGCTCCAGATAAAAATGCTTGGCTAATCAGTCTCCTCCTAAAGACCACGGGTGCCAACAATGCATATAGCAAATAAAGATGTGTATACAGCCGCAAAAAAAAAAAAAAAAAAAAAAAAATCCTTAAAATGTTTTTTTTTAGTAAAATAAATACACTACAATCCACAGCAAACGAAAAAATAGGATTTTTGTAATCACCGTAAAATCCATTTCTGAGTTCATGGACGGACACAGCAGCATTGACCTTAGGGTTATATATCCTTCCTTTCAGGAGAGACTAGGCAGAAAAAACAGCACTTCAAGTGTTAAAACACTTCTCAGTACAGCACCTCCCAGGGGGCGGGTCCCCCAGGTACATCCCACTCTCTGCATCATGCAGCCCCAGTTCGTAAACAAGCAGTACAAACAGAGGTGGGTGCTGTGTCCGTCCATGAACTCCGAGAAATGGATTTTACGGTGAGTACAAAAATCCTATTTTCTCTTCCGTTCATGGACGGACACAGCAGGGACATCCCCAAGCAGTGTACATTTTTTCGAGGGGTGGGAAAAACACAGCAAACCAAGCTTCACCCCAAACAAACCAGAGTTCAACGGAGGAACTTCAACCTTAAAGGAACACTAAAGGTACAATTTTTTTTTTTTTTAAATAACATACATGTTCTACTTACCTCCACTGTGCAGATCGTTTTGCACAGAGTGACCCGGATCCGTGTCTTCTGGGGTCCCTCGGCGGCTGTCTCGGCTCCTCCTCGCAAAAGCTTTCCACGTTCATGCGAGCTCCCTCGCATGGTGGAAAGCTTTTGCGAGCGCGCTCCCGTGATACAGCAGCGGCCACAGCCGCCGACTGTATCACTCGGCCCCGCCCCCCGGCGCGCTGCGTCATCCGCTGTGATTGACAGCAGCGCCAGCCAATGGCTGCGCTGCTATCAATCCGCCTAGCCAATCAACGGCCAGGCTGGGAACCGAGCAGGACGACAAGCACGCGCCCGGGACTTTCGAACGGTGAGGTAAGTAAAACGGGGGCTCGGGGGGGGGGGGGGGGGGGGCAGTGCTGTCAGATGTTTTTTTACCTTAATGCATAGGATGCATTAAGGTAAAAAAACTTTTACCTTTACAACTCCTTTAAACAGCCGCCTGTAAAACCTTGCGGCCAAAGGAGGCATCCGAAGATGCACCCACATCCACCTTGTAAAACTTTGAGAAGGCGTGGATTGACGACCAGGTCGCTGCCTTACACACCTGTAAAACAGACGCTTGATGGCGGAAAGCCCAAGAGGCACCAATCACCCTGGTCGAATGCGCCATAACCTGAAAGGGAGGCGCCTGCCCCTTTAGGGCATAGGCCTGGAGAACGACCTGTCTGATCCACCTAGAATTGGTGGCCGACGAGACCGCCAGACCTTTTTAAGGACCAGTCACTGACACAAACCGTAAGTCCGACTTCCGAAACGGAGCCGTAGCAGACAAGTACACCCGTAGGGCCCGAACCACGTCCAAGGAATGCAAAGTGGCCTCCTTCGGGTTTTTCGGCCGAGGACATAAGGATGGCAAAACAATGCCCTCATTAATGCGAAAAGTCGAAATAACCTTTGGAAGGAATGACGGTTGCGGCCGCAGCACCACCTTATCCTTATGGATGACTAAGTAAGGATCCTTGCAAGACAAAGCCGCCAGTTCAGATAGTCAACAAAGGAATCTTCCAAATGTCCTCAAACGGAGCCTCTTGAAGCACCGAAGGGACTAAATTCAAGTCCCATGGAGGCAGTGGAGGGCGCACAGGAGGGGCCACATGCCGAACCCCCTGCACAGAATCTGGGACATCACGGATGTACAAGGGTGCCATTTCATCTCTTCACACAGAGATGTAGGCCTTCCATGTACGATGGTAAATCCTTTGTGAAGTAGACTTCCGTGCTCGTAGCATGGTAGAGATCACCGAACCCTACAGGCCTCGGTCCTTCAGCACCTGGCTCACAGCCACCCCGTTAAAGCCAGCGACTGTAAAGCAGGGTGAAAGATCAGACCCTGCGACAGAAGATCTTCTTTCAGGGGTAGACGCCAGGTGCACCAGGTCCGCATACCAGGGACGATGCGGCCAATCTGGAGCGATCAGGATTGTTGGTATCCCCTCGGCTTCCACTCTGCGCAGCAGGCGAGGAAGAAGCTTCAGAGGGGGGGAAGGCGTAGATTAGGCGATAGTGACCCCATGGTGCCACCAACGCGTCCGCCCACGGATCCCTTGACCTAGCCACGAACCGTGACACCTCCCGATTGAGATGGGACGCCAGAAGGTCCACGTCTGGAGTGCCCCATTTTTGGCACACTCTGAAACACCCCTGGGTGTAGCGACCAGTCTCCTTGGTCTAGCGTTTGGCGACTTAGGTAGTCGGCTTGCCAGTTCAGCACCCCCGGAATGTACACGGCCGACAGAGCCAAAACGTACTTTTCGGCCCACCGGAGGATGTGCGCGACTTCCGTCTCTGCAGCCGAGCTCTGTGTACCTCCCTGATGATTGACGTACGCCACGGCCGTGGCGTTGTCGGTCTGCATCCTGACCGGTCGGTCCTGCAGTCCCAGAGACCACTTGGAGAGAGACAACTTGATCGCTCGGAGCTCCAGTACATGGATTGGTAGGCGGGACTCCTCCTGAGTCCAGCACCCCTGGGCTGACTGGACACCCCCCAGCCAGAGAGGCTGGCATCCGTCGTGACTACGGTCCAAAGGCACGGCAGAAACTATTTTCCGGTCCAAAGTACCGGAGACATCAGCCACCACACTAGGGAGGACCTGACCAGTTGACTCACCCGAATCTGGTAATCCAGAGACGAAGGAAGCTTGTTCCAACGTTACAGAATCTCTTTCTGCAACACTCGAGTGTGAAACTGGGCATACGGAACTGCCTCGAAAGAGGCCACCATCAGACCCAGCACTCATGCAAAAGCGAAGCCCATTTCTGGGTCGTCAACCGCAGATTGCAGTGTCTGTAGTTTTTCCGTTGGGAGTAAAAGCCCTGCCTCTGAGGAGTCCAGGCCTAACCCCAGGTATTCCAGCCGCTTAGACGGTACCAGTACCGACTTCTGGGTATTCAATAGCCAACTGAATTCTTGGAGGGTCTGACAAGTGATAGACACATCCTCTTCTAATTCTGAGCTTGAAGAAGCTCTCAAAAGAAGGTCGCCCAGGTATCCTACGATAGCGATCCTGCGCTGCCTCAGCAGGACCAGAATCGGAGCGAGCACCTTGGTGAAAACCTGTGGTGCCGAGGCCAGGCCGAACAGGAGGGCCACAAATTGAAAGAGGTCCTCTGACCGCAAAATGCAGAAATCTCTGGTGTTTTGCACATATGGGGATAGGGAGGTACGCGTCCTTGATATCCAAGGATGCTAGGAAATCCCCCTGATGGAGCGCTGCCACTACTGAGCGAATCGACTCCATCCTGAATTTTTGTACTTTGACAAAAACAATTGAGGGCCTTGAGGTCCAGGATTGGACGGAACCCTTCCTTCTTGGAGACTAAAAACAGATTGGAGTAAAACCCCTGAAACCGTTCCGTTGAGGGAACCGGTACAATCACTCCAGTGACTAGCAGATCCTGGACAGCCCCCGACAGATCCTTCCGGCGATCCGAAGGTTGGAGGGAAAAAAAAACAATCGGTTCGGTTGACAAGAGAAACTATCGTGTACACCAAGGAAACCAATTTGCAAACCCAACGGTCGGCAAGAAGAGACCTCCACCGAGCCGCGAATTCGCAGAGCCGGCCCCCCACCCGAGATGTGGGCGGGGGCAGACCTTCATGCAGAGGCAGGCTTGCGGTACCAGGTACGCTTTTGCCCTTCAGCGGGCGCCTTAGCACCCTGAAAAAGTTTTCCTGCCGCACTTGGCGGGCGAAAAAACGATTGGGGTTGTAAAGGAAGGCCCTTGCTTACGGCGAGGCTCCTTACCCTTTCCAGATTGCGGGAGCAGAGTGCTCTTACCGCCTGTGGCATCCTTTATGATGTCATCCAAAAAGCCGTTCACCCTTAAAGGGTAAGTCCACCAAGGCCTTTTTAGAAGACTGGTCCGCAGACCAACACTTCAGCCACACAAGGCGGCGTAGCACCACTGCGGAGGCCCTGGAGAGCAAGGGTAGCGTATCCAGGGCCGACTCACAAATGTTAGGCCCTGCACCTACTGGTCGGCCAGGTCCACACAGGCCTCAGGAGCATTCCTCGCCTACAGCTCCTTTAGCAAGGACATTGCCCGTTCGGTAAGTGTCTGCGACACCAGCGCCCCGGCCAAGACCAGTCTCACCACCGACCCCACCACTGAACATGGAGCGGGCCACAGCCTCAGTTCTCCTATCTGCGGGGTCCTTAAAAGCGGGGGCCCCTTCCACAGGCAACGTGTTGGCCTTGTTCAGTCTGGACACAGGGGGGTCCACGGACGGAGGAAAAACCCACTTCTTAAAAAAAGTCCTCATCAAAAGGGTAATGGACCGCAAAGTATTTTGGAATTGCAAAAACCTTCTGCGGCCGATTCCATTCATTGTACAACAGTTTGTCCAGATATGGAACACAAGGAAACACTTGTGCGGGGTGGCTTGCGGAACCCAAAAGGGACCGAAATGTCTGATGCCTCGGCCGAATACTCAAGTTTCTGATTATCCCGCACCGCAGTGATAGGAGCTCCAACAAACGCCTTATGCGATGACCCTGAAGCAGAGTCATCCTCACTGTCCGTGTGGGCTAAGCCTGCATCATCTGATATGACAGAACCAGGGCCAGACGCAGTAGCAGGGCCTGATTCCATGTCAGAGACATCCCCAGAAGAAGGCGTAGGGAGGGGGCGCTTTTTACCCCCCTTCTGGCCACTCGCCGCTTCAATCCTGGTAACAAACGCCTCAAGGACTGCCGTCATAGCATCCACTGAGGCCACAGGAACAGGGGCACTAAGGGTTAACTCTGGCATGCTTGGGGTAGAAGCCTCTGGTTCGGACGCCATGCTGAACCCCCGTATATGCCGCCCTTGTACTGCAAGGCAGGACCCACAGGCCAACCTCCCGGCCGAAACAGAGAGCAAGGGACCCCCCCAGGGGACTCACCACCCAACCAGGCTGTAGTGCTGCTGAGAAGATGAGAAAGCTGACCGTGCTGTGCCGTCCCTCAGGAAGTGTGCGGAGAGCTTTGGCGCCGTTATTCTGGTCACTAGAGGCTGCAGACATGCAGAAAAACAGCATGCGGGCTACAAGAAAATGGCCGCCGATTCAAAAATCGTAAAGGCTTCATCAGAGAATATGACTTTGCCCCAGTCCTCAGCAGTCTATTCACCATATATTCTGCAGAAGATCAATCTGTCCCTGATGTGTTTTTTTGGAGAGAAGTGGCTTCTTTGTTGCCCTTCGACACCAGGCCATCTTCCAAAAGTCTTCGCCTCACTGTGCATGCAGATGCGCCCACACCTGCCTGCTGCCATTCCTGAGCAAGCTCTGCACTGGTGGCACTCCGATCCCGCAGCTGAATCCTCTTTAGGAGACGGTCCTGGCACTTGCTGGACATTGACACCCTGAAGCCTTCTTCACAAATGCAGTGGACATTTTTTTTATGGAATTAAGTTAATTTTCATGGCAAAGAGGAACTTTGCAATTAATTGCAATTCGTCTGATCACTCTTCATAACATTCTGGAGTATATGCAATTTCCCATCTCAAAAACTGAGGCAGCAGACTTTGTGAAAATTAGTATTTGTGTCATTCTCAAATATTTTGGCCATGGCTGTAGGTTTCAATTTATCCCAAAACCTACATTCCAGTATAATACAGCATTTGTAATCCGTCTGCCTTAACCACTTAAGACCCAGACCATTATGCAGCTAAAGGGCCTTGCCCCTTTTTGCGATTCGGCACTTGTTTCGCTTTAACTGACGATTGCGCGGTCGTGCGACGTGGCTCCCAAACAAAATTGGCGTCCTTTTCCCCCCCACAAATAGAGCTTTCTTTTGGTGGCATTTGATCACCTCTGCGTTTGTTTTTTTGCGCTATAAACAAAAATAGAGCAACATTTTTGAAAAAATTTAATACGTTTTACTTTTTGCTATAATAAATATCCCCAAAAAAAATCTTTTTTTATCTCTCAGTTTAGGCCGATACGTATTCTACCTATTTTTGGTAAAAAAAAAAAAAAAATAAGCGTTTAACGATTGGTTTGCGCAAAATTTATAGCGTTTACAAAATAGGGGATAGTTTTATGCCATTTTTTATTATTTTTTACTAGTAATGGCGGCGATCAGCAATTTTTTTTTGACTGCGACATTTTGGCAGAAACATCGGTCAATTTTGACACCTTTTTGGGACCATTGTCATTTTCACAGCAACAAGTGCTATAAAAATGCATGGATTATTGTGAAAATGACAATTGCAGTTTAGGAGTTAACCACTAGGGGGCGCTGTAGGGGTTGTGTGACCTCATATGTGTTTAAGGCCCCTTTCACACTGAGGCAGGAGGGGTTAATACCGCCCGCAATGGGCCTCTGCAGAGGCGAATTGCGGGCGGTATTTCCGCGGTTTCCCATTGTTTTAAATGGGAAGGAGCGGTATACACGCTGCTCCTCTCATCGCTCCAAAGATGCTGCTGGCAGGAGATATTTTTTGTCTCCCGCCAACGCATCGCCTCAGTGTGAAAGCCCTCGGCCTTTCACATTGAGTATGCAGTGCAGGAGTTTTTCAGGCGGTATAGCAGCGCTATACCGCCTAAAAAAACTCCTCAGTGTGAAAGGGGTCTGACTGTAGTGAGCCGGGCCTGGACTTGTGACATCATTGATCGTCTTTCCCTATATCAAGGAACAGACGATCAGTGACACTGAAGAACGGGGAAGGTGTGTTATATATATATATATATATATATATATATATATATATATATATATATACACACACACACACACACACACACACACACACACACACACACCTCTACCCGTTCTTCAGCTCCCGAGACCGATCGCGGCGATCGGGTCCAGCGGTGACGGAGCTTCGGACCGGGTCGCGCACAACCCACGGCTGGGCACTTAAAGGGGACATGCCTGTTCCCAGCCGTGCCATTCTGCTGACGAATATGTGCAGGAGGTGGTGCTTAAGTGGTTATGCTCTACCCGAGCATTCCAGCAACAGAAAAATACTAGCAGCACATTCAATTTGTTAGCATTCAAACATTCTATATACAATCAACCTCAAGGTAACAGAGCTCAGAGAAACATTCAATGTATTTGACAAACAGATACATTCATCCATCCACAGAGCACCCCAATGGTTAAAGATGCAAAAAGAATCCCAAGTAGATGTAACTCACTGTCAAGGAGAGCAACCTCTGGTTTAATTGATGCAGTTTTCATAAGAGGACCCATGACCACAGGGAGGTATTGCTGAAATTCCTTCCCAAGAATTTTGCACATGCGTGCCCAAGCAGAGATCATGTATGAAATCTTGAAAAGAGAAAAAATAAGTAAAAAAACACATCCTGAAGAATTTCAAACATATTACAATAAATCTGCATAAATAATCACACAAGGATCATCACTGATTTAAGTCTGTTGTCAAACATGAAACAAGATTAATATTTATATTTTGTGAACACACCTGAGGATCATCATCTTCCAATTCGCTGAAGTCAGTCTGAGTTTTTAGAAGAAGCTGCATTACATCTGATGCATCTTGCATGAACTGAAAGAATAAGGAGATGCACTGAAGACATACTACTTGTCCATGTCAACTAAAAAGTACTTAAAAACACCAAAGATTCTCTTCTTGGGTTTAAAGTGGAGCTGCTACGTTTGAGATTTTTTTTTTTTTGGGGGGGGGGGGGGGGGATGCATAGAAAGGCCAGAGGACAAATTGGAACACATTTTCGTTTCCATTGACTTCAATGAGGAAACTCGCTTGATATGCGAGTACTTTGGATTTTGAGCATACTCCTGGAACAGATTCTGCTCGTAATGAGAGGTGTGTGTGTACACATAAATAGATATAGCTCTTGTAAAGACACGCAGAACTCACCTTTTCTTTACCTACAGCCAGCCCAATAAGACTGATGCATTCAATAGTCTTCCCCCTGAGAAGCCGAAGCTCTTTCTGCACTGCATTTTCCACAATGTGTTTCAAGGATGGCATAAACAAATCGTAATAAGGGACAAACTTTTGTTCGGCTGTGTCTGCAACAGAGGCTATTGAAGTCACAACTTGTTCCAGGACCAGCTTTGTTCCCTTTTGAATCAGCTGAAATAGAAGGGAAAAATAAATAAAACCACCACTAATGAAACTATTAGAATTTATTCTAATAAACATAAAATTTTATGTGGGCAAAAATATGTCAGTTTGCGAAAGACCAAGCCAATGTTACTGGACTGTGCAGAGATTTTTTATATGCACAAAATATTCACAGCACAGTATATGCATTATCATACAGAAATTAGCGATGTGTAGATCATTTTTTTTTTTTGCACATTTAGTGTGGATTTGCCATTTATAGCTCTGTACTTAGGCCTTTTTTCAATATTAAGTACCAGATTTTATTCATCTTGTATCCCTTATACAGGCATTTCAAAATTTGCAGCCAAACTGGGATACCACCAACTGTTTCAAGTCTATTCATTTAATTTTATTTTTTTTTGGATTTTTACAGGTAAACCAAAAATCGTTATCCTGTACCACGGGCCACAGAGCACCTTTATATTCATTAGAAATGTCCAAAAATGCCAAATATAAAAAGGGGAGGGAAACATGGTAACAAGCCAACAGTTCCCAACCAACTAAAGTGCAACATCATACCAACCAAACGAAAGTTAGTGTCCTTGGTGACCCTAAAATCCATTTGTAAAAATATGAACCGAAAACCAGAAAGCATTTCTACAAACATACACAATTATATATATATATATAAACACCCATTTTAAATGAAAGCCAATAAAAATTTGTTTTGGCATAAATTTAAGCCAAAATTTATTCTGCTACATGTCTGGTTAAAAAAAAATAGTATTTTTGTAAAATCCATTTCTCTGAGTTCATGGACGGACACAGCAGCATTGACCTTGGGGTTAAATAACCTTCCTTTCAGGAGAGACTAGGCAGAAAAAAACAGCACTTCAAGTGTTAAAACACTTCTCAGTACAGCACCTCCCAGGGGGCGGGTCCCCCGGGTACATCCCACTCTCTTGCATCATGCAGAGTCAGTTCGTAAACAAGCAGTACAAACAAAGGAGGGGTGGGTGCTGTGTCCATCCATGAACTCTGAGAAATTGATTTTACGGTGAGTACAAAATTTTTATTTTCTCTTCCGTTCATGGATGGACACAGCAGCATTGACCTTAGGGACGTCCCCAAGCAGTGTCAAAATTTCAAGGGGTGGGAAAAACACAGCAAACCAAGCTTCACTCCAAACAAACCAGAGTTCCTCAACGGAGGAACTTCAACCTTAAACTGCCGCCTGTAAAACCTTGCGGCCAAAGGAGGCATCCGAAGATGCACTCACATCCACCTTGTAAAACTTTGAGAAGGTGTGGATTGACGACCAGGTCGCTGCCTTACACACCTGTAAAACAGACGCTTGATGGCGGAAAGCCCAAGAGGCACCAATCACCCTGGTGGAATGCGCCGTAACCTGAAAGGGAGGTGCCCGCGCCTTTAGGGCATAGGCCTGGAGCACGACCTGTCTGATCCACCTAGAAATGGTGGCCAACGAGACCGACAGACCCTTCTTAGGACCAGTCACCGACACGAACAGTGAGTCCGACTTCCGAAACGGAGCCGTAGCAGACAAGTACACCCGTAGGGCCCGAACCACGTCCAAGGAATGTAAAGTGGGTTTTTCGGCCGAGGACACAAGGATGGCAAAACAATGTCTGACTGGATCCTGACCGGTCGGTCCTGTAGTCCCAGAGACCACTTGGAGAAACACAACTTGATCGCTCGGAGCTCAAGTACATTGATTGGTAGGGGGGACTCCCGAGTCCAGCGCCCCTGGGCTGACTGGACACCCCCCCAGCCGGAGAGGCTGGCATCGTCGCGATCACTGTCCAATGGCACGGCAGAAAAGATTTTCCGGCCCGAAGTGCCGGAGATGTCAGCCACCACACTAGGGAGGACCTGACCAGGCGACTCACCTGAATCTGGTAATCCAGAGACGAAGGGAGCTTGTCCCAACGCGACAAGCTTTTTGCAATACTCGAGTGTGAAATTGGGTATACGGCACTGCCTCGAAAGAGGCCACCATCAGACCCAGCACTCATGCAAAAGCAAAGCGACGCCCATTTCTGGGTCGTCAACCGCTGCACCGCAGACTGCAATGTCTGTAGTTTTTCCGTTGGGAGGGAAACTCTCGCCTCTGAGGAGTCCAGGACTAACCCCAGGTATTCCAGCCGCTGAGACGGTACCAGTACCGATTTCTGGGTATTCAATAGCCAACCGAATTCTCGGAGGGTTTGACAGGTGAGAGACACGTCCTCTTCTAATTCTGAGCTTGAAGCTCTCAGAAGGTCGCCCAGGTATCCTACGATAGCGATCCGGCGCTGCCTCAGCAGGGCCAGAATCGGAGCGAGCACCTTGGTGAAAACCCGTGGTGCCGAGGCCAGGCCGAACGGGAGGGCCATAAATTGAAAATGGTCCTCTCCGATCGCAAAAATCTCTGGTGTTTTGCGCATTTGGGGATATGCAGGTACGCATACTTGATATCCAAGGATGCTAGGAAATCCCCCTGGTGGAGCGCTGCTACAACTGAGCGAACCGACTCCATCCTGAATTTTTGCACTTTGACAAAACAATTGAGGGCCTTGAGGTCCAGTATTGAACGGACCCCTTCCTTCTTGGGTAGTAAAGATTGGAGTAAACCCCCTGAACCCATTCCGTTGAGGGAACCGGTACAACAGCAGATCCTGGACGGCTCCTGACAGATTCTTCCGGCGACCCGGGTGGAAAAAAATCTGTTTGGTGGACAAGAGAGAAACTATCTTGTACCCCGAGGAAACTACTTCGCAAACCCAACGGTCGGAACGAGACCTCCGAGCCGCGAATTTGCGAAGCCGGCCCCAGAGATGTGGGGGCAAACCTTCATGCAGAAGCAGGCTTGTTGGGGTTGCGGTACCAGGGGCACCTTTGCCCTTGGCAGGCGAAAAAACGCTTGGGGCAGTTAAGGAGGGCCCTTGATTACGGCGAGGCTCCTTTCCCTTCCCAGATTGTGGGAGCAGAGTGCTCTCACCGCCTGTGGCATCCTTTATGATGTCATACAGGGACGACCAAAAAGAAGTTCACCCTGAAAGGGCAAATCCACCAAAGCCTTCTTAGAAGACTGGTCCGGAGACCAACACTTCAGCCACATGAGGCGGCGTAGTACCACCGCGGAGGCCCTGGAGAGCAAGGGGAGCGTATCCAGGGCCGACTCAAACTGTAGGCCCTGTACCAACTGTTCGGCCAGGTCCGCACAGAGCTCAGAAGCATTCTGCGCCTCCAGCCCTGTAGCATATAGCTCACCGGCCACCCCTGGAGCAACAGGGCATGTTGTGGACGGCCCAGCTCATAGCTAAAGGCCGGCACACGCTCGATGGCCGAACGGGGGGGGGGGGGACTACAAGGATCAAGATCCAGCTTGTCACCCAGTCGGCAGTTGATTGTGGAAAAATTCAAAATAAAAGCGGAAAAAAAAAAAAAAAAAATCTCCAGAGCACATGGGCTCCAGAAGGGCCATGTCTAACGTTAGGCAGAAAAATAACTGAGGCGGCATGATGCAAGAGAGTGGGATGTACCCGGGGGACCCGCCCCCTGGGAGGTGCTGTACTGAGAAGTGTTTTAACACTTGAAGTGCTGTTTTTTTTCTGCCTGAAAGGAAGGATATATAACCCTAAGGTCAATGCTGCTGTGTCTGTCCATGAACGGAAGAGAAAAAATCATGTACAGATGTGCTCATCTGTACATGAACATATATGTGCAGATGACCATTGTTGAGAACTTTCCAAGTCAGGACTAAAACATTTCAGATTGAAGAAAGCCAAAAAGCGACCAATGACATACAAAAAATACACTGGCAAAAAAACTGGAGACTTGCATAATGGGAGGGGACTTCCTGTCTCGTTTGTCAGTATCTAATCACCTGAAGGTAGCAGAAAGGCTATTCATAATGAATATGAAGACTGTTCTATGATGTATAATAAATGTATAATTTTTATGGTATGCCGAGTCAATAGGAACAGAAACAGTGACGATATCCCATATTTGACTGCAAAAGTGGAAATGCATTTTTATCAGTTCCCTTAAATTTTTGCACACAATAAAATCTGCAGTTTTGGCTGCAGAAATACCTACATTTTCTGAATGCAGAGGTCTGGTAGAATGTATGGACGTTCGTTTTTACAATTTCACATTACTGCAGACTTTGAACATACTGTGTACATCCAGAGATTAATTAATGTACAATTATGAAATCCTATTTTCTTTATCGTACACCACAGGACACAGAGCCAGTCATTACATAATGGGTTATGGGTCACCAGCGGTGATCAAACACTGGCACAACCAATTGGAGACAGTTCCCCTCCATATAAGCCCTCCCATCAGGGGAGGGGTTATATGTACCCCAGTTTCTAAAGTGTTGGACGAAATAGAATGTGCTAAAGGAAAGCTCTGCCAAAGAGACCCTCTGGGGGTAAAAAGCTATGCTTTTGGATCCATCCAAGACGCCAAATAATTTATTATATATAAACTGGATATGACCTGGGCCTCACGCACAATGCGTCGCCTGCAATGTCTCAGGGGACTGGGCTCTAGGGCCCAGCACTTTCGCTGCTTATGCTAAAAGTCCTGGTAAGAGTTTTACAAGGCCCAGGGGAGAGGTCTCCTTTAATTAGGAACCCATATCCCTGAAGGTTGGCACACAAATCCCGCCGTGATGCGTGAAGATTGGTGCCGTCTGAATTTCAGCAGAATAGGATTTTTGTACTCACCGTAAAATCCATTTCTCTGAGTTCAGGGACGGACACAGCAGCTTTGAACTTAGGGTTATGTACCTTTTCTCTAGGAGAGACTAGACAGAAAAAAACAGCACTTTTAGTGTTAAAAACACTTTTCAGTACAGCACCGCCCATGGTGGCGTGTCCCCCAGGTACATTCCACTCTCTGGAAGCATCCAGCCTCAGTTCGTAGACAAGCAGTACAAAGGAGGGGTGGGTGCCGTGTCCGTCAATGAACTCAGAGAAATGGATTTTACGTGAGTACAAAAATCCTATTTTCTCTTTCGTTCATGGACGGACACAGCAGCTTTGACCTTAGGGACGTCCCCCCCAAGCAGTGTCAAAAATGTTGAGGGGTGGGGAAAAAAAATATAAAAACACAGCAAACCAGGTTTCACCCCAAACAAACCAGAGTTCCTCAACGGAGGAACTTCAACCTTAAACTGCCGCCTGTAACACCTTGCGGCCAAAGGAGGCTTTCGAAAAATGCACTCACATCCACTTTATAAAATTTTGAGAAGGTATGGATTGACGACCAGGTCGCCGCCTTACAAATCTGTAAGAGACGCTTGGTGACGGAAAGCCCAAGAGGCACCAATCGCCCTGGTCGAATGCGCCGTGACCTGAAAGGGAGGCGGCCGCCCCTTTAGGGCATAGGACTGGAGCACGACTTGTCTGATCCACCTAGAAATGGTGGCCGACGAGAAAATTCTATCCTGTACCCCGAGGACACTACTTCGCAAACCCAACGGTCGGAAAGAAGAGACCTCCACCGAGCCGCGAATTCGCGAAGCTGGCTCCCCACCCGTGTCGTGGGCGGGGGCAAACCTTCAGGCGGAGGCAGGCTTGTTGGGCTTGCGGTGTCAGGTGCGCTTTTGTCCTTCAGTGGACGTCTTAGCACCCTGAAAACGTTTTCCTGTCGCACTTGGAGCGAAAAGACCGCTTTGGGGTAGTAAATGAGGGCCTTTGCCTACGGCGAGGCTCCTTTCCCTTCCCAGACTGCGGGAGCAGAGTGCTTTTACCGCCTGTGGCATCCTTTAGGATGTCATTCAGGGAAGCCCCAAAAAGCCGTTCACCCTTAAAGGTAAGTCCACCAGGGACTTCTTAGAGGACTGGTCCGCAGACCAACACTTCAGCCATACAAGTCGGCGTAGTACCACCGTGTAGGCCCTGGAAAGCAAGGGAAGTGTATCCATGGCTGACTCAGACAAATTATAGACCTTGGACCAACTGGTCGGTCAGGTCAACGCAGGTCTCAGAAGCACCCTGCGCCTCCAGATCCTGCACCAGGGACTTAGCCCGTTCGATAAGAACGAGTGACACCAGAGTCCCGGCCAAAACCGGTCTTACTGCCGACCCCACCACTGTGAATAAAGAGCGGGCCACAGCCTCAGCTCTCCTGTCTGCGGGGTCCTTAAAGGCGGGAGCCCCTTAAACAGGCAACGTGGTAGCTTTGTTCAGCCTGGACACAGGGGGGTCCACTGATGGAGGAGATACCCTTTTGGGGAGGATTTCCAAAAAAGTGGGTAACGGACTGCAAAGCACTTTGGTACAGCAAAAGCTTTCTGTGGCCGATCCCATTCCTTGTATAACAAGTCGTCCAGATACGGAACACAAGGAAACACTTTTGCAGTGCGGGGGGGCTTGCGGAACCCAAAAGGGACCGGCATGTCTGATGCCTCTGCCAAATCCTCAAGTTTTAGAGTATCCCGCACCGCAGTGATAAGAGCTCCCACAAATTCCTTATCCTGCTTTGACCCTGAAGCAGAATCATCCTCACTGTCCGCGTGGGTTAAGTCTGCATCCTCTCACATAACGGAAGTATGGTCAAAAGCAGAAGCAGCACCTGATTCTGCGTCAGAGACATCCCCAGAAGCCGGCTCAGGAAGGGGGTGCTTTTTACCCCCCCGTCTGGCCACTAGCCGCTTCTATCCTGGCAACAAATGCCTCCAGGACTGCCGTCACAGCATCCAGCGAGGCCGCAGGGGCACTAAGGGTTAAGTATGGCATGAGAGGGGAAGAAGCCTCACATGAGGGCCCTGGTGGTTCAGACTCCATGCTGTCCACCACAAAAAAAAATTGCCACCTTAGTAAACAGACCCAAAACTGACCCACCGGTCACCCTCCTGGCTGAAAAAGAGAGTAGGGACCCCCGGGGACTCACCACCCAGGATAGGCTGTACCGCTGAGCAGGGCTGAGAGAGTGCTGCTGTGCCGTTCCCCTCAGAGAGAAGCCGTGGTGTGCACGCCGTTATTTCAGGCACTAGAGTCCAAAATGGCCGCCAAGCACAAAACAGCATGCGGGCTACAGTAAAATGGCCGCCGAATGCATAGAACCGTGGCTCCGGCAAAATGGCGGCCGTTAACGTTCAGTAAAACACAGCGAGAGCACCTCAGTAAAAAATAGCCCCCAGTACAGTAAAACACAGTACCCCCTAGCAGGACAGCCCCCCCGGCAGTCGCAGTGCCCCCACAGGTGGACCCCCACCTCACAGCCATCACCCAGAAACGGGGAAGGAGGGAGAGCAAAGGGAGAGGAAAGCAGGGCGGACCCTCAGTCGACCTCCCCAGGAATGCACCAGCCGAAATCACCCCGCCGAAGTAAGGGGACACTACTTACCCATCCTGCGGCCACCGGCTGGAGGCATTCCAGACAGAACCAACGTCCGCATGCGGCATGGCTGTCGGCCCGGCACACTGACACAGCCATAGAGACCGTCATATGTGCACCCTGGAACATGTAGTTCACCGGCCACCCCTGGAGCAACGGGGCATGTCGTGGACGGCCTAGTGAAAGACCGGCACACGCTCGATGGCCGAACATGGGACTACAAGGATTCAAAATCCAGCCTGTCACCCAGTCGGCAGTTGATAGAGATCCCAGGATCTAAAAAGCAGGAACAAAAAATTAAATTAAGGCGAAAAAAATAAAATAAAAATAAAATATCGCACAAAAGCTCCAGATCACAGGACTCCAGAAAAAGGCCAAGCTCTCCTGACGCTAGGCAGATGAAAACTGAGGCTAGATGCTTCCAGAGAGTGGGACACGCCCCCATGGGCGGTGCTGTACTGAAAAGTGTTAACACTAAAAGTGATGTTTTTTTCTGCCTAGTCTCTCCTAGAGAAAAGGTACATAACCCCAAGGTCAAAGCCGCTGTGTCCATCCATGAACGAAAGAGAAAACCTTCAGCGGGGATAAAGGCAATAGGAAAGAAATCCTAAGCATATTCTTAAGGACCTTTCCTAATATTGAGTAAGGCGTCTTCTCTTTTCCCACCACTAGAGGGAGTAAAGAGCCGAGTCGTACTCGCCATGCTCCAGTGTCGGATCCCACAGACAAGCACACTTCCTCCGCTGCAGAGCTCTGCCATACAGTATCAGACAGGAGGAGGTTCTCCTTGCCCCAGGCCATTAGCCCTAGGTCACAAGGGCGCGCTTTATCGGCGGGGGCTGGGAGCGGGCACGTTGATTCGAAAGATGGCGCTCAATACAGGAGCCATAAAGGGACTCAAAGGCCGGCAGCTCTTTCCTTGGGACACAGCAGCATTACGGGGGCACGCAAGCTCTATGTGGTTGGTGGGGCACTCCTGAGACACCTACTCTGTGCAAGTTTAAGTTGCATACTTTATGAAGATTGCAAAACTGAGCACAGTAGTATATGCGTTGTGGTACCTCGGCTTTTTGCTTCGTAAGGTCTTTCCTTAGAAAGAATTCAGGGACTAAGACAAGAAAGCACCGTCTTAGACAGGGGGCTCTAGCCGTGCCTGCTCGGTACCTTCCTTTCCTGTAATTTGATGCACCTGTACTGGGGGAGCCATTGCCACTAAAAAGAGTAGCAACTTCCCCGGTGGTACCTGGGCCTGCATGTCACCGAGGACACTTGGCCACAGCTCTGGGCAACCTAGAGGGGAGAATCGCTACGCTAATCGCAAAGTCCTCGCAAAAGGAGAAGCAAAGCAGATCTTCTGTGGTTCGAGATCCCCTTTCAGAAAAATCTGAGAAGAAGGATGAGGCAACAATTGCAGAGGATAGGGATGAGGAGTCGGATGGATCAGAGGAACCTTTCTACTTCCCAGATTTTAAAGTCAAAAGGTGCAATGTTATGCTGTAACAGTGCGTGCTACATTCAGGTTACCCTCCGAGTTAACTGAATCGCCTGTCTCCTCCCTGGGTTCACTAAAATACCTGCAGGGTGCATGCTCTTTTCCGGTTCATCCGTTACTAGAAAGGCTAATTTACGCAGACTGGCAACATCCAGATAAGAGTTTCTCACCTCCTAAGAAGTTTGACATTCTTTATCCTATGGAGGTAAAATTTTCCAAGAAGTGGAGTCTGCCTTCTGTAGATGCAGCTATTTCTTGTATAAATAAAAACCTGACTTGTCCGGTGGATAACGTACAGGCATTTAACTAGGGCTGCAACTAACGATTATTTTCATAATCGATTAGTTGGCCGATTATTGTTTTGATTAATCGGATAATTGCCTTAAAAAAAAAAAAAATTGGGCCAATTTGTTGTTGGGCAGATTACAAAACACAAATTGCCGCAAAAACACATTACATGCTTTTCTGCAGCTTCTCCGTTGAAGTATATTGAACCAAAAAAAACAAAAATGGCACAGTTTTGCGTTAAAGTCCTTGCCATTTCCAAGTACGCAGCAGCTGAAAAAAAATCATGATGTGAACGTGTCCCATAGGAAAACATGTAAATGAACTGTAGCGTGTTTCTGCAAAAAGCACCAAAAATTAGGTGTGAACCCAGGCCTGAGATGTTTAGTAACATAATGGGGTTAAAAAAAATAAGTACAAAAAGGAGCAAATAAACGCTACTGTAAGGGGTTCATTTTTTTACTGTGGGACAGTGAAAGTACGGTAATAATTACAGAAGCGATTTGCTTTTTTGTACTATAAAGGGCTAATTTTAGTTTTTTTAACCCCATTATGTTACTGGCCGATTAATCGATTATGAAAATTGTAATCGATTAATTTCATAATCGATTAGTTGTCGATTAATCGATTAGTTGTTTCGTCCCTACATTTAACCACTTAAGACCCGTACCATTATGCAGCTAAAAAGGACCTTGCCCCTTTTTGTGATTCGGCACTGCGTCGCTTTGACCGACGATTGCACGTGCGATGTGGCTCCCAATCAAAATTGGCGTCCTTTTCCCACCCACAAATAGAGCTTTCTGTTGGTGGTATTTTATCACTTCTGCGGTTATTTTTTGCACTATAAAAAAAAAAAAAAAAAAAAGCGAAATTTTTGAAAAAAAAACCCACACTATTTTTTACTATAATATCCCCAAAAAAATAAAAATAAAAAACTTTTTTTCCTCAGATTAGGCCCATACGTATTCTACCTATTTTTGGTAAAAAAAAAAAAAAAATATCGTTTAACGATTGGTTTGCTCAAAATGTTTAGGCGTTTACAGAATAGGGCATAGTTTTATTGCATTTTTATTATTTTTTTTTTACTAGCAATTGCGGCAATCAGCGTTTTTTTGTCACTGCAACATTATGGCAGACACATCGGACAATTTTGACACATTTTTGGGACTATTGTCATTTGCACAGCAAAAAGTGCTATAAAAATGCATCGATTACTGTGAAAATGACAATTGCAGTTTAGGAGCTAACCACTAGGGGGCGTGTGACCTCATATGTGTTTGTAACTGTAGGGGGGCGGGGCTGGACTTGTGACATCATTGATCGTCTTTCCCTATATCAGGGAACAGACGATCAATGACACTGCCACTGAAGAACATGGAAGGTGTGTTTACACACACACCTCTCCCCGTTCTGCTCCTTTGACCGATCGGGTCTTGCGGTCACAGTGCTTCGGACTGGGTCGCACTTAAAGGTGACGTACCTGTGCCCAGCCGTGTCATTCTGCCGACTTATATGTACAGAAGGCAGTCCTTAAAGTGTTTTTTGTGGTTGAACTGGATGGACAACCTGACCAACTATGTAACTATGTAAAAGAACCTTTGAAAAAAACACTAAAAAAAAAAAAAATGGAAACTACTAAAATCTTCCTTCTGGCTGGTTCAGTTGCCCAACCTGCTGTAGCAGCAGTGGGTATGCGTCAGGTCCTCAAGGATCAGGTAAAACAGGGGCTGAAGGATCTGCCTTCGAAACAAGACACATTTTGGGAGAATTTTCCTAAAGCCTTATGTTTTACAATAGATGCTATGAGCGATTTGATTCAGCAAGCATCTCGCCTCACACTCCAGCTGGTGCATATGCGCAGAATTCTTTGGCTAAAGCAGAGGCCCCAAGCAAAATACTTTTGGCCAGTTTCCCCTTCCAAGGCGAACGCCTCTTTGGGGAGCATTTGGAACAAATATATTGAGTGGTAAGACCACTATTACCAGAGAAGAACAAGCGGCCATGTTTTAAGCATTCTCTCTACCCGTCTTCTGGTAAATCTACCTCCAGCCAGTGGCGACGGCATTTTCAGACAGCCAAATGCTGAAGACCAGGTCCAGAAGAACAAGAAGCCGTGGGGTTCAAAAGCCAACAAGCAAAACCCCAAAGCCTCTTTATGAAGAGGCGCCCCCGCTCAGCCGAGTGGGGGGGGGGTGGCATCAGCAGTTTTCAGCAGCATGGCAGACAGAAATCCAGGACAAATGGGTAGTATCCACAGTATCCCTAGGGTACAAACTGGAATCAAGAGATCCCATCTTCTCAGTTCCGAAGCGCAAGGATCTCCAAAAGATCCACTAAAAAGAGCGTCCTTCAAAGGATTGGATCACTTGCTGTCTCAAAAGGGTAATCACAGAAGTACCCCTAAAAGAGCAAGGTTCAGGTTTTTATGCAAACCTCTTTGTGATTCCAGAACCATGGAAAGTAGCAAAGGACTGATGGACGGCCGCACACCAAAGAACACTTGAGTTGTCTTTATTGAAGGAACATGAGCAAACACTGCAAATACACAGCAGAAATCAAAAACAGCCAACGCGTTTCACACTTAGTTAGTGCTTATTCATGGCCTAAGTACAGCTAATACACACAAAATAAATAGTGCTAACAAAAGACATGTGACCCGAATTAGCCACTAGTGGAGGAGAGCCTATGAGCAGAGGCAATACTTCAGCTGTGGCAAAATCAGAGTGCACTTGTGTGAATGAAAGGAAGCAATGAAATTCAAAAAAATCAGGTGCAAGTAAATCAAATGTCACTGAAATAATAAACAAGGCAGCAGTGAAAAAAAGTGGTGATACATTGATATTAATGCGTATATTGATTCATATGTGGAATACGAATATGATGAAAATTAAATATAATATAATGTATATGATCACAACGTGGAAAAAAATCCCCAAAGAAGCTGCAAGGAAAAAACGCACAACGTGCTGGTTCCTGTAGCTACTAAATAAAAAAAAACATGCTAGAGTAGAGTAAAGAATGTGCTGTGGGAGCAATAAAGAGGGGGCTCCGAATGCAAAATCTCAAAAACAAAGGGGAGTATAATAAATGTGTAGCACATAAATGTATGAGCTTATCTAGTGACCAGCAGGTACTGTGTGAAATAGTGGATTCCAAAACCAAAGGAGACGTCAGACCCTTCCTGGATCTAAGATCGCTAAATCGGTTTCTAAACATTTGCCATTTCCGAATGGAAACTATTCGATCAGTGGTCGCCACCCAACAAGGCGGAGAATTCAAGAACGCCTATTTACATGTGCCTAACCATCCCACTCACCAAAAGTTCTTAAGGTTCGCGGTAGACCATCGCCACTTCCAGTTTGTGGGTCTGCCCTTTGGCGTGGATACCGCACTCTGAGTATTTACAAAGGTTGCCAGCCCCTCTGTTGGCAAATCTGAGGGCACAAGGCATAGTGGTAACCAATAATAATTGGTAGAAGCTGCGCTGCAATGTGAAAAGATCAATATAACAGTCAAATTACAATGTGTGTGATGCACACAAATCACTAGTGCAATCTAAAATAAACAAGTGAAAGGTGCAAAGTCCATATGAATGGATGTATCTCAGGGAAAATCAAGATGACAGAAAGTTCTCCGAATGTGTGAAAGGTATCCAAATAGTATCCAGTGAATCTGTATAGCAGATGAGAGTATCCTCTACCGTTAAATCCCAACTGCTTACCAAAATGATAAGTTAATCAAGCATGTAACCGCAACTGCCAGATCCAGGATTCCAGGGTATATTTTCACCTTATCTCAGTTTCACATATCAGACTATTCCCAGATAAGATGTCTCTAACAGAGATGTGATCCAAAAGACCTTTCTCGCTATGCGGTAACCACCTAGACGATCTACTTGTGATAGAGTCAGTGGCAGGATTAGATTACGCTGTGCTCACAATAAAATACCTGGAGCATTTAGGATGGATTGTAAACCTACAAAAATCCTCTACAATCCCAAAAGTGGAGTATTTGGGCATGATCATAGACAGCCCAAAGCAGGGTATTCCAGAGACAAAGATCAAGTCGCTAAAGGACCCGATCCACAAAGGTCAAGGCAAAGAAAGGGCTGTCTATTCGCTTTTGCCTGAGGCTATTAGGTAAGATGGTGGCCTCCTTCGAAGCTGTCCCTTACACCAAGTTGATAAACAATCAGCGCGAACCCCTTCTGTCAGGAGAGCCGCCGATCGGCTCTCCTTTACTTGCGTCTGTCAGACGCGAGTGAGGAAGAGCCATCAACGACTCTTCCCGTTTACATCGTGATCAGCCGTGATTGGACACGGCTGATCACGTGGTAAAGAGTCTCCGCCGGAGGCTCTTTACCGAGATCGGAAATGCAGGGTGTCAGACTGACACACCGATCGCCGCGTGACCCCACGGGCGCGCGGCATGAAATCCTGCAGGACGTCCAGTCAGGATTTCAAAACCACTTCCCGGACGTAAATCGGCCATAGGCCGGGCGGGAAGTGGTTAAGTAGGGTTGTCCCGATACCACTTTAAGACGAAGTACAAGTACCGATACTTTTTTTGAAGTACTCGCCGATACCGATTCTTTTTTTAATGTCATGTGACAGTGACGCATTGATGGCTGGCACTAACAGTGATGGCTGGGCACTGACATGCTCTCATCCTTTTCCATAACTGCAGAATGTGGTTTAAATGACAATAAATTATGTGAAAATGGCACTTTACAGCCTAGTTCTTGGTGGTACCGTTCTGGCTTTATAGTAATAAACCTGCACTAGGAAAGACTGCTGCACTGCTGTTCTAAGCTGTTTA